>NC_079190.1:109417695-109751862 GCF_029499605.1 Hyla sarda | reverse complement strand
GAAATATATGTGCTGCAGTGAGATCCTTATTTTTTTTTTAAATCTATCTCATATCTATCTCATATCTATCAATCTCATATCTATCTATCTATCGATATATCTATCGATCTATCTATCTCATATCTATCTGTCATATCTATCTCATATCTATCTATCCATCTCATACCTATCTCATATCTATCTATCTATCTCATATCTATCTATATTTATCTATCTATCTATCTATCTATCTCATATCTATCTATCTATCTCATATCTATATTTATTTATCTATCTATCTCATATCTATCAATCTCATATATATCTATCGATCTATCTATCTCATATCTATCTGTCATATCTATCTATCCATCTCATACCTATCTCATATCTATCTATCTATCTCATATCTATCTATATTTATCTATCTATCTATCTATCTATCTATCTCATATCTATCTATCTCATATCTATATTTATCTATATTTATCTATCTATCTATCTCATATTTATCTATCTATCTATCTCATATATATCTATCTCATATCTATTATTTATCTATCTATCTATTTATCTATCTATCAATCATCTATCTCATATCTATCTATCATTATATCTATTTATCTCATATCTATCTATCTATTTCATATTTATCTATCTATCTAATATATATCTATCTATCTATCTATCTATCTATCTATCTCATATCTATTATTTATCTATCTATTTATCTATCTATCTATCAATCATCTATCTATCTATCATTATATCTATTTATCTCATATCTATCTATCTATTTCATATCTATCTATCTATCTATCTATTTCATATCTATCTATCTCATATCTATCTATTGTATATAGCAGAGTTGTGTTGTGCTATAGAAGAGGTAGACTGTATCATTTCTTGTAGAAGGTATCAGTGATCAGCTTCCATGTGGGATGATTTACATTGGTGTGCCATGTATAAGCAGATGGGAATATTTAAACTGTCCTCACACTGCTGGCGTTTTTATAGTTTGTGCCTCCATTCCAGCAGGCCTCGTAGAAATGTTCTTACAGATAGGAAACACAATTTGGTGTTAAATATTCTTGGTGTCTATGAATATTTTATGCTCTCTCGATATATTTGTTCATTTTGCTCTTTGAGGCGGCAGTAAAACGCTCAACTACAAAAATAACATGGTATTTATTGAAGTGAGTGGTAAGTTAATAAGAGAGTGAGAGCATTGCTGCGCCTGTTCACTCCTTGTATTTATTGGAGAGATTCTCGGGATTATTTCCTTGCTTAAATCCGCTTATTAAATTTACAGTCCTAGTTTAAATTGTATAAATACAGTAATAACAATAAAAAAAGAACACAATGAAAAAGAATGAGTTCAATGGGAAGTGGGCTGTGCAGGGTGTGATTTGCAGGTCTGCTACTTTTTTAGTCTATGATCATAATGCTAACGTTAAAATGGAGGGGTCAAACTTTTTGTGGCCACGTGGAACAATAGGAACATCTAAAAGTGTGTGTGTGTGTGTGTGTGTGTGTGTGTGTATATCTGCAACTCTGTATCGAAGTAGCTGTGTATGTGTGTTATGTGGTTTATTCCTATTGGTCTTGTTGTTTGTTTGTTTATATACTGCCCCCAAGTGACCAAATGCTGCTAAACCAGCACCGAATCTGCTCTGGTCAACACCATTGCTCCCTGCTGGATGTGTGGAAATATAGTGCTGTTTACAATTACATCTTGTGTATTTTTAGAACTCACTTTTGTGCCATACTTAAGATAACTGTATTTATGTACTGTAGGAGGGCTGTGTATAATACTTTAGAATCCAGCCCTAAAAATGCAGCTTATTTATCAGATGAAAGAAGAATATGTACATGAAATTGTACATGAAATACATTATATACATTTAGATCTGTATCGATCAAGTAAATAACACGAAAGACAAAAATTACATATAAACCATTTTTTTATTTATTTAAATAGCATATAAAGGCATCACATCCCACATAGAAGTTTCGTTGTTCTGATATTAGCTAGTCACCCTCAGACACATAAATATCTGAAAATAAAGCCCCATCCATTAAGAAACGCGTTGTTTACCATAATATTATATTTTGTCTCTCTGTGAATGTGAATCTAAAAAATGTGTTCACATTCTGCTTACAAAAGCAAAAGGCTTTTACTATAGACTATTGTGTGCCACGTGTTTGGTATTTACCCAACTACTTACTGTCTGTCTGCTATCTATCTATTTATCTATCTATCTATTTATCTCTGTCTTTCTATCTTTCTATCTATTATCTATCTATCTATTATTTATCTATCTATCTTTCTATCTATCTATCTATCTATCTATCTCATATCTATCTCCAATCTATCTATCATATCTATCTATCATATCTATCATCTAAAGAATAAGTTGGCCAGCACTATTGATTCCAAACTATTGTAAAGACCTGGCTTACAGGTGCTGGCTGCTGCACTACAGCTGTATAGCTTTTCATGTTCTATCTATATACTTATGTTTTATCTATATACTCATGTTGTATCTATATCTTTGTGCTAGCAGTGTGCTGCTGTATTCTCCTGTTGCTATCTATCATCTATCTATCTCATATCTATCTCATATCTATCTATCATCTCTCTATCTATCTCGTATATATCTACCTATCTATCTATCTATCTATCTATCATCTATCTATATATAATCTATCTATCTATCTATTTATCTATCTATCTATCTATCTATCTATCTATCTTTGTAGCAGAGCTGAGTTTTTCATTTTGCACAAATAAACAGTAGGATGAGTACATTGCTGAGAACTTGTGCTAATACTGATGTTTTTCTCCAGCCATTTCCATAAAAACTTCATAGTTGTATAATTTGAAACGATGAAAATCCGAGGTCATTTTTTGGCTTATTAATTTCAGGAAATCTTCAGTTTTCAGATGACGCAATATTTATCTGTGATGAAAAAAAATCACATGTTACAATAATAAACCTGTGTAGTGTCTATAAGAATTTTTTTCTCCATATTTTTTGTGCACATAATTTATTCCATGCAGATAACTCGGCTCCATGTATCATGTAAATTACATATATGCTGAGGCGTGTTCATGCACATAGACTGTGTGTGTGTGTATATATATATATATATATATATATATATATATATACCTTTCTATCTATCGTCCATGCACTCCATGGTACATATTGGAATTTTCGTTCCAGCGTGTTTATTGCAGCATTTAAGTTTATGGGAGACACATGGCAGATTCCTATGTTGTCTGTTGGATGCAGTGAAGCCTTTATTCCTTGGATGCATTGTAAAAGGGAACTACCTAACAGTTTACAATTGTATACATGGTGTTATAAAATTACATTGAAAATTACTGAAAAGAGCATGATTTATTATTTAACCCCTTCCTCTCTACTTTAGACAATAGTTTATCCCATTTTCCTGACTCAATATTGCACCAATGAAACATTAAGACACTTAATAAAATTACATTTTAGAATTCAACCAGCTGATAAAATCAATGCATAGTATTCTATACCCTATGTATTTACTAAATGCCATGCACTCCTCCAAATACACTGGACGTAATACCCCAGGTTCTATTATATTAATAAGCAGGTAAAGATTCCAGTCAACAGTCTTTAGCTTTAACTAAATAATAAATAAGTAATGTAAAAAGTAATGAAGGGAGGTAGGCTGTAGATTACTAATAGAAATTAAAAAGGTGAAAACAAAGATGTGTTTATAACCCAGGTATGTGATGTCCAAGAAAAACAATTCAGGATTAATTACAGAACATAGCAAACAGGAACATATTTATAGATCAAATCTATTATTTATAGTTTACAGAGAACGCACCAAGTCTGCACACTTATGCATTTCAGATAATGTGTGGATGCATAGACAGATGTGAACAAATAGCTGTATATATTTACGTGTTATGAATACAGGATAGATAGATAGATAATATAGATAGATAGGTAAGATAGATAGATATGAACAAATAGCTGCATATATTTAGGTGTGTTATGAATACAGGATAGATAGATAGGTAATATAGATAGATAGGTAAGATAGATAGATATGAACAAATAGCTATATATATTTAGGTGTGTTATGAATACAGGATAGATAGATAGATAGATAGATAGGTAATATAGATAGATAGGTAAGATAGATATGAACAAATAGCTGTATATATTTAGGTGTGTTATGAATACAGGATAGATAGATAGATAGATAGATAGATAGATAGATAGATAGATAGGTAATATAGATAGATAGGTAAGATAGATATGAACAAATAGCTGTATATATTTACGTGTGTTATGAATACAGGATATATAGATAGATAGATAGATAGATAGATAGATAGGTAGATAAGACAGATAGATAGATAGGTAAGATAGATAGATATGATCGTGTGTGAAAAGAAAAAAGAAAGAAATGAGAAGTTAGACACACACAAGAAAAGAAAACACACACACAAACACACAGAAGCTATGCACATATATAACTACACAGTGTATATCCATATGTATATTGCAATTCCAAAACACTGAGGAGTGAAGTGAGAGAATTATATATATATATATATATATATATATATATATATATATATATATATATATATAATCACATGCAGTCGTTGGCTCAATAAAGAATGTGACCAAGTACATGGAGTTTAGAGTGCTGAAACCTTCAAGGGACTTGGTTCCTCGAAGCTATAGGTCCCCCTTCAAGTCCCTGCCGCTGTTTCCTTTCTTTAATTGGAAAGGATATAGAAAACACGTGTGTAGAGGCCATTATTTTACATGTTATTTTCCATCAGTTAATCATTCCGCTAATTATAGAACCTTAGGTACAAACACATTCATTCTTCAGTATTAAAGTGGAGGTGAGGGGAAAAGTGAACCCCCTCAAAAATAACACACACACACACAAAGGTATCTTACCTGTGCATCCAGAATATGTGGGCAATATGTTTTGTTGTCAGTTTTTAACTTTTGGGGAACATTTTAAAATAAGCCAGAAGTCATAAGTACCCTGGAGTTGCTCCATAAACATCTGTTTCTTTATAATGTACTGGCTGTACATGCTACGTGTATAGAGTAGATTATATACCTCGAAGGCAATTACATACCAACATGCAGAACCGGATTGTAAGCAATGTTTAGAGCAAGGGAAAAAAATACATAAAATCTAGTTGTTACAGTAGACAAGGCGTAGTAGGAGAACAGGCTGGAAGTCTTTAGCTTATTGAGAGGCTTAAAACTTTTTTCTTCCAATTTGCTGTGATGAAATTGTGAAAATCACGGTTTCCCTTTGTTGCTGGTAGTTCCTTGTGCAAGTAGCCAGTTTTCTACTCCCCATAAATCGAGCAGAGTTTTAAGCCTTGCCCTTTGCTTATAGATGTAATAAAACACTTAACTTTCTCTTGTGAGAGAAGGAAGCACCATTATTATAGCCCAGAGCTGCCTCATTCCAAGTACCAAGTCCTTTCCCTACCTAAAATAATCCCTGCACTTTCCTGCAAGTTAGGTTTACATTCACAGGACAGAATCAAAAGAGGCTTCTATACTTTATGGGAAGAGATATACCACTCCAAATATTATAACAAGAGCAGATGCAGGATGAGAGTCTGATGAGAGTCTGATGAGAGTCTGGTTTTACTGCCCCAATCATACTGTGTAATAAATAAAAGATAAGCTGATAAGTGAAATATAAAGACACAAGATATCAAAAGGTTTTATGGCCAAGTTACTACACATATAAACTACATACAACAACAACAAATGGAATAACAACCACAACAATAACAACCACCACAACGTAACATTATATAAAAAAATAACATAATAATAATTGTTTATCTATCTATCTATCAGACATACAAGCACAGTAATTGTGTTGTGTTTATTTTCTTATGTAAAGCAGCTACAGACAAAGCTACTGTTTATGGCAGCATACCAACTATACAATAATATGTGTATCTATCTATCTATCTATCTATCTATCTATCTATCTATCTATCTGTCTGTGTCTATCTATTTATCTATCTATCTATCACACATATACAGGCACAGCCATACAACTGTTGTATGAATATATTTTTTGTTTACATAAAACATCTACAGAGAAACCTACTGTGTATAGCAGCACACCAACCATTGCAACAATATGTGTGTATATGTTTACATATCTATCTATCTGTCTATCTACCTACCTATCCTCGCACTCCAGCATGCAGACACATGCATATTATATACATTCGCTACCATTATAAAACATCTGCTGTAGGTGAATCCTGGATCCCATCTGCTTCTTTATTTACTGTTGTGTCTTATCACAGAATTCTACAAAATATCAGGCATAAAGTATAAAAGTATGAAAGTCTATCCCCATTACACCTCATGTATAAGTTATTGTTAACCCCACTAGAAGAAGCAGATACATTACAAACCTTAATTGTTGTATAGGGGAATCTATAGATCCCACACTCTGCTTGTATCATCTCAGCCTCAAATGGTCCTTTTATTTGGCTAAAACTTTATTTTGTGTAGTTGCTGCACTCGGGGGACTGCTGGTGTTATACCAGGGCAATAAACGACCCCTGGATACGTCTGTTCCCATCTTTATGGCTTTACAGCCACCATTTCGCTTTGTTGGTCACAGGAAAAAGATCGTAAAATCCTTCAGCATCCGGGTTTCTCTTCAACCCTGAAAAAATATTGCTTTTTTTTGTAACTTTCACAAAATGTGGCCATTAGGAATAGCTGCTAAACTCAGGGCAGTGTTCTAGCAACTGCACCGCAATGTCATTGTCCATGCAATGCAGCTTTAGTTTCAGCCCTGGTATTATTTTTAATAAATGGAGCATTTGTGTATTTATTCCATATGGAGAATGAAATCTGCTCCTTTTAATAAACAAGGTGACTTTAGACGTGTGGAACAATACACACATTACAGCACTGACCTCTGCTGTAGCTTTTTATTTTTGTCATCTCATTAGATCCTTTTAATTTACTAAATCCGCAAATCACGATATAAAACAATGTAATTATAAATCAGCCAAGCAAAGAATGAAATAAGGATCAAGCACAACATATGTGGTGGTGGTGGAGAGTGTAATGGGGGGTAACAATGGCCGTAGTGTCAATAAAAACAATCATAAAAATCGGCGAGATAATCCTTGAATAATTATAATCACTCTGATCACACTGAATGGTTGTGCCCAGATAAGTTATACCATAATATATATGTATATATATATATATATACAGAGAAATATATACATATATATATATATACACATATATATCTGAATTGTATACAAAATGATAAGTACACTATATACATATATTTATATATTTTATATCTATATGAATATCAACACAATATCTACACATCGATCAAGCTTTCCATATAGACAGCTCACATAAAGCAATATATTTCCATCGTGAATATGAAGGTTGCTGTAAATTAATGTATAATCAGATGCATGAACATGAAAATCTACATGTATATTGTAATGTTCCCCTCACAGGACGCGCCTGTTTCATGTCTGCTAAGTTCCAAATGCTTGTGCATACATTAGATTCTATTAAGAACAAAGTGAATTTCTATGGGGAGAAAATGCTAATCAGATGCAAGCTCCTGAGAATTTCCTCCTGGCCCCAGAGTTCCGCGAGGATGTTGTGTTCTTTTTTTTTATGTACTCGCTTATTTTATTTTTATTTTCCTCCTCCCAATAACTAATTTGATCTTTGTAATTCCAAGACTTTACTTTGAATGTATATACTTCCAACTGGGGAATCAACACAAGCAAAACCAATTTTTTCCTCTCTTGACATGTCGCCTCCTATTGGCTGCAGGCAGGTCAGCTGACTTTGTCATTTTGTCTGTCCTGGAGTGGAGCCGTCCCTATAACAATCTAGTTCAGACTACAAACTGGAGACAGAAATAAATATTAAAGAAATCTTACAGGCAGGTAAAGGAGAAGATATGAATTCCTATTTCACCAACCCCTCTTTATCCTGCCATTTAGCCAGTGGCCAAGAAGTCCTCCCCAATGTGGCCCTTAATTCCACTGCCTATGACCCTGTTAGGCATTTCTCCACTTATGGGGCAGCCGTAGCTCAAAATAGGATCTACTCTTCTCCATTTTACACCCCGCAAGATAATGTTGTGTTCAGCTCCAGCCGAGGCCCCTATGAGTATGGATCTAATGCTTTTTACCAGGACAAGGACATGCTCACTAGCTGCAGGCAGAACTCTATGGGACACAATACACAGACTTCCATTGCACAGGATTTTAACAGTGACCAAAACAGATCCAGTGTCCAGGAACAGAAAACCAGCATTCAGATCTACCCATGGATGCAGCGCATGAACTCCCACAGTGGTAAGTTTTACAGCTTGCACATATAAATTACATAAACTCAACCATCTTTACGATCATCTCCCCAGCAGAACAGGCTCAGCTCCTTTTTTATGGCCTCATAAAAGCCATAAACTAGTTCCTTTCACAGTTGCCGTTATAGGCCTTTTATTTGTTAAGTTGTTGCGAGCAAATATGGCTTGTTATGTGCTTTCTAATTAAAAGACGCTGCAAAGATCTGCTATAAAGTTCAACGAGGTTTGCTTTGCTGGTGGAGAGGAAAGAGTTAAACACAAATACCTCTCCTTTTATTAAGTGATAAATGGAAAAACGCTTTTCTTTCCTTTTTTTCTTTTTTTACACTCTCCCCCCCCCCCCACACCCCTGTACAGGTTGTTAATACAACGAGGGGCTAAGACTAATTAATATATGTATTTATGCAAATGTAAATATTTACAGTATTTTAATGCAAATATATAAATATTTATTATAATTGCAGCACAATAAACAGTTAAGAAAGTAGAGTCAAAAATATTTAAATTTTGAACAGAATGACAATATTGGTCGGAAGGACTATATTATGTGTTAATAATATGTTTATATAAACAAATTAATATAATTAAGATTAAAAGCTGAGACTGGAAAGACTGGGAGATTATGAACTAGTACAGTTTGAAAGTATAATTTGTTTTGAATAGTTATGTATTTTACACATAATCTAGAGTAAAATATATATATATATTTACATATAATGGTGAGGATGAGGTAGTACAGCTATTTTTACATGGCTCTCAATTTTGCACATAATCGTGTGTGAATATATGTATATTTATATATACTGATGAGGTTGAGATGGTTTATCTATCTATCTATCTATCTATCTATCTTATATCTATCTATCTATCTCATATCTATCTATCTCATATCTATCTATCTATCTATCTATCTATCGATCTCATATCTAGCTATCATCTATCTTTCTCTCTATCTCTCTATCTATCTATCTATCTATCTATCATCTATCTATATCTATCTATCTATCTCATATCTATCTATCTATCTATCTATCTATCTATCTATCTAGTCATTCCATGTTTAAGGGGGCTAGTCTGGGTGGGCTAGCAGTACTGTTTAGGGGTCTGCAGGTATTAGTTGTTATTATGGGGTTCTCACTAATGATTCTTAGTATATTTTGTGTCTGATTCCCTAGGGGTGGGCTATGGCACGGACAGAAGACGAGGTCGCCAGATCTACTCCCGTTATCAGACCCTGGAGCTGGAGAAAGAATTCCACTTTAATCGCTATCTGACCAGGCGCAGGAGGATTGAGATCGCTAATGCACTTTGCTTAACAGAGCGTCAGATCAAAATATGGTTCCAAAACAGGAGGATGAAGTGGAAAAAGGAGAGTAACCTGACTTCTACCCTGACTGGGGGCAACGGGGCATCTACTGACAGCCTTGCCGGGGGCAAAGAGGAGAAGCGAGAGGACACAGAAGAACAACCCAAAGAGTGATTGGGGGGCTCCCATCAGCATCCCCACTCACCCCTCCACCCCCACCCAGCTGGCAGAATTCATATGGATGGGCTGCATTATGGAAACAAATATATAAATATATGAAATATATATCTACACATCTCTTTCTAGAGCCAAAAGTGGACTAGCAATCCAATGAAGGAGAAGGACAACCTGGCTCTGGCCAGTTTCTGTTATCCACCATTATGGCTTTGAGTCTCTGTGTTATGTTGTTTCTCCAACTTTGACTTAAAAAAAAAAAAAAAAGACAGTATTCCAAAAAGTCCCACATTCTCCTTGTACAAGAACCATTGCCTGCAAACACAAAGGGAGAACAAGACTTTGCCTGTGTGTGTTGTGTGCTGTGTGATGGGATGGACCCAGCACAGATCAAATGTGAAGAGCTCTCCCAAGAAACTGTCCTCTTGCCCCCTCTGTGCTCCTATGAGCCACGTCCATATAGCATTTCCCCCCATAGCCTGACTGTATTATTTGGATGATCCTCCATATTCCATACTGTGACAGTTCCCGTGTGAACCTTATTTCTCATTGTGCCCGTGGTGTCAGTATTTATATTTATGTCAGCACTGCAATGTTCAGTAGTAGCTCGTAAAATGAAGTTTCATAGCTGTAGAATAATAATGGTTACATTCTGTGTCTCACTGACTATGTATAAAGATCACGTCCTATGGACAAACTGTTGAGTATTTAATAAAATTGATATTATTTTTAATGTGGTTCTCTGCATTTTATTTTCCTGGAAATACAAAGCATTCCACTCGTGTGTGCATGTTAAAACAGAGGCAGTCTCCTTTGTGTAAAAAAGTCATTCACACCGGTCACAAACCCCCTGTATCCTCTATCACTGCCATTCAGGCGACATAGCACAATAAAGCTATATTATTCTGCATTCAAGATAACTTCCTAAACACGTGTACTGTCTGGCTGCCTGCAACAAGCCAGAAACCCCAAGCAATTCACTATATACCACGTACTATAGCATTATGCACTCTATTATCTATTCCCTACCTTATTTAAAAATAGGCATAAGAAGAGTCAGTGGAATCTTGATAAAAAAAACACATAGAAGCCTAAGCAATGCACAATATACGCTTAAAGACCAAATACATACTATTAGTATATATATATATATATATATATATATATATATATATATATATATATTTATTTATTTAAATAAATAAAAAGAACACTGAAAGCATCCAAAACTTCTAAAACAGGTTCATAGCATATACATGGAGGAAATGCTTTATTTACATAACCAATGTTCTCTACTTTACATATAAAACCAAAATATTTTTTGGTGAGAATGAAGCTTTAGTTTTAAGCTTCCAATAGCATAGTAAATAGTCAAAAACACAACAGCAGTGACTGTATCGCGATTATATACATATTATTCCTTGAGAAGAACTTCAATTCTTTGAAAGAAAGCTTGAGCCTATGCAAAGAATATAGAAAATAGATGTGCTCATGTAAATTTGGGAAACGTACCCATAGATATATTACAGTAGACTGTAAAACATTCCTACAAGGAAGCTTGGGAGCTGAGATAACCCAACTCTCTTCTGCTGTAATGAATTTAGGCTCCAACCATAAGTGTAATCCAATTATGGGAGCGATGAACTTTTCACCTTGTAAAAATAAATAATAAATTATATATACATATATATATATATATATATATATATATATATATATATACACACACATACATACACATATGTGTGTGTTACCAATATTACCATATCCCCCTGCAGATATATTAGGGAAAGAATTTGGGATATGTTCTTGTGGTATTTGCATTTCTTTCATGCACAACAGACCATGCACACAGCAGAAACCAGAACTTTCACTCCAGTGATCAAAACCACAAACATTTATTGCAGCACTCTTATGTTTGGGAGATGCTTCCATAGATAAAGGAATCTGCAGTTTATCGTGCAGACCAGAAAACCGACTGAAGAAAGCCATCCACTGGGCTGACATGTATTCACACACGAGTTGTCTTTATCTGATGGAGGTTATTTCTGTAAATACATATCACAGGGATTGGTGGAAATACGGAAATATTATATTTCATCTAGAGACCCCCCCCCCTCCCCTTCCTATTTTCCAAAATGTAAGTCTCCTTTAAGGGTAGGCTGCTGGGTTCCTGGTCGGTCCCATTCAATAAAGAAGAGATTAAATGACATTATAGGTGCAATGAATTAATATGCTAATTGCCTAATTAAACATATCTATTCTAATAATAGAGAGGCTACATCCACTTTAATGGCAGGGAGGAGAAAATAAGAGTAAAATGCCATGTTTTTCAATGGGAGTCTTGGGGAAAATGTTCAGCCATTAAATTCCTTGTTCAATTGGTGGTCAACCACTACTGGAATAAATTATTCACGTCGGGGATATAGTTATAAAAATACAAGTTATGCGAGTCACTCATTGATCTATCACACCAATGGTGGCTTCAGCCATGTTTAGTAGCTGGTGCTGTACCACCCTACTGGCACCAGGTGACGCTGTGGCCTCATTGTCTTCTTTTTTCTTCTTGGGGCCTTGAGTTTGTTCTGCCAACATATCAGATACGTTTCACAGGCTTCCATCAATAACCTCCTGGGGTCATCAAGCCAAATTTATGACTGGCCAACAGAGTCACGTGATTCTATTTAAACATCCCATATTTGGGCAGAGCACATAGAATAAAGAAAGAGGATTCCCCAGCTATAAATTCTGCACTTTAGAGAACAAAACCCCTGAACTTCAAAGAGCCACAAATCAAGGCTAATCAAAGGGTGCAAAAAATAATAATACTAATAATAATCATCATCAGCAGCAGCAGCAACAGCAGCTATGAGCTCATACGTAGCCAATTCATTCTATAAGCAAAGTCAAAATGTTCCTGCCTATTCCATGCAAAGTTATGGGAATTATGGATCTGTATCCGAGGTCCCTTCATCCAGGTATTGCTACAGTGGGTTGGATCTCAGCATTACATTCCCTTCTCCTGGTTCTTCAAACTCTCTAAACGGTCTGGACATGCCTTCAAACCCCACCAACAACTCTGACCGGCCCTCCTGTACTGTCATGGGCTCTGCTGGGCACACTCTGGGCAGAGGAGAGCAGGGTGCCCTGAGCCCTGGGATTTACAATCAAAAAGCCGGGAGCACTTCGTTGGAGGACAGATCTAAAGGGATTGAGAACATCAAAGCAGAGCCGGTACAAACAACCCCACAAGGACAGCAACAACCCCAGCAGGGGCAGCAGCAGCAGCAGCAGCCACCCCAAATATACCCCTGGATGACCAAACTGCATATGAGCCATGGTAAACTTTCACTTCTCGCTTTTGTTTCATAGGGTTTTGCATTGGTTTTTATAGGCCATGCGGGGCAAATAATAAAAAAAAACCTGAGGTCGTAAATTTTACGACTTAGGCATCAATTGCTCGTAAAACTGTCCACTAAAAGGCTTACAGGCTATAGACGTTCAAATTTATGACAGCATAATTGGATCATAGGAACAAAACGTGGAGAAAAGACAATAATTCCATTTTTAGGGGGCAGAATAAAAAAGATTTTTCTTACAAAAAAATAACTTTTCATATACATTTATTTATTAATATGTCTGGAGCCTGTGGTCGCAGCAAAATAATCTTAAGTAGTGGGGTTTTATGCACTGGGGTCGTGTTTTTTCTTTTTTTAATTGCATGTTTTGCTTTTGTATATGAAAAACAAAAACGTATGTAAATGTGTGAGCATTTTGCATGTGAGAAACATAATGCATAGTGCAAGGGGGAATTGGTATCATGTTTTGGGGATTTTTGTTCTTGTTGTTGTTGTGTTGTTAAGGGTCCTTTTATTATCCCCATTTTTTTTTTTTGTTAAATACTCAACCCTACTACCTTCTCTCTAGAAACTGATGGCAAACGTTCCCGGACGAGCTACACTCGCTACCAAACCCTGGAACTTGAGAAAGAATTTCATTTTAACAGATACCTGACACGTCGCAGGCGCATTGAAATAGCCAACAATCTATGTTTAAACGAGAGGCAGATCAAGATCTGGTTCCAAAACCGAAGGATGAAGTGGAAGAAGGATTCTAAAGTCAAAAGCAAAGACTCCCTTTAAGAAGGATCCTCGAGGAGCTTAGCTATTTACTACATCTACTTTCAGAAACTTTTAATTTTTCCCTTTTTATATGAGGGGAGGTCGAAGAGATCAAGGGAAGGTAAAATCTTCATGACTGCACCCAAGATCTCCCTAAGACACCCCACTCATGTATAGATTGTGTATAGATCTGTATTTTGTCCATTAAGTGTATTATTTTGACCAATTTGAGTCTCAAGGTGGAGTAAAGAAAATCTCTAGGCAGCTCCTTGCTTCAGTTTACACGTCCAGGCTGTATTGTATAAGACGTACAATCTGTCCAGGGTCAAGGAAAGTTCTTCAGAAAAAAAATGCTAATTGGGCTACTGGGCTGAAAGGGCAGGGAAAGTGTGGCTGTATTATATTGTGCTTATAATAGGGGGGTCGCTGACCACTTAGGGGAAATATAAAGGGAAAAAGAACACAAGGTTGAAGTTTCAAGCTGAAACTTTACTATTTGCTATATAAAGTATTGTAGATACACACTAGAATGTGTGTACATCCTGGTATTCCGTCCATGCACTTGTATAGTCTCCATAATGTCTCCATTAAACCAAGTGAAATTGTTATTTTTCTGTCCCATTGATAGGTAGTATTTCTGTTCTCTTTTCTATTGGGTCAGAATCGTCCACATCTCCCGTACACTATGGTATAATTTGTTATACTGTGTTTCTATGTAGGATCCATGACCATGAAGGGGCATGATGGAGGGAACCATTAGACTTGTCTTTTTTTTAGTGTAATTTATTGTATTTTGTTGTTGTTTTTTTTTAAGCTTTTGTTTATTTTTGGTAATTAATTCTGAATTGTATAAAGCCACAATTTGTACGTCATTGTTTTAATATAACGCTTCCTAGTCAGTTCTACTCAATAATGTAACTCATATATTTATTGCTTTGAATTTCATATGTGAGAAATCATGAATCCTATATTTTGTCATATTGAATAAACTGCAAGTAATATAACAGTTGAACTAGATGTCAACTTTATCTTTGCTTTCAATTTCATTTCTACAGGACTGGCATATGGTGGCTTTTCTGTCAGAGATGTTCAGAACATCCCATGTGTCTTTAGTAAATTGTAGGACCAGTATTTTGTATGGAGGGCAATCTTACTATAAGACATACATTCTGTACATAATGAGAGTTTAAGTAACTAAACAACTTGTATCCATGGTTATATCTGGTTGTTTCATGTGTACACACACACACACACACACACACACACACACACACTTTAACAGAGCTGATGTAGTAGAGCTAAATAATCTTATATTATAATAATTTAGCATTATATATATATATATATATATATATATATATATATATATATATATGCAAATAAACATACTACTTTCCGAAGAAACAGATAAATGGCAAAATAATCTCTGTTTAGTCTATCTATCTATATGTCTGTCTGTTTGTCTATCTATCCATCCATCCATCTATATCTGTCTATCTATAATCTATCTTCTATCTATCTATCTATCTATCTATCTCTATCTATCTATCTATCTATCTATCGCATATCTATCTATCTATCTATTATCTATCTATCTATCTATCTATCTATCTATCTATCATCTATATCTGTCTATCTATCTATCTATCTATCTATCTATCTCATATCTATCTATTATCTATCTATCTCTCTCTCTCTCTCTCTCTCTCTCTCTCTCTCTCTCTCTATCTATCTACCTTTCTATCATCTATATCTGTCTATCTATCTATCATCTATCTTCTATCTATCTATCTATCTATCTATCTATCATCTCTAGAAATAGATACATTCTGATGCCAAATTCTGTAATTCTGTATTACAATTACAAATGGTTTACAATGTCCATTTCTATAGGTGATAGTATATTACAACTTATAGAAGATCAAATCTAATCTGGAAAGGAATATAGGAAAATGACATACCTGGGAATGACCTTTGATCCTGATTTTTATATTCCAGAGTCCCCAAGCTTATATGATGATCTATATTCTAAAACTAACCCAAAGAGCTGATGGTATATACCCCTCACACAGTCAAAATTGTTCTCTTGGTGTGTAAATTTCACCTCAAGACTTGAGTCCTGAGAAAATGATTCCATTGTGTTATCTGCAATCTGGCCTAAGATCTATTTACAGTAGGGACAAATGCTTGGAATAAGTTAAGGGGACCATAAAACTTTATGGCACTTCCGTTACACGTTGCAGACAAAAGAACAGCTTCCTGATATTGGAAGCCTTTGAAGACGAATCCTAGACCTGAAACTTGCTGTTTTATCTTTTTAATCACAGATTGCTGAAATATCAAGAGCTAGTAGACGTTTTATGGCCGGCCTGTAATTACCTTGTACTGTGTTTTGCTGTTTTTTGATGTTGTCAGGTATATACATCATTTTCTCAGCCTGGATTTTCCTAGATTCTCTGATGTTCAGCTGTCAGGTTCTTCAATAGTGTCTGTCATGGTGGTGACATCACCCCTCAGTTTCGATTTTTCCCCCCAAATAATGCATAATATAACATAATGACCAATTGTGTGTGTGTCTATATATATATATATATATATAGTCTATTAGTACAACTCATATTACAATAAGTAACACACTGTAAGTAACACATGATCAAGTATATATATATATATATATATATATATATATATATATATATATATATATATACACACACACACATTTATACATGCACATATATAAGTATATACACACACACACACACACACCTCTGTGTAACTCTGTATCTATCTGGGCCACTCAGACTTAACACTCATTCCTTATACTCAATATTACTGAATAAGAAGGTTTGACAAAATCCACTGACTGTACATATTACAAGCTGTGCTCCATTTGACCCTCTCTTTATACCACAAACCCCTCTATAATACAATGGTTATAATCTTAGTTCAAGTAGTTTAACCTAATAAAAGCTCACATCTCTAATAATAGTGCACTGTATAATAATCCCCCACACATTAACCCTAGCAGAACAGGGATCAGGTCCACTTACAGTACAAGTAGCTGACATCACCGGACAGCTGTATCTGAATAATGCAGCAATTACTTCAGACTAAAATTCTGAGTCATCTTGCAGATTAAATAGCAAAAGAAAAAAAAAAAAAGAAAAAAAGAAAAAAAAAAGAAGAAAGAAATGTAGGAAAATTCTTGATAGGGAAAAAGGCCACTTACCTTTCCTGTAACAAGAGTGACCTCTATTTTAGTAAGGTTAGCTAGGCACACATTAATACAGATTTTAAGTCCATGACTGCTTTTAGTTTAAGAGAGAACATTAGGGCAAATACTTCTGGCTTCTACGTGAATTTAGTAGTTTAAAAGTTTTGAAAGGTTATTTATGTGGATGGCCATAAGGAAGGACCCTGAATGGTTCTCCTGGAGCACGTGATGTCATTAAAGTAAGTTTTATGGTTTGGGGGAGCTGACAAAGCTACAATGTATTTACATCATATATAATCTTAACTGTCCACCATCGCAGCTGCTGGGTCTCTTTAATGCTGGGACAGTGGGACAAGGCAGTTAGTGTGGATTACGTCGCCTCCTGAAAGCTCATCTGCCAAAAGGACTCCAGGCAAATCCAGGAGGTGCTTGTCCCTTCTTTTTTTAACCATTGAGGAATTTCGAGGTAAACTTACTATTCAGAATGCCTTGTCTCATCAAAGTGTGCCATTTCATGTAGTGGATGTATTCCATCTTTTATTTGTAGCTTGTAATGGGTAGATAAAGGGTTTAGGGGGATGACCTAGATGTAATCTCCAATGTGGTTTTCTACTGTAGCATTATATTTTACAATATACCTTTGGAAAGTAAGGACTTCATAGCAGAGAGGTGAGTTGATCAGGAAAAAACTATCTGAATGGATGTTGTATAGAAGTTGGGTAGAAATATAGGTGACTTGATGAGACTTTGGGATGTGTAGAGAAGCAGGTAGTAAAAGTTTATAGGCTTTAGGAAAGTTTGTGATGCAGAAGATGTACATGCGCATTATCAAGGGACATTTCTCAAGCTGTCTGTAGATTTAACTCTACCTGGTACAGGCTTGTACCTCAGGTCTGATAAAGGTGAGGAACCCTAAGAGTAGCTAATGCAGAGCTAAAGAATAAAGTCCACTCCTTGTACATCCTACACAGAGACATAGCCAGTGATTTGGCAAACCACTTGCAGTCTAATATTAGTACTGGGATTCTGTCTCATGCACTTTAGTCTTATCTAGTCACAGATCCTTACCATATGTCTCGGTTACTCAAAGGCTCCTTATCCCCAAAGTCATTTGTAAAGAGTCCTCCAGGTGAGCTCTGAGTTGTGTGCAGACCTCAACAAACGGGTTTTCCTTTTTGAGGCTGCTGTTGTAAATACTTTAGATATTTTCAGCATGGTTTCAGGCCAAATGTACATCAAAGGGTGTATTGTAAAGACAAAGAGCACACAGATGTGGTACAGTAAGCTTGGGAAAGATAGGGATGAGCAGAGATAGAGAGGATGATAGATAGATATGGAATATATATATATGGAGAGAGAGAAATAAATTGATAAATATGGGATACATAGATAGATAAATAAATAAATAAATCGATAAATGAATAAATATAGAATCGATAGATAGAGAGATAAGTATGGTATAGATAGATATGAGATAGATAGATAAATATGGGCTAGATAGATAAAGATAGATATGAGATTGATAGATAGATAGATTTAGGTTGATTGACAGATTTGGGTATATTGATTGACAGATGATAGATAATAGATACACAATAGAGAGATAATAGTAGAAAATATTTATGGATAGATGAAAGAAAAAAAAGAATTGATAGAATAAATGAGGTATCTTTTATTGTAATCATATTTTTCTGTGTTTATGGAACTTTACCTGAATTTTAAGATTTTTGTAGGTCTATTGGGCTGCAATAAAAATAACCCGACTTTGCTGCAACCAAAAGAAAGAATAACATAATAATAATAGCAGCAACATTAATATATATATATATATATATATATATATATATATATATATATATATCACTATGTATACACCCCCCCCTCATTTATTGACTCCATAAAAAGTCAATAAATGAGCCTCCTGTCTTCATCATGTAAGGATACTTTCTGACTTCTTGGCTATGATCTAGTCGCAGCTTCCATCAGGGACACATAGCACCAGAGCAGTGAATGGCACACTGGGTTTAATTAATTGGGCTAATTTTCCAAGGATTGATACTTCATTGTAGAAACAGTCATTATCGCAATTTATTCATTGGGAGTCAAGACACATAAACTGTGCACATAGCATAGGCATGGAAGTGTGAGGAGCACATGGCAACATTTTATTTCAAATATTATTTCACCAGAATGACAGATAAAAACCAGGATAGATTGTTCCAAATCCGAAAATGTAGAAATCGATTCAATGCAAAACAGAAGGTAGCAAGAGAAATTCAAATCACTAAATAGATAAATACACAAATACATAAAATAAAAAGATAACTAATACAAAAATACATAATTAATAAAACAAACAACTACTATTCTAATTTAGTACATGGAAGTGATGACATGACTTTTAAAGTAGATCATTTATGGTCAGATCCAGTAAACAATTCGACTATGTTCTCTGCCATCCCATGAGAGGTGCCTAGTACTGTACAGGGCACTGATCTGGTGGAGTCAGGACTAAGGCACTCAGGATCAGCACTGCATATGTAGGAGTGCCAGTAGGTGATGTTACTGAGGGATCAGGGGGCAGGGACTTGGATGAGAAGCTGGCAGTATGGCAGGGTGGATTGGCATGGAAGTAGATATACACACAGATATGTTTCGCTTTCAGTACATGCAGTTGCTCCTGAATGACACCTATGGCAGGAGAACATTAGCTGCCCACAATGTATATACTGAGTCATGTGAACAGTCACAGTGCACTGAGGTAGTACAAACACCTATTACACATAATACATCAAGCACTGGATTTGTGAAGAGGAGAACCTGCACAACCTGGCTGGATTGAGTATCTCTTATGCTTCATTTGAATGCATAACACCCATTCTTAAGTTCTTAGGTAAACAATGCAGACACATATTTTTATATTATTTTTCAAAATGATTTCTTTATTTCATAATTGATAATGTAAGTGAAGTATGTAGCTTGAGATGGCCTTATGCTTTTTACTGCATTCATACATTTCCAGCCACATGTGTCCAGTGATCCAGAGCCAACTCTGATGGGAACACCAGGTGCAACAGGCTGGGCTGCCCTGGCATCCAGTAACCTTGGCTCCATAACAAAACGTCAACCACAATGCTATTCAGCAGCAAGTGAGATCACAATATGAAAAGAGATTAGTCTTTGCTCTGTGTCTTCCCTTCTTACCTTGAGGTTTGCCCTATGGTACCAGTCAATGTCAAGAACAGATCTTATTACTGTCCTATCAGGAACCACTTAGCAAGAAGGTAATAGCTTAGTTTGGATTGATCAATAATTGTAGCCTTGGCATATATAAGTGGTGGCCCACATTTCTATTTTGGGCCCATTGAAAAGCAAAGTCTAACTCAGGTAGGCAGTAACTGTCCAGAGCAGGTGAAAAATCCCATAGCAAACCTATCCTGCTCTGGACAGTTCCTGACATGGACAGAGGTGTCAGCAGAAAGCACTGTGGTCAGACTGAAAAAGAAATTAAAAAAAGAAAAGAACTTCCTGTGGAGCATACAGCAGCTGATAAGTACTGGAAGGATTAAGATTTTTAAATAGAAGTAATTTACATAAATAAAATAAAAAATAAATGTTTTCCTCCAGAGTACCCCTTTAAGCCATAGCTTGTTTAAAAAAGAAAAGTTTTGAGTTAGTATTTTAAGTAAGAAATGAAGTATCATTTCATTAAATATGGTGGAATTTATTTTGTCCTGTATGAATGGTATAAAAAAATGCATCCTTTTTTTTTTTTTGCAAGTCTAATATGAACATGTGTAAACTTTTTCAACGTTTTAATGCTGCGCAGACAGTTTTTTTTTTTAAAAGGGGGCAGGCATTAGCAATGTGGGCTTGTGGCCTTGATTTCAGTGTGTGGGCCACAGATGAGCAAACTTTAACAAGGGGTTTGCACCTGTTAATAAATTTGGGTCATCCTGCTCCAGACTGGCAGAGACTATTTCATGTTCCCCTGATACTTGATTCCTTGTGTCTATAACCTGCTCTGTAACTATTACAATGGATCTAATTGATGCTGTTACTATAACAACATATCCATATGGTACCACGCATTGTCCATAACAACTATACTATGTAGGTGAACCATCTCATCTGATCTAATTTGTGGGACTGTTTTCTGCATATACTGTCCCATCTGCCCTGTAGACATAACACCATATTCTTCACTGCCTCTCAGGCCAGGTTCACAAGAGTGTATGGGAGTACATCTGTAATATGGATGTATTAAAGGGGAATACAATCAGTATGTCCTCAGTATTTCATCAGCATTGTATATGTGTTGTGTACTAGCAATACGCATAGGTTGTCTTATAGACTTGGAAAAACAGATGACCGAATGAATGAAAATATTGATAAAATACAGATATTAAAACCTGTGCAAATGAAAAGTTTCCCAGTTTCCCATACGCAACCAATCAGATAATTTCTTTCATTTTGCAGAGGCCTTGTTAAAACTAAAAGAAGCATCCTCTGGACAGGTTTTGATAAATCTCCCCCACACTGATCATATACTGATGCATTTGTATTGTAATCCCTCCCCATAGACTTCAATGGATGTGTTCCATCCACAAAACAGAGGAAAGTAGCACGTACTACTTTTTTTTTCAATACATGAATATTTAATGCGGCCATGTGAATAGACCTATAGATTAACATTAGCTCCATATTACAGACTTCAAAGACGTAATACAGACACAAAATACGCTAATTTGGGTTAGTTCACACAAGTGTATTTTGCTGCAGATTTTCCACAGCTGAGTTTGCTTCCCGTTGACTTCAATGTGTAGCACAATCCACTGCGGAAAACCTGCAGCAAAATATGCACTTATGAATGTACCCTTAGTGCAGCTATCCAGCACCAATGAAACACCAAAGGGGATGCTGGGTGCAAAGCTTGGAGGGGGAGGTTTACTTGGACTGCCATTTCATTAATAAGTCTTAAGTTGCCCTTACATCGTAGGCTAAAGTTGACCGACTGTCTAAGGCGTATGTGGGGTTCCAGACTCTCTGCTGTCAGATGATCTTGCTTGAGAGAAGGGTTGGGTGTGTAGGATTTTTCAGACCCTATTGTTCTGGGAGAGATAAGCTGGCGCCAAAGCAATCAGCTATAATATATGCCAATTTATGACATAAATAACAGCAAATCTCTCAAATTGCATGAGGCCTCATACACACCCAACTAAACATGGCCATATTGATCAAAGTTTGCCAAGAACATGATCATTTAAAAAAAAAAAAGTTGTATTTTTTGTGCAAAACAACCAGTCACCAGCATAAATTCTCACCATAATTCATAACTGTTGAAGTAAATGGAGAACTAGCAAGGTTTTTTTCTTTTATTAAATTCACAATTCAAAGTTTTTGCTGAATTTAATGGGTTATTAAGAAATATATCCAGGATGTGTAATAAAACAAACAAAAAAAAGCCTTTACTTACTTCCCTAGCAGCCTACTTTATTGGCACCCTGTCTCCCCCACGATGCACTTATAGGAGCCGTAGACAGCATATCACATCGCCGCTCAGCCAATCACTGGTCGCAGCGGTGTCCCACCTCAGCCGGTGATTTGCTAGGGGCAATGTGATGTGTCATCTACAGCTTTGTAGAATGATGTGGGGCAGACAACGAGGCAAGAGAGGAAGTAAGTATAGTTTTTTTTTTTTTTATTGCCTAAAATAAGATTTTGCTTATGTTAAAAACTCCTTTAAACATGACTCCTAATCTTTTTTGCCATATACAGGAAGTACTCACACAGGATGGACTGGCTTTCTCCTCACAGATACACTATTATGTTGTGTCCATGTATTCCATATAGTCATCAGTTTAGTTTAGCCAACATTGATATTTGCCAGCACTAGAACATAGGGTGCAAAAAGGTTTGATACATTTGCGTGTTATTGCACCATTTACATGTAAAGCATTGTATGAAGCTAGCTTCTTAAAAAACATGAACTCCAAGTCACCCATGTCTAATATAGATGTGATGAGTCCCCTGGGCTGTATTGCCTTGAGTAAGTATACAGTACTCTAATGATTTAGACCAACAGCAGAACAAGCTCAATGGTTTTACAATACACCACATAGTTTTGGGTGGGTTAACATTCATGCAATTGCTCCCTGCCCATGATCTTCATCACTAATCTCTCACCCTCCTCTTTACAATACATAGTCCCCATTCTTCTCCACACATGTCAGGAAAGGGTGAGAACTCTACCATGTGTCTGTAGTAGTGTCATGCAGCATCTTTTTACAATATAGTCAATATATTTGTACTCCCTCAATAGGAAATGTAATGCAATTTTTTATCTATCTCCATTTTTGTGAAAAAATGCTCCCCAAAAATGCCATACTGGCTGCATGGTGTTTTTTGGGCCAGAAATGCTGAAGATGTTTGATGGGAGTCAATAGGGAAATAAAAAAAAAAGCCAGACCCACATGGTGTTTTTTGTGTGAAAGTTTTTCAATCCTAAGGCTGTTTTTCTACTAGTTTTTGGGGATAATGCTACCGCAGTTTTTAAGCCTAAGCCAGAAATGGATTAGAAAGGAATGAGAAATATCAAGAAAGGACTTATACTTCTCCTTCCTACTGGATCCACTTCTGACTTTACTGGTGTTTTTAGGCTTAGTGACAGGTTTTATATGTTCTGGGTTTGCTGTTATTTTTCTTCAAGACATTGTGGTGTTTTCCCTCCTGTAAAAATCTGTAGGTGAAACAAAAAACACCAGAAAGAATGCCATATGTATATGATATTGGTGTTCTTTTTTAGGCCTTCATAGATTGGTATTTCTGAAAGTAAGCCACCATATTTCTCTATTCCTGCATGCCCTTTTTCTGATGGGACAAAAAGATTTAAAGTATCTCAAGCATTGGTATTGTTAGGATAGTAATGCAGATTATTACAGGAGCTCTTAGGCTGGGTTCACATATGTCTGGTGGGGAAACTGATGCTATAACTGATCATTTGAATGGGACAGTTTACAATCATCCAGCGTCTCAATTTTGACATTGGATGGTTGGACACGCTGGACTGCACTGGGCACTGTCCAGCGTCCAGAAACAATGGACACTCAATGCCATACAACTGATGACAACTGATGCATGTTGTCATCAGTTATGGCATCAGTTGCGTCGAGATCTAGCCTAAGTTCACCTATGCTGGATGCCGGACATATGTGAACCCAACCTTACTAGCAGCATAAAGATTTTCCAATCTGTTGGCAATGCCTTTGCTTTTGGAGTTACAAAATGCACAGTCTCACATGCACTCCTGTAGCAATATATGTGAAGACAAAATGGTTAGGTACGGTACAGGTACAGATTCCATTTGGTCCTATGTCATGATTTTCCAACATTTATTAGTATTTGCTATGTTCTCCAAGGCAAATGTAATATGGTGCAGTTTACATCTGCGTTCCTAAATGAGGAAAATCTGGTCACACATGACTTTCATAATTTGTATTCACTATTGGCCCTAAGAATAACTGTCAAACTGGGTATTCTTAGTCATAGCATAGACTTGTCCAGCTATTCAGCACTTAAATGGGCACTTTTTTATGTGTTGCACATCTTGGCAAAACATTAACCTTTCTAATATACTTCAACCTTTCTAAAATCATGGCTTATAAAATAATGGTTTTGTCCAAGCTGAAGCACAGGCATGCACAAAGTCCAGTAAGTGAGGGTGGACTAGAACTCCTCTGTGCTCTCTCCTGTCTGATTGCACTCCTCTGCGCTCTCTCCTGTCCGATATTACCCCTCTGTGCTCTCTCCTGTCTGATAGTACTCCTCTGTGCTTTCTCCTGTCTGATAGTACTCCTCTGCGCTCTCTCCTGTCTTATAGCTCTCCTCTGTGCTCTCTCCTGTCTGATAATAACCCTCTGTGCTCTCTTCTGTCTGATAGTACTCCTCTGTGCTCTCTCCTGTCTGATAAAACTCCTGTGTGCTCCCTCCTGTCTGATATGACTCCTCTGTGCTCCCTCCTTTCTGATAGTACTCCTCTGTGCTCTCTCCTGTCTGATAGGACTCAGTTGTGCTCTATCCTGTCTGATAGGACTCATCTGTGTTCTCTCCTGTCTCATAGTACTCCTCTGTGCTCCCTCCTGTCTGATATTACTCCTCTGTGCTCCCTCTTTTCTGATAGTACTCCTCTGTGCTCTCTCCTGTCCGATAGCACTACGCTGTACTCTCTCCTGTCTGATAGTACTCCTGTGTGCTCTCTCCTGTCCGATAGGACTCCATTGTGCTCTATCCTGTCTGATAGGACACATCTGTGCTCTCTCCTGTCTGATAGTGCTCCTCTGTGCTCCCTACTGTCTGATATTACTCCTCTGTGCTCCCTCCTTTCTGATAGCACTACTCTGTGCTCTCTCCTGTCTGATAGGACTCCGTTGTGCTCTATCCTGTCTGATAGGACTCATCTGTGCTCTCTCCTGTCAGATAGTACTCCTCTGTGCTCTAACCTGTCTGATAGGACTCATCTGTCCTCTCTCCTGTCTGATAGTACTCCTCTGTGCTCCCTACTGTCTGATATTACTCCTCTGTGCTCCCTCCTTTCTGATAGTACTCCTGTGTGCTCTCTCCTGTCTGATAGGACTCCGTTGTGCTCTATCCTGTCTGATAGGACTCATCTGTGCTCTCTCCTGTCAGATAGTACTCCTCTGTGCTCTATCCTGTCTGATAGGACTCATCTGTCCTCTCTCCTGTCTGATAGTACTCCTATGTGCTCCCTCCTGTCTGATAGGACTCCTCTGTGCTCTCTCCTGTCTGATAGTTGTTCTTTGTGCCCTCTCCTGTCTGATAGTGCTCCTTTGTGCTCTCTCCTGTCTGATAGTACTCCTCTGTGCTCCCTCTTGTCTGATAGTACTCCTCTGTGCTCTCTTCTGTCTGATAGTACTCCTCTGTGCTCTCTCCTGTCTGATAGTAATCCTCTGTGTTCTCTCCTGTCTGATAGTACTCCTCTTTGCTCCCTCCTGTCTGATATTACTCCTCTGTGCTCCCTCCTTTCTGATAGTACTCCTCTGTGCTCTCTCTTTTCTGATAGCACTCCTCTGTGCTCTCTCATGTCTGATAAGACTCCTTTGTGCTCTATCCTGTCTGATAGGACTCATCTGTGCTCTCTCCTGTCTGATAGTACTCCTCTGTGCTCCCTCCTCTCTGATATTACTCCTCTGTGCTCTCTCGTGTCTGATAGGACTCCTCTTTGCTCTCTCCTGTCTGATAGTACTCCTCTGTGCTCTCTCCTGTCTGATAGTACTCCTCTGTGCTCTCTCCTGTCTGATAGTACTCCTCTGTGCTCCCTTCTTTCTTATAGTACTCCTCTGTGCTCTCTTCTGTCTGATAGTACTCCTTTGTGCTCTCTGATAGGACTCCTCTGTGCTCTCTCCTGTATGATAGTACTCCTATGTGCTCTCTCCTGTCTGATAGTAATCCTCTGTGTTCTCTCCTGTCTGATAGTACTCCTCTTTGCTCCCTCCTGTCTGATATTATTCCTCTGTGCCCCCTCCTTTCTTATAGTATTCCTATGTGCTCTCTTCTGTCTGATAGTACTCCTTTGTGCTCTCTCCTCTCTGATAGGACTCCTCTGTGTTCTATCCTGTCGTATAGTACTCCTCTGTGCTCCCTCCTGTCTGATATTACTCCTCTGTGCTCCCTCCTGTCTGATAGGACTCCTCTGTGCTCTCTCCTGTCTGATAGTACTCCTCTGTGCTCTCTCCTGTCTGATAGCACTCCTATGTGCTCCCTCCTTTCTTATAGTATTCCTCTGTGCTCTCTTCTGTCTGATAGTACTCCTTTGTGCTCTCTCCTCTCTGATAGGACTCCTCTGTGTTCTCTCCTGTCGTATAGCACTCCTCTGTGCTCTCTCCTGTCTGATAATACTCCTCTGTGCTCTCTTCTGTCTGATAGTACTCCTTTGTGCTCTCTCCTCTCTGATAGGACTCCTCTGTGTTCTCTCCTGTTGTATAGTACTCCTCTGTGCTCTCTCCTCTCTGATAGTACTACTCTGTTCTCTCTCCTGTCTGATAATACTCCTCTGTGCTCCCTCCTGTTTGATATTACTCCTCTGTGCTCCCTCCTGTCTGATAGGACTCCTCTGTGCTCTCTCCTGTCTGATAGGACTCCTCTGTGCTCTCTCCTGTCTGATAGGACTCCTCTGTGCTCTCTCCTGTCTGATAGTACTCCTCTGTGCTCTCTCCTGTCTGATAGCCCTCCTCTGTGCTCTTTCCTGTCTGATAGTACTCCTCTGTGCTCACTCTTGTCCTATCAGACAGCACAGAGGAGTGCTAGCCCACACTCACTTACTGGACTTTGGGCAAAGCCATGATTTCTATAAAAAGGAAATATACATTTCTTATGAAGTATATAAGAAAGGTTAATGTTTTGCCAAGATGTACAACATAGTTTTTTTTTTATCTGGCAGTGCCCATTTAAGCATTTCATATATTTTATTAGAATGTCCTGACTTTTCTCTCATGTAATTGACTTTAACTACATTTAATACATACATGATCTGTACTTATAAGGTCCACCTACAGCCTAATCTATATGGAAGCTGTGAGATGTGTAGTAGGTTTGGATCACCTTGCTAGACAGGACTTTTCTCTTCTGTATACTATCTGTATACTATCTCTATAAGGGCACAGATGTTTTCTAAATTTGGCACATTTGCACATCTGCTTAGCCTTGTCCCTTTTTTAGACATTTGAAGACTATCTAGTAAGGTCTAAAATATGTCTAAAATGCACAATCAACCTTTTGCATGGTATGTTGGAGATTTTTCTGGTGTATTTCAAGTCAGAATTCTTGTGCAAAATGCAAAATTGAGAAATGGCGCAGACAAATATGCGCCAAAAATAACCCGACAAAAGAGGTCGGGTTTAGAATAGTAAATGAGGGCCAATATAATTTTATTCTCCAAGATTTTCATGTGTTAGCTTCAAGAGATACCCATTTTTTTTGCTTACAGAAAATTATATTTTCTGAAATGTTATTGTGTCTATACATGTTTAATAGCCATTGGCTAACATTTGCCCCCCCCCCCCCCAATCCCCATACCAGGCTCAGCCAAGTATCCATGTGTTTGAAATGGAGAGATTTGGGGTAAGCTGCTGCCAAACAAAAATATTAGGCAGTTGAAATCCAACATTCCTGATCCTTTCTACTCTGAAATCATTATTCAGAGAAGAATCAGGAGGTAACCATACACATTAGACAGTCAGGAGAAGAAATATGGCACAGGGTCTTTATTAGCATTTAGATGCTACTAAGAGAAAGATAAGATAAATATTTAAGACAGATTACTTGCTCTCTCAGTGTTGGAGTTAGCAGCAGGGAGGAGGTTATATACCAGCTCAGATTGCTGACAGGGGGAGAGAGTTTTTTTGGGAAAGCTCATATAGGCTAAAGAGAGGGAGAAGAGCAGATACAAGGCAGTTTGTATAGGATAATCAAATTGGTTATTCACCAGTGTAGAGAGAAAAAAAATGTTCATGCAGGAAATTGTAGAGACCGTAGATGAAAAACAAACCAAAATTTCCTATAAAGACCTGTGGAGAACTTACTTATTAGTACAAAGCAAGAATGAAAAAATATGTTCAAAAGTGTCCATAGACTTTATTTTGTGTAGTTTGTGGCCACTTTTCTGGACAGAAAAGTGATGAAAAGCTTTTGTAACTTAGTCATATGGTGTACAACCTGAAAGGCCCAGCATCTGTCAATGGAGCTTGATAAATGGCATTACTTTTTAACTCACACATTTCTCTTGTCAATCGTGAGGTGTAGAAGTCATCAGCTGATGGAAATGTTTATCATATTTCAATACGACAACTTATAGTAATAGTGTATTCAGAAAAACAACTTTAAGTGTTGTCTTTTTTAAAATTTTGAGCATTTTGTCAACAGCCAAGGCATCTCCGCCTGCCACAGAACAGGCGACAAGCAGTTCACATAAACTGGCTTCTAATATATGAATAAATACAAGTGCATGCAATTATAAATGAACAAAAAATGAGCCATGTCTCTTTAAACTCATAAAATAAAAGTGCATATTTTTGTCATGTTTTTGCATTCTCCGTCTTCAATGCAAACACTTTATCCAATTAATCTTGGATACAGGCAGTTGTATGAACATAGTAGGAGTCAATGTTAGAGACCTGGGTCATTTTCCTTATCACAACGTGCCCTTGTGCTTAAGTATAGTGAGACACAGTTCATTTACCACCTGGTAATCTCATTTTTAAGTGTCTGGGAATGGAGCCAAAGCTTTATCATTATTACAACAACAAGTATAAACATGACTGTGAGGTTTAGTGATATATACCTTTCCATTTTCCAAAGAGAAAGACAGTTAAGAAGTAGTTAAATGGCAAGATTTATTTGTTTCGGAAATATTTCCCTCCTTTAGTCCCTAGAATCCTATTTTCAGCCATCCATTAGAGGAAACAGTTCCCACCACACATTTAATTAAATCCAGCTAAGTATGAGGTTGACTATGGCCCAACCAGCAGATATTAAACTCACGTACTATACGGGGAAACTCCTTCACACAGCGATGGAGCTGACAATTATCACCGTGACTTATATCAAGAGATTGTGGTTCAGCTATAGGTTAATATGCCAAATGGAACCACTGTGCAAACATTAATGTCTTTAGCTCCAAAATTATCATCCACTCTTTGTAGGCACGGTAGAGTATTGTGTTCAGGATCTAATAAGCTAAGTCTATATAGAGGTTTAAGCCTTGTTTTCATCTATTCACAGATACCACAATGTGGCCATAGGCTTTTTGGTCTGTTTTATACTGTGTATGTCTTATTTGTAGAATAGATTAACATGACTTCTGTCCCACAACTAATATTTATATCTGGGTGAAGCAGACCAAATGTACTCCATCGTATACACCTGAACACCTTATCACATGTATTTCAACCTATACCTACAGTATAGACACGTTTTTAGATGTTATCAGGGCCCTTCCAAGCCTTCCTTGCTAAACTCCCATCCATTTCTTCATACCCATTACTAAAGTAAAGCCGGCCACACAAATGAACCAGTGGTTGACTGAAATGATTGTTTTTGCCCATTAAGGCTGGCCGTCAGCTGTTCATGATGGCTGACAACAGACTAATGTCTGTCTATTGAAAATGTGATTGCCATGTCTGGTTTTCTTGGGCTGTGGTTTGCTGAAAAAATAAATGCATGGCATGATTGGCCGAATTTGGCTGATCATATGTCACATTGTATGAGGTCACTTTTTTTTTTACCACAGTGATCTACCAGTTTAGTTTGGCATGTTGCTGACAGGACTGTTTCTATAATTTAGTCAACTGTTAGTCATCGCAGGCAATGTACAGCCATAGAGCAATGTACAGCCATAGAGACAGGCCATAATGCTGTCAAGATTCCATGGAGAAACAAGTTCTACTCTGGTGTGGTCCCATCTCCTTTATGATTGGTTGGCAAGAACAGATGCTCCCCCCTCCCTTGCTACATTGTTATCAAGTGGTAGAGAAGTGTCACAAGGGTTATGAAAAGCGCATCTTAATGGAGAGTCCAGTGTGATCTTTATGTGAGAGTGAAGAATATTCATGTCAGGGCGGGCATAGCGCTAGATATTAAAGATTCAGACATGCTTTAGCAAGGGTAACAAAGTTAATGTAAGTGACCCCTCGTTTTAATGCTGTGAATAGGCTGTCAGCTTACCTTTAAAGGGATACTCCGCTGCTCAGTGTTTGGAACAAAATGTTCTGAACGCTTAGAGATGGTGCTGGGAGCTTGTGACATCATAGCCCCACCCCTCATGACATCACGCCCCACCCCCTCAATGCAAGTCTATGGGAGGGGGCGTGACAACCGTCAAACCCCTCCCATGGACTTGCATTGAGGGGGTGGGGCATGATGTAATGAGGGGCAGGGCTATGACGTCATAAGCTCCCAGCACCGGCTCTAAGCGCTTGGAAAATTTTGTTCCAGACGCTGAGCAGCGGAGTACCCCTTTAAGACAATGTTTTGGATTACTAAAAAGCTAATCTGGGCTTTAAAACCCTAAGAATTAAACAAAGTCATATATATGTTAAAGTCTATTGGGGACATTATCAATGTATTTAGAGCATTTTATTTGCTTACAAAAGTCGCACAAAAAGTCTCACATGCACCTAAGCAATTTTTTGTGTGACTTTTGTGACTAAGCCAAAAGTTACAAATTGCATTACCTAAGCAAATTTCACTTTGCAGTGGTCAGGGATTTATGATGTGCGAAAGTCGCACGTAGGTGACCTGGAGTACAAAACTCTGTAGGTGAGCAAATTTAAATAGTCGCAAAAATTCTCACAAAAGTCTCAGCTGCGACTTTCTTGTTTTGCTTATGAGCTCCAAATTTATCAACCTCCTGTGATAGTATGATAAATATGTAGCACATAAGTAAAACTAAAGCAAAAAAATATTTACTTCAGAACTTGCTTACCAAAGCAAACAATGATAAATGTCCCCCTATGTTGACATATTTCTTGGCTTTACAGCTTGTCTACATTGGAAGGCACAGATGATCACCTTAGGGGCCATTTACAAGAACCGATGATCGGGGAAACTTTTCTATGCAAACACACGAGAGATCAGCTGATATTTGACCTGTCTGCTGAATACATGTTTTATGTACACATAAAAATCATAGTTTGTTGGCACCACATGTTTTGGTGTTATATAGGGAATGTGCTGCGGACAAACAATGTATCTCTATGAATAGAGGGGCGTGAACAAACAATTGCAAGAATGATCGTTCATTCAAATCCTTTGCAATATTTGACTAGTGTAAAACTAGAACAAACAAGCACAGATTAGGTTTCTATATGAACAATCAAAGCTTTTACAGACAATATACAGTATGTAAAAACACAACACATGTTCACAGAACATACACGTAGAACATACAACTCTTGTATATACGTCTCTATATACTTGAATGCAAGTCACCATGCCTGAATGCAGTGCATTCTAGTGTTTACTCTAGACAGTATACAGTATGTGACATGTAAAAGGACCTAAAGTTCCCTTACAGATTGGCAAGATTGGGTATTGACTAGAAGTGTAACACTGAATGTGGGGCACATGGGTTAGAAGTCCAATTATTCATTGGATTCAAATTTAGGAAAGATTTGTGATAAAGTTAGATCTATATCAAAGTACTAAGTTAATTAAACTGCTTAGACAGAAAGACATAAAAAGAGTTTAATTGGATACTTTCATTTGCATAAATGTTTTATATAATGTACATAATAACATTATATGTATACTTGTAACCTACATTGGTTAAATAATGTGTATTTTTGAGTGAAAAAAATGCTGTTTTGTCCCTGCAGCCTTGCCTGTGTGTCTTGGCTGGGACAAAATACAGGAAATATGGGTGGACAAGCAGGGCTCTGTACACTGAGGACAAGCATGGCTCTGTACACTGAGGACAAGCAGGGTTCTGTACACTGAGGACAAGCAGGGCTCCATACACTGAGGACAAGCAGGGCTCTGTACACTGAGGACAAGCAGGGTTCTGTGCACTGAGGACAAGCAGGGCTCTGTACACTGAGGACAAGCAGGGCTCTGTACACTGAGGACAAGCAGGGTTCTGTACACTGAGGACAAGCAAGGCTCCATACACTGACGACAAGCAGGGCTCTGTACACTGAGGACAAGCAGGGTTCTGTGCACTGAGGACAAGTAGGGCTCTGTACACTGAGGACAAGCAGGGCTCTGTACACTGAGGACAAGCAGGATTCTCTGCACTGTGTCGAAGCATGGCTCTGTGCATTGTGGCTCTATGACATGCTCCGGGCATCATGCAGCAGGATGATTGACAAGCCAGGAGCCTGCACAGAGCCATGCAGAGACACACAGGCAATAGCTGCAGGGACAGCATTTTTTTTCACCCAAAAATATATACATTTTGTAACCAGTGTATATTATGAATATACATACATGTTATTAGGTACATTATATAAAAACGTTTTTGCAGATGACACAATTCACTAAAGCAAGAAACAAAAGCAGTCGTAAGAGTATTTTATATATAATAAATAACTGAATAATAGAATAAATGGACTAATAATAGAATAAATGGATTACACTTCACCCTTATTAGGAAAAAAAGTTTGGTAAAAGGAACTTAATCGTCTCTAGGTATAACCACAAAGCAGCTGTCCGAATGTTCTGGCCATGTCCAAAATTGGAACAATATTGGCATTCAGTGGAATTGAAGATTTGTGACATTACAAGGGTAAAATCACCAACTTGGATCAGGAAATTAGTTTTAGAGAAGGACTTTGATATTACTGAGCATAGAAATAACACAATAAATAACAATTGGTTGACCCTCTCTTTTTTCGGTCAGGCTTATTGTCGCCAAAATTTGAAAAACGAGACATAAACAAAAAAATAAATAAATAAATGAGGATCAGTTTACATGTTTATGAAGGGATTAAATATTAGAAGTGGATGTGTGTGCAAAGAGGAAATGTAAAATATAGGCACATAGATATGGAATGCGTATGGAGGAGACCTAATTTAATGTTATAAGGTTTTTTTGTCTATAGGGTTCTAAAGTGGGTTGGGATCTACCATAACATTTAGTGATGAACCCTTGTCTTTTGCATCCATGATATATTTTCCAATTAAAATAAAAGGTCCCTTCCGATTTTCCTTGCAGAGTGCCACTACAATTTGTGTTGGATTGTCATTTACAGTGAAACCTCTTCGAGAAGACCACCCACAATTGAATGGAAAAGTGGTCTTCTATGGAATAGTTAGCATTATGCATAATGTATGGTGGTCTGAAAATCCTTTACACAATATTTTGTCTAGATAAAGAGATGGTGATATTTTGGTGACACTTTACTTTATAATGTATCTGAATTGATCTCCTAAGGGAGATTGAACCACTGAAAGAATCAAAAAGAACGGAGCGCGCTGCTAGTGCACCATCAGAGTGTAACGTGGCCGTAATTGTGCCAATTTGATTAAATATATTTATAAAAGTTCCAAAAATTTTTATTTTATACAGTAGCACAATACAACGTGTTTTGAGTTTGTACCAAACTCTTACTGAAGTTCGTGACTTGAGAAAGAGTTCTGTAAGAACTCAAAACGTGTTATTTTATGTATTTTTTTTGAACTTTAAAACAAATTTCATCAAATTGGGAGAAGCGTCAAGTTATTTTTTTCTTTTTTCTTTTGGATCCCACTCAGTTATTCTGTTTAGTCAACCCAGCAGTACCCAAAGGCTTAAAGGGGTTGTGCAGCAAAAAGTAACTTATCCCCTATCCACAGGATAGGGCATGAGTGTCTGACTGCTGGTGGTCCGACCACTGGGATTCCCTGTGATCTCCTAAACGGGCCCAGGCTCTCTAAGAGGAGCACGTGCTGGGGACGACACATGCTTCATTTATTTCTATAGGAGTGTCGGAGATGCCTGAGTACAGCACTAGCTAAGATGAAGAGTAGTATCTGTTCTTATCAGTGGTTATAGTCTGGTCTGCTGATTATGGCCAGGTATAATAATTCACATGGAATCTATGTTCTGGGTGTAGGCAGGTTGGTCCAATGGGTACAAATAGATGACCCAAGCCTCTTGATGAAAGACTTTCTGTATGAGTAGTGAAAGCCCAAGGGGTATTAGTGCCTCAGTAGTGGTTACCCTGGGGTGCCTGACAGCACATTGCACGCACTTTTCTTTTTACATTTTTGTGCGCACTCACCCCTATTCGACCTGACCTTCTGGTAAAGCAATTTGAGGAATTTTTATCATTACGGCCAGATGTCTGGGCTGTGTTCACTGCACATCCTTATATACATTTCATTTATTTTTAATGTCACTGTGTGTTCATGGTCCAAATTTGTTTTTCCATATTGATCCTACCAGGATGTAGGGCTCTATTGGAAAGTTCCTAGGAAGATTGTGTGGCCAACAAATTTAATACCCCCTGTAAACCCAGGTTCCCATCTGGGCAGGCCAAACTAAATTCTTAGCTCTTAAGTGGGTGCAGTGGTAACAGTTCAGGTGGAAGTCGGGAGGAAAATGGGCTCTCTCTAAGCGTTGGTGAGAAGGTGACATTAATTCCCCATCCTTGCAGATGCCTTTTGGCCTGGAGGTAGATGAAAGGTTTGTGGGGCCCATCTCTTTTACAAGAGGCCTCCCTCTGCATTTTTAGGGTGACATGCTGCACTTGTTCAGGCAATTGGGTGATAGAGGGCACATGCTTGGGCTTAAACCCCCCTCTCTTGCCTCTACTCAGATGATAGAGTTTTTCCTGAAACATTTGGTGTAACAGATTACTATGCTCTCCTCTAACTGCTCTTGGAAATTTGATTGGTTGGTTGACAGTCTTTTATTAAAGGGCATATAATGTTGCTTTAAGTAATATTACTGTGCGTTATGTTACCAGTTCCAGACATGAGAGCACATGTCATTCACTGTATACCTATCATGTCAGTTGTGAAACCAGTTGAAGAGACTGACCTATTAGCAGCCTAGTATTCCTGAATAAAGGAAGCCATGCACTTTAAATGGCTGTCGGCAAAGCATGCATGAGTTCTAAAAGGGGAGATGGGAGAAAGCCCCTGCCAGACACTTCTGGCAGTAGCTTCTTTTGCTTGAGAACAAATATATCAGGTATATTTGCCATTGTCAGATGGGATTCAGAAGGCCACTTGACATTTGGTATTGCTAGAAAGTATTACGGAGGCCACCAAATGTATTAGCAGGTTGGTCAACACGACCAAAATTGGCAGGTTTGGCCAATATTAATTCAATCTGTAAAGGGTTATATGAACTGTATAGATCTTTAAAAAAAAATAAATAAAAAGTAATAACTTGAGGAGAATATTTTAAAGGAAGACGGTTATCTTGTTTACCCACACTAAACCCAATACACTGGGTTATAGTGCATGTGAACAGGAGACCAATGCAGGGTTTCTGACTAATATACGTACCTGCAGCCCGGAGCGGTGTCCCTCTGAAGGTCCGCTTCTTTCTTCTGTGAATGGGCATTGGTCACAGGCACTGGTCACATGACCAGCTCCCATTAATAATTAAATTTACCTGTGGGCCCGCCTCCAGTGCGCAATTCATAGAAGAAAGAAGGGACTTTCAGTACGTATCTTAGTCAGAAACCAGTCTCCTGTTCACCCGAACTATAACCCAGTGTGTTTTTCTTTAAGGAATGCCAAGCAATATTTACATTTTTCAGACTTTTAGCATCATGTTGTTTGAATGTCCAATGTCTGATTCATTTCTTAATATATCTTTACAGTGGCGAGACCCCTGTTATTATTATATACAATCCACTTTATGGAGTTAAATTATATCATTCTGCTAACAACCACCACCTGGGGGAATTTAGGATTTACTGTGTTTTTATAGAATGCAAAAGATTTAGAGATATGTATAGAAAAAAATTGGCGCTCAGATAAATGTATATGTAGCAATTCAACATCACAGAAATTTGGGCCTTTTTAGATTTAAAAATAAAGTGGTGTTTAGGGTAGGGCATTTTCTTAAAGTTTACTATAAATATATCTATGGTGGTCCATGCTCTATGGTCAAAAAATAGTGCACAGGGGTTGATTTTACTTCAAAACATACGGATAGGTTTAGATTGTGAGTCCCTATGGGGAAAGGGACTGATTTGAGTGTACAGTGTTGCGGAATCTGTGTATGCTGTATAAATAAAAAGTTATTATTTTCATTACTGTAATAATAATAATAATAAGAGTTATAACTTGAATACTTACAAATTGTGTTCTAAATATTCTGTACTCTTCTTCATGTTGTTAATTGTTATTCAGTGCCTATGGAAACCCTTTCTCTACATGTATTACCTATTTTCATGGGATTGCAGTGTATAGTGAACCATTTAAAAGGGTACTCTGGTGGAAAATATATATATTTTTTATCAACTGGTGCCAAAACGTTAAACAGATTTGTAAATTACTTCTATGAAAAAAATCTTAATCCTTCCAGTACTTTTCAGCTGCTGTATACTCCAGAGGAAGTTGAGTTGTTCTTTTCTGTCTGACCACTAGTGCTCTCTGCTGACACCTCTGTCCATATCAGGAACTGTCCAGAGCAGAAGAAATTTGCTTTGGGGATTTGCTCCTGCTCTGTACAGTTCCTGATATGGACAGAGGTGTCAGCAGAGAGCATTAAACTGATGTTAAGTTATTCCATCTGTTATTTAAGCTGACCCTATTGTTGGCTTTCATTTAACATCAGTTTACAATTAGGTCAGTTAGATAGTAATAACGGATCTATGAAAACAAATGTTTCTTAATGCTGATGTGAACATAGCCTACCACATTTTCCACCTTACATAATCGGCAGATTAGAACAGATATTTACGGGGTCATCTGTCGGGAAGGTTTTTTTTTTTAAGAACTATGCTCATCATATGTTATATAAAAAAAAATAAACCTGTACTCACCTCCCGCTCTATCCTCTTCCTGAGGCACAATGTATCATACTGCAACATTCCGCCTCGGTAAGTGATTAGCTGAGCAGCAGTATGACACATTGGACCATGGTGTTTCCTGGACCCAGGCGTCCTGCTGCAGCTCAGGAAGAGGATTGCAACAGGAGACCAGAGCAGGACACTTTCTATACATGATTCAGGGGGCAACCATCTTTCCTGAGCTTCTGTTAAAAACTTTTAGAGAGATGCTTTAGGCAGTCACTTAGATAAAGGAACCTGTAGTCTGGAGCTTACACATTGACTCCTAAAAGGGAGTGTTCTAGGCATGCTCTGTGACCTGTGCTACAGTCATTGTGCAGGGGTCCTGTGTTTTCTGTCGCCTTTATAAAAGAGAACTGATCTCTCTATTATTAGGCTCAATGGTCAATGTGAATTATTTTTGTTTTGTTATTTTTATTAACTACCATAAAAAAAACTTAGAATAAATAGAAATATAACAATAATCGTTTTCTAATAAAAAAAAACTGTAAACCATCTGACCTTCTCACCCCTCCCCTGGCAGCAAGTGTATCCCACTTTCCATGGATACAAGAGCATTTATACCTGTGGAATCAACATCATGTCTATGTTAAAAATAGAAAAAGTGATGACCCATTAATGGGGGAAATCTAAAGGAGGCCTCATCAAAAGTCAGAGGAACAGACCTATCAAACAGTGTGAAAACTCTTTACAAAAACCACACAAAATCCTTTAAAAAAACAAAAAGCAATAAAAAAAAATAAAAAGGTCTAATGTAAAAAAACAAAACTTTTAACTTGAGAAACAGCCAGTACGGTAATTTTCGATTGACGTTGAACGCCTCATGCCACTGTCACATGTTAAAGAGTTAATGCAGCTGCTCACATTTTTTATGGTCCAAAATTATGCAAAAAACACTAAGGCAATAGTTACTCACCCATCAGATACAGTAGCAATCCCCCATAGAAGCTCCAGTTGGTGCCAAAAAGTGGAGGCCATAAGACAGCTGCAGCCAATCAGGAGCCTCAAAGGTCATGCTTTGTACCCCTGGCATCATGGCTCTTATCAATGAGGAATGCTGGCAGGAATACAGAGTGTGAGGTCCCTGATTGAGATTAGGGGGCATCCAGAGCTTGCATGGTGGATCGCCACAAAATTGGAGAGGTGAGTAACCATTGCCATGAGGTTTTCCAGCATTTTTTCTTTAATGTTAAAAGCTGGATAACCCCTTTAAACTATGACATGTTATATAATATGTTAAAAAAAAGCACCAGAGGGAAACTGATGATAGAACTGATCTTATTAATTTGAACGAGACAGTTCCGATTCATCCGGTGTCTTGAGTTGGACACAGGATGGTTGGACAGCGTTCAGGAATAATGGACGCCGGATACTAACCATCTGATGACAACTGATGAACATTCTGTAGCATCAGTTGTTTTGAGTTTTAGGCTGGGTTCACTGAACCGGATGCCACTCATATGTGAATTCAGCCTAAGACACATGTAGGACAAATAATGGAATTATGGAATCCTCACACCACTCCACTCCCTCTTCCGAGCCAAAAGAATCTGGTGCACGAGGGGACCTTATCAGAGTGAAAGAAGAAATCAAGATGACAGATCACTTATTAATAACATAGCATTTGAACTAAGCATATACAAGAGACTTTGCATTATTTTTATTTCTATTAACCTATACTGTACTATATAAGAAAAAGGTGCTGCAGTATTACATCAAGCTAGTCATATGCATTATAGTAAAGAAGGTCAAACCTGATGATTTTGCCATTGTCAACCAAAACCAATTGCATGTCAGGGGAGATGTCAGTCATCTATATAAAGTCTATGTAGGATACATTTTCACATATTTTCATAGGAAAGGGGAAGCACAAGTATGTGAGTGACTTTAACATTTACCAAATTGTGATGGCTAGATGACTGGATATAGTGTCTCCAGCACAGAAGGTCATGTAAAATGATCCAGGTATGCAGTGGTTAGTACCAAGCGTAGATCAAGGAACAATAACCAGTAAATGGGTGACAGAGTCAACGGTGCCCAAGGCTCATTGCGTGTGGGGAGCAAAGGCTAGCCTGTCAGGCCTAATCCCATAGAAGACTTAAAGTAGACCTAATTGCTGAAAAAGTTATTGTTGGCTATGATAGTGGCCTGACAGGTGGATTTATACAGAGTACACTTAGTTTTCAGATACCAAAAAGGTGTGTGGGGGGGGGGGGGGGAGGCGAACAAAGGTTTGTAAAGCATAGGTGCTATTTAGATATATCATATACTATAATGGCCCCCTATGTAACTTGTGCTTCGTTACCTCCGATATATAATATGCACATAAAGGAAAAACGGGAGTCACTTGTTATTTTATAAGAAATAGTACACAATTTTATTAATAATAACATATAATTACATTTAAAATAGGAGAATGTCAACCCAGGGGGGGATTAGGAATCAAACAAGGGTGTCACTCTGGTATCCTCAAAAAGTGCCTAGTGCATAATATGTAACAAGGCTAACATGCAGCATATAGATAGCAGCAAACCATTGTAAACACGATTATGGTGCAAATAGTGCAAAAAGACATGATCACAAGCATATATTTAGCCATACATAGTAGATAAGCAGGCACAGTATACTAGAGAGACACCACCCCAACACTGCGTTTCGGCAAATCTTTGTCAAGCAGCTCAATTTTCTTTATCGTGGACCAAAGTAACCACAACTGAACACTAGATCAACAAAAATAGTTCTTCATCCAACAATGACTACGGGATCGCCAGGAATGGGGTTCCATTAGATCAGTGGTCCCCAAACTGCGGACCTTCAGCTGTTGCAAAACTACAACTTCCAGCATGTCCAGAGAGCCCAAAATTGTTTTATAAATCTGGCATTGCCCACTATACATATTCAATAAGAAGGCACTTGATGGCACTCACCATTGCAGCATTTAAAAATGTATTTGCAGTCAGATCTCAGGATACAAACAATGGCCGATCGGCAGTTTCCCACTATGCCTAGCGCTAAGTCTTGAACTTACGTCAAGACTAAGAGCTGGACATAGAGTAAAATGGCCCATCAACCATTGTTTGTATCCTGAGACCTGACTGCAAATACATTTTTAAATGCTGCAATGGTGAGTGCCATCAAGTGCCTTCTTATTGAATATGTATAGTGGGCAATGCCAGATTTATCAAATTTTTTGGGCTGTCTGGGCATGCTGGAAGTTGTGGTTTTGCAACAGCTGAAAGTCCGCAGTTTGGAGACCACTGATCTAATGGAACCCCATTCCTGAAGATCCCGTAGTCATTGTTGGATGAAGAACTATTCTTGTTGATCTTGTGTTCAGTTGTGGTCACTTTGGTGCAGGAAAAAGAAAATTGAGCTGCTTTCAGATAATAGCTGTGAGGGCAGGAGTAACCTGCATACAATAAGCTTCTGTAGGATTACTAAACTGAAGCAAGCAAGCTTGCAGCTTTTTTCCCATAATGCTAAGCCTTAGAAACTATTGTTTGTTTGTTTATTTTTTATTTTTAAAGAAAAATACTTATACATAAATAGCACATTGTTTTCACAAACCATAGGGACTATTGAATTGAATGAAACATGCACTGGAGAAAAAAAACAATTATTTAAAAAAAAAAACAGCAATTAGCAAAATAGCAATGATTAAAAAATAACAATTTATAATAGTTAGAAAAAAAGAAAAAAAAGAAATCTGGTCTAACTGAACACGGTTTCTTTTTGGAGACAACTCTTACAGGTATGTCCATCTTTGAGAACCAGTTTATAATGAAGGGGTTATCAGGATTAAAAAAACAGAGCTGATTTATTTAAAAAACAGCACCACACCTGTCCTTAGTTTTGGTGAGGTATTGCAGCTCAATTCATTGAAGTAAATGGAGCCATATTGTCATACCACACACAACCTGAGGACAGGTGTGGGGCTGTTTTTGGATAACCCTCTTTAATATAATCTGCACAATAGGTTGAGTGTTTTATAATCACTTGATCTTCTATTCATAACAATAGTCGTCCCATTTGGTTGATAATCCCCTGTGTAAAAGTCCCTGAAATTATAATCTACATTCACAATTCTACTACTTGTCATTGGAAACAAATGCATTGGTCCCAATCTTTAATATTGTGGAATAGTTCTTCCAACATCAGATCACTGTGCATTAATGTATGTAGACAAGAATATAAATCCCCAGACTCTTTGCCATTTTGACAGAGGTTTGTGGCAGCCACTGCTACATTTGTGGTGAGGGTGTGATGAGGGCAGATGGAATTACCCTAGGGGCAGATGGCATTAACTCATTGTGTTTATGACGCCAGGGCGTAGTTTATCCTCTACACCACCCGAAGGTATACAGATGGATCCTGGGCGAGGCATGGGGGCAAATAATGACTCTGACACCAAGTTACGGAAAAACTTTACTGAGTCAGACAAATGTAACAGTCTATACAGCTTGGCTAGGCCCAAGGAGGTGACCAGTGACTTCAGAAACCACAGGTCTTGCTGGGACTTATAGTGGACTTGGGAAATTTGATGCAGGGCCATGCTGACTTGATATAGACTTGACTTGGACTGACTTGACTGAGACTGACTATGACAGACGTCACCCCGTCTGTAGATTATCAGGCTTTGACTTGGCCCTGGGGGGGGAGGTAATGGATTTGTGGGATCCGTGTCTGCGTGGTAGACTTTAGGCCTCTTTAGGACACAACACACTCTCTCAGAGGACTTGACTGTACTGAATCTCAGCAAAGACTTCAAGAGAAAGAGGAAGCTCCACTCAGGGCTTATATGGGGGAGACTCTGGATGGGTCCCATAGGTCACCCTGTAGGTCACATGTCACTGGTACCTTCCTTGGTTACAATGCATAATAACATTATTTGAAGGCATATAACAATATATGTACATTACACCATATAACATAGGCACTTAGGGAATACATAAGACACAAGTACAGGGGGTATCCAGGGGTCAGGGAATGGAGTCTGCCTTACAGGGCAGCAATGGTATAGGGGTTAAACTCCTGTACTGGGCCACCACGCATTTATTAATCTACTTTTAACTGTTCACTAGCTATTGGTGCTGTTAGTTATGGTGCACAATAATGCTAATGAACCCAAGATTGGCAACTGGGTGGTCTCTACTGCAAAGTTCTTAATAGGTAGAGTCCTCAGCTTCACAATTCACATACCCAGTAGAAAGCATAGAAATAGCTATCGGCACTGTGACAGGGGAATCCACACTGTTAGGCATTAGTCCAAGTCCAAGGTTGGTCAGCTGTAGATAACTCATGCAACCACTAGCTGAGGTGCTCAACTCTAAGGAGGGCACAAAGAGCTAATATCTGGTACAAAGAAAGATGGATGAGTGGCACTCAGCAGGTTTGGGTGCAGAGGTTCCATCTTGATTGTAGCAGCGGTATATGTGCACATATGTCTGAATCAGAGAAGAGTTTGTATGATGTTAGCCTTAGAAATATACGAGAGGAGTGGAGTAGCGATGATACCTTTATTGGCTACAGATTGCAAGCTTTCAAAACCTCTAAGGTCCCTTCATCAGGTAACATGCCTGATGAACATACCTGATAAAGGGACCTAAGAGCTTTTGATATCTATAGCTTTTCAATTAGTCAGTAAAGGTATCATTGCTACTCCACTCATCTCACATGTGTCTGATGTACGGCTCAGTGAACCCAGCCTAAAACTTGCTGCAAGTGATGTCACAACTGATGACAAAAGTGGATCAGTTTGCATCAGTTGTCCAGGCTGCAGAGTTCATTCCTTGTGCATGCCGGACAGAGGAAAGCAGCCAGATGCATACCCCTGTCTAGCACCCATGTGTCCAATGATCCGGTGTTCAAATTCTAGCACTGCATGATTGTGAACTGTCCTATTCAAATGAATAGGATCAGTTGTACAATCAGCTTTGCGCCATAGACTTTTCTACAGTACCAGACGGAAATGCCGCTGGACATATGTGAAGGGGGCACAAGACCAGAGGAGCATGGATTCCAGTAGTTCCCCTGCTGGAACTACTGGCATCCTTGCGCCCCTGCTTTTACATATAAGACCACACTCCCCTGCTTATACATATAAGACCACCCTCCCATGCTTATACATTAATACCACCCTCCCCTGCTTATACATTAAGACCACCCTCCCCTGCTTATACATTAAGACCACCCTCCCCTGCTTATACATTAAGACCACCCTCCCCTGCTTATACATTAAGACCACCTCCTCTGCTTATACATTAAGACCACCCTCCTCTGCTTATACATTAAGACCACCCTCCTCTGCTTATACATTAAGACCACCCTCCTCTGCTAATACATTATGACCACCCTCCTCTGCTAATACATTAAGACCACGTTCCCCTGCTTATACATTAAGACCACCCCCCCGGCTTATACATTAAGACCACCCTTCCCTGCTTATACATTAAGACCACCCTCCCCTGCTTATACATTAAGACCACCCTCCCCTGCTTATACATTAAGACCACCCTCCTCTGCTTATACATTAAGACCACCCTCCTCTGCTTATACATTAATACCACCCTCCTCTGCTTATACATTAAGACCACCCTCCTCTGCTAATACATTATTGACACCCTCCTCTGCTAATACATTAAGACCACCCTCCCCTGCTTATACATTAAGACCACCCTCCCCTGCTTATACATTAAGACCACCCTCCTCTGTTTATACGTTAAGACCACCCTCTTGACAGTCTATGCAATGTCTATAGAAAAAAGCAGAGTAATCAGTGGATGTGGCCAGCTGGATGTTTCTGGGGATGCCATAGTTGCCATTAAAACCAGCATGGAATGCCAGAAGATTTCAGCTCTAAAGCCTAAAAAAAATTATAAAAACTCCTTACATTGTGTCAAACTCAATCTGTCCTTAATCTGTCTTCGATAATGGTTAGTGAGAAACTTTCCAATATCCTTCACAATAAACTTAAGGGCTCATATACATTCATCCATTAATCCGGCACAGCTGCCATCTGACTTACTTATGCCAGATGAAAAAACATTGCTTGTGCCAACTCTGCCCGATGGTCCATATGTCCAGTACTGTTCCACGTTTTAGTGTAAGAGACAAAAGATCCAGTTTGTTGCCTTCAACGTTTCTATCTGGGACAGTTCAGGGACGCCAGACACATGTGAACCCAGCCTAAATAGGGTGAAAGGATCAGGTCTCTCTGGGTGTGGTGCTCTACAGACATAGAAAGTCATTTCTGCTCCTTTATGTTCATCTACTAGAGACTGGTATGATCTGAGGTTTTGTTAGATTGGAAGCAAGATGGCAGAGGATTGGTGGAATTCTCTTTTGCTTTTTTTTTGTTTTTTTTTGCTGCTTTTTCCCATTATTCTATTTACAAACCTAACGTGTTCCTTTCCCTTTGAAATTATTCAAAAATCTTGATGTGTCTCATATATCTCCGTTTGACACCTTTTTGTTGCTATGGTGTACTGTTCTTTAATTTAGATCTCAATAGCCGACGTAGTTTGCTATTCTCACGAAACTGATATTTAAGTTGCGGTGAGCGGCTGCTTCTTGTTTTGATTTTCCGATTTATTGACACACCATTGCCTACCTTGATTTTTCCACTGTTATTGCCCATTTGCATCTTCTCTTGTTGATTTTTTGCTGTTCTATTGAGCCTCTTGGAATCCCAGCCTACCCTTGCTGTCGGGCTACTATGTTACTGTCTTATATTGATTGTCTGAATGTTCTTTTTCAATAAAACATTTTGAATTAAAAGAATAAAAAAAAAGAAATTATTCAAAAATCTTGCTTCATTCGTGAAATGGAATATATATATTTTGGTGCACTACTGTGGTAGTTGTAGACAGTAACATAGGACTAACCCTCAAAATGATGTTACACATCCACACAGTTCATCTGGTGCAGGATGCCATTGTAGCACTTGTAGTCCGCTGCAGGCATCCTCCATTGTATGCATTTTTATGCTGGGGATCGCCCTTAGCAATGGACTACAAGGACAGGATCTGCTCCCCCAGTATAAATGCACAACTGCCTTTGGGGTTGAGCACCTCCTGCCATTTGAAACCACATTTTTTGTTGTTCATTCCTGAAATGCAAATGTATCTTCAGTGGATTAATCTGTTGTTGTTTTGTTTTAACCTGCTCTATATCATGAGACTATGGAAATCGTGTTGAATTGGACATTTCTCTATGCTTGAAGTGTTCAACTGCTCTTCTAATGCTTCATATGGCTTTTTTTTTTCTTCTTCTAATAAAAATTATTCAAACATAAAGCCTGAAAAATGTTCAATGTAGCTCTGGGTGTAGAGTAACACAGGCTATAACTCAGAATCAGCACAACATAAATAATGCAACATATTTACAACTTTACCAATATTCTCTGGAGATCTGTTATATATGTAAACTGTAAAATGTTCCAAGGTAGACATGTGCACAGTCTATTACAGTGTTTCCCAACCAGAATGCCTCCAGCTGTTGCAAAACTACAACTCCCAGCATGCCTGGACAGCCGAAGGCTGTCCAGGCATGCTGGGAGTTGTAGTTTTGCAACAGCTGGAGGTACCCTGGTTAGGAAACACTGCTCTATTATATGCGGATGTTGTCTATCTACTAGGCATATGATTATGTTGTTAAAATACAAAGTTGAACTCTATCCCATTGGTTTATAGTACTGAATGAAGAGGGATAGGAAAGGCTTTATAAATCACAGTGAAGTATGCTGTAGAGTCCTTTTAATGTCTGTTATTTTCTTTCTTGATGAGCAGCCAATTGATCCAGCCAACACTGTATACCTGGGAGTATTGGCAGTTTGTCATAACGGTGCAGGGTGCATATATTGATTCAGTGTATATTTATTAGAGGGGGAAAAGGAAGACAAATTAGTGATAAAATTAACAAAGAGTCTGGTAAATTAACTATAGTCCTATCTCATCTTGAAGCTTGGTGAAGTAATATTAATCAGTTATACCAGGATCCTACAGGGAAAGCCTCACATATTTATGCCCAGACTTGGTTAACATTAAAACCAAGTTTGTAACAATTGTCCCCCAAAACAATATAAATGCCAGAAAAGAGAGAAAAAACAGGTCAATATTAAAGGAGTACTCCGGTGGATTATTTTTTTTTTTTAAATCAACTGGTGCCAGAAAGTTAAACAGATTTGTAAACGACTTCTGTTAAAAAATCTTTACCCTTCCAGTACTTTTTAGCAGCTGTATACCACAGAGGAAATTCTTTTCTTTTTGAATTTCTTTTTTGTCTTGTCCACCGTGCTCTCTGCTGACACCTCTGTCCTTGTCAGGAACTGTCCAGAGCAGGAAAAAGGAAGACAAATTAGTGATAAAATTAACAAAGAGCCTGGTAAATTAACTATAGTCCTATCTCATCTTGAAGCTTAGTGAAGTAGTATTAACCAGTTATACCAGGATCCTACAGGAAAAGCCTCAAACATTTATGCCCAGACTTGGTTAACATTAAAAATTCTAAAATGTATTTATTTGATGTGTTCCAAAAAAATCAGGTGGGCGCTCAGTATGAGTTTGTAACAATTGTCCCCCAAAACAATATAAATGCCAGAAAAGAGAGAAAAAACTGGTAAATATTAAGGAGTACTCCGGTGGATTTTATTTTATTTTTTTTAAATCAACTGGTGCCAGAAAGTTAAACAGATTTGTAAACGACTTCTGTTAAAAAATCTTTACCCTTCCAGTACTTTTTAGCAGCTGTATGCTAAAGAGGAAATTCTTTTCTTTTTGAATTAATTTTTTTGTCTTGTCCACAGTGCTCTCTGCTGCTAACACCTGATGCCCGTATCAGGAACTGTCCAGAGCAGAAGAAAAACCCCATTGCAAACCTATGCTGCTCTGGACAGTTCCTGACAAGGACAGAGGTGTCAGCAGAGAGCACTGTGGACAAGACAAAAAAGAAATTCAAAAAGGAAAGAATTTCCTCTGTGGTATACAGCTGCTAAAAAGTATTGGAAGGGTAAAGATTTTTTTTAATAGAAGTCATTTACAAATCTGTTTAACTTTCTGGCACCGGTTTATTTACAAAAAAATTGTTTTCCACCGGAGTACCCCCTTTAACCCCAGAGGATGTAGGTGCATATATAGCATGCATCCACCTATGAAGTGCATTCAGGAGCTAAGTGCGGATCATACCCAGTTGGTCCCCAGCTGCTATTAGCCGTCAGGACCCATAACTAATCGCCAATTAGGGTGAAATCCACCAATAACCCTTTAGATGCCACAATCAAAGTTTATCGCAATTTCTTAAAGTGCCAAAATTCAGTTACCAGGTAGCCAGGTGCTCTCTACGCCACTTTGGCAAAATTGAGGGGTCCCGATCAGCTGAGAGGATGGGTGGAGGTTCCTTACCTAGCTTTGTCCCATCTTATCGGCATTTCAAATGCGTAGGCAGCCTGTGCTATGGCGCAACATTGTTCAGTGTTTGCAAACGAAAGATTGCAGGTTTGAGTCCTTATAGGGACAAAAAAGTAAATGTGAATAGGCTTCTTCCCTAATAAAGGTTTAAATCACCTCCGTTTTCCTATTTTGCTAAGATATATATTTGATATCATTGCGTGCGGAAATGTATGAAGCTGCATGGTGAATGGCGTAAATGCAAGAAAATATCAAATTCCAGAACTGAAGATTTTTGGTCACTTCATATAACAGAATAAAATTAATAGAAAGTGAGCAAATAGTCCCATCCAAACAAAAAATTTACCAATGTTAACCTATGTTATAATTTTTTTAAAAGTAGTAATATAATCTAAACCTATATAAATCGGGTATTGTCTTAATTGTATGGCCCTACAGAATTAAAGTATTGTGTCATTTTTACCGAAAAGTGCATGGCATAGAAATGAAACCGCCAAAAGTGTTAAACAGACTGCGCAACAAATCCTGCGCATCAAATCTGCACAGAATACTGTACGTGTGAAAAGAACCTAAAACAGAAAAATCATTACATCCAGAACCATAGTAAGATCCAGTTTACTTCCCGACATGATGCCCTGTCCTGGTTATGTCCCCCAGGGATATCACTAGGAGGGCAGATAAAGCGCATAATGAAAGTAAGCATTGAAATGGATGCGTGACAGAGCAACCCATTTAAGGTGCCTATTCACAGAGACAATACACAACTGAACTAATTAGTTTTGGAGGAATTAGCAAATAATCTAATATATATGGGGACACACAACTCTTCCCAAATGGCACATGATTTCAGTGTGCCTAAATGTCCTTTAAGAATGGCCGACCATGCTACCTATATGAGCACCAATTTTGTAAAATGGAATTATAAGCAGCCTTTACAAGACTCAACTATTTTCGTCAGGCCCACGCGAATGATCACTGGATCGTCCATATAGTCCTTCAACTTTCAGCATTGTCAACTGCACATAGGTTTACACAAGGCAATTTGCAGCCAACAAAAAATTATTATTTTTTGTTCTGTCAAAACGTTGTGATCAGTGCTACACAGAGCAATATCGGACCACAATCGCCCTGCTGACCCTAATACCTTGGTTCCTATACAAGACAAGCTACTGCTAAGCACATCTGAGAGCAGCTTGTTTCCCCTCTACCTACTGAAATGAATTGCACATATAGCTGAGCTGAGGGTATACAGTTTGGCAGAATCTGGGGAAACAGGAGTTGTTGAGCAGATAGTTATTTCATGTGTATGGCCAACTTAAAGGGGTATTCCAGGAAAAAAACTTTATTTTTTATTTTTTTTTATATCAACTGGCTCCAGAAAGTGAAGCAGATTTGTAAGTTACTTCTATTATAAAAAATCTTAATCCTTCCAATAATTATCAGCTGCTGAAGTTGAGTTGTTCATTTCTGTCTGGCAACAGTGCTCTCTGCTGACATCTCTGCTTGTCTCTGGAACTGCACAGAGTAGAAGAGGTTTGCTATGGGGATTTGCTTCTACTCTGGACAGTTCCTGAGACAGGTGTCATCAGAGAGCACTTAGACAGAAAAGAACAACTCAACTTCAGCAGCTCATAAGTACTCATAAGTACTTCAAGCTTGCTTCATGAAATGATTGGAAGCTGCAAAACTAAAACTGACCACACATATATGACAGCTAAATGTCAGCCATGTAGTCTGATCAACCCATGTAAACTGCTGCTACTGAAATCCAGCTGCCCGATCCTCATCTCCCCCCTTATCGGAAAGAGTTGAAAGGCCACCATTCACATTAGACGGTTGGTTGGTCTTGCTAAAGCTGGCAGGTTCAGCAGACATGCATCTAATATGTATGGCCAACTTAAATTCACTCAGATCCCTCTATAAAACCTTACTATGTTGGTCATGGGACCAACAAAGTGTCCCTGTCATTATAACAACTTTTGACAGACATGTCACAGAGACATATCAAAAGTTTTGATCGGTCAGGGTCTGAGTGTTCAGACCTCCACTAATCTCTAAATATAGCTTGGGGAAGCATGCCGTTGATCCCTTCACAAACCAGCTCCCTGGGATCTCTTGCTGCATGAGATGATCCCTGTAGACCTATAAAGGACTTTGTCTCATGCAGCAAGACATAGGGATTGTAGGGAGTTTGGAAATGAGGTGCTCAGCCATGATCCTCTTCCAGCTTTGTCTAGAGATCCTATTGATCTGAACCCTCACATTTCAACTGATCAAAACCTTTGACGTGTCTGCAATGTATACATTTTTTTTTACAATGATAGAAATACTTGTAATAATTCAGCATGGGGGAGTATATCTACAGTAAATGTCCTGCATGGATGATTTGATACGGAGGGGAGGAGTAGTAAGAGCTCCTTTTGTCACAGCTTGGATTGTCTTCTGCTGCTGGGCAGTAATTGGCAGCTACTTGGGGATAAAATGATACTGTCCCTTTATCGAAGACCCCAAAATGATACAGTTCTTCATAGATTTTGCCATTCTGACCTTCTGTTAAATGCACCTCCATTTACAACCAAATGATGTCACATAGGGATCTTTGCACCGTTCTCTTCACATCTGCAGTCATAAATCTTCTGTACTATGCTAAGTATGTGACACTGACTTTCACATGATACCGAGATTTAGCTGTATTTGAATATTATGGATTGTAACATTTTACATTGTTGATGCTTTGTGAGAACTTCCTTGAAGTCCTATAGAAAACAACATTATGAAATCGTAATGACTTACGCCATTATAATGGAGGAAACACATTATATGACATAATGCCAAATCCCAGACCAGAACCTTCTACCTTTGTACTGGGCTTAAGAAAATCACTGTGTGTTAGTAAAGCTTCAGTAGACTTTTAGGCCTTCCCTAAGCATGGTATAGGAACCATGTCTTCTGCTTTGGGGTTGAGTGATATTATACAATGTACAGAGTATGTCAGATACATGAGCACAAGTGAAGTCAGTCAGATGACGCACTTAGTAAACAGGAGCAGTCAGATTCTCCTAGGTCATGTAGATCATGTACTAAGTGGCCCAGTGGACAAATGCATTAACCAAAAAGAGCATGGTTGAGCAATTGTCACAGATCATGAAACAGTTACGGCTGGTTCACATCACTGCTTTTATAGTCCTAAGGAACAAGAGACATGCTTGATATTTTAACATTAGGAGCTGACATAACAGTTCTACAATGGCTCATCTAAATACTAGGCATCAGGCACCAGGATTCTCATGTCTATGCACTGTTGACATCGATTCATCACAAATTGGCAGCAAAACTTTATTTTTCTAACACAAAGACTTTAATTTGTTTCTATATATAACAAGATTTAGATTTATTCCATTGTCTTGTCATGGTCATATATCATTTCTTACCCTTACTGCCTAGTGATTCTACAAGGAATATTTCTACTAGATCTAAAGCCATATTGTGCCTATTACCTTCATAGTGATACTAGGTTGTTGTAGACAGAAGTTACAGTTGTTTCTATAATGCAGAACACCTTTATGAATGATAGATGTGTGCATAGGGTTCTGTGTCAGTCCATGTCTATGAATATGCTATCCTGTCTACAATTGCACCTGTAGCTGTGGTCCTTAACCCCTTAAGGACTAGGCCCATTTTGGCATTAAGGACAGACCAATTTTATTTTTGCATTTTGTTTTTTCCTCCTCGCCTTCTAAAAATCATAACTCTCTTATATTTCCATCCACAGACCCATATAAGGGCTTGTTTTTTGCATCACCAATTGTACTTTGTAATGACATCACTTATTTTACCATAAAATGTAGGGCGCAACCAAACAAATATTATTTATGTGGAAAAATTGAAAAGAAAACAGCAATTTAGCAAATTTTGGAAGGTTTTGCTTTCACGCTGTACACTTTCCGGTAAAAATGAAATGTTTTCTCTATTCTGTGGGTCAATACGATTAAAATGATACCCATGATTATATTCTTTTTTATAATTGTACTGCTTAAAAAAAATCTGAAACCATTTTAACAAAATTAGTATGTTTGAAATTGCCCTATTTTGACCACCTATAACTTTCTCATTTTTCCGTATATGGGGCGATATGAGGGCTAATTTTTTGCGCCATGACCTGTAGTTTTTATCAGTATCACTTTTGCTTAGGTTTTGCTTTTTATCAATTTTTATAAAAAAATTTTGGAATAAAATGTGACAAAAAAGCTGCAATTTTGGACATTTGAATTTTTTTTTTACTTTACGCCGTTCACCGTACGGAATGATATATTTTAATAGTTCAGACTTTTACGCACGCGGCGATACCAAATATGTGTATTAATTATTTTTTTACGCTTTTTTTGAGGGTAAAATGGGAAAAATGGACGTTTTATTTTTTATTGGGGGAGGGGATTTTTCAAATTTTTTTCCTTTTTTATTTTACATTTTTTTCCTATTTTTATTTTTTTTTTACACTTTTTATGTCCCCATAGGGGACTATTCATAGCTGTTGATTGCTAATACTGTGCAGTGCTATGTATAGGACACAGCACTGCTCAGTATTATCGGTGATCTTCTGCTCTGGTCTGCTCGATCTCAGACCAGAGCAGAAGACCCCGGGAGACAGCCGGAGACAGGTGAGGGGATCTCCGGCCGCCATGCTGGATGATCGGATCCCCGCGGCAGCGCCGCGGGCGATCCGATCATCAGTTCAAAGTACCGCAATGGCGCAGATGCCGTGATCTGTATTGATCACGGCATTGGAGGGGTTAATGGCGGACATCCGCGCGATCGCAAATGTCCACCATTACCGGCGGTCCCTGGCTGCTGATAGCAGCCGGGACCTGCCAGGCATGACGCGAGCACCGCTCCGGTGCTCGCGATCATGTTGGCGCGTAAATGTACGTCATGGTGCTTTAAGTACCACGTCACCATGACATACATTTACGTCCATTGTCATTAAGGGGTTAAAGGGGTACTCCGCCTCTTAACATCTTATCCCCTATCCAAAGGATGCCTGATGTCTGATCGCAGGGATCCTGCCTCTGGGCACCCCCACGATCTCCCCGCTGCACCTGGCATTCGTTTAGAGCATCGGGTGCAGTGTTGAAGGCTCGTGACGTCACGAACACACCCCACTCGTGATGTCACAGCTGAGTCCATAGACTTGCATTAAGGAGGCATGGCCATGACATCACAAGTGGGGACGTGACTGTGCAATCATGAGGCTCCGCTCCGCATCGACTGGCATCCGGCATTGAGTTCGCTCCATGCAACGGATGTCTGGGGTACCGCAGCCGAGATCACGGTGGTCCCTCGCGATCAGAAATCTTATCCTGTATCCTTTGGATTGGGAATAAGATGTCTAAGGGCGGAGAACCCCTTAGAATATTGGGAATATAAATTGTAACCAGACTTAGCATTTTCAGATATTAGGGAAGACAAGATAGGCCAAATGGTTCTTATCTGCTGACACATTCTACGTTTTAATATAAAAGCTTAAATCAGAATACCTAAGGCATTCAACAACAGACATAAATTCCATGTTCACCTTACACAGACAAATAATTAAATTATGCAATTCTAGTTGTCCACAGTCGCCAATAGGGGGAGTTTAGGAGTTTGCTGCATACTGTTTTACTATTTTGTTCAATGTAAAGATATCATGCATTGAGCCCCTTATGTCTCTTATGACTATGCAAGGGATTTGAATTTCTGTCTCATAAAACGGAAGCTACAAGGGTTTTTGATTTTCCCTTAGAAGACAAGCTAATGCAAAATGTATTTGTTATTTATCTATTTTTGTTACTTATGTAGTGCTGACATATTCTGTAGTGTTGTAAAGAGATAGTCACCTTTTGGTCCCTCTGCCATTGAGGTTCACAATGTAACATCTCTATTTCTGGTAGACTGTAGTAGTCAGTTTTCATAGCAGTTAGTTATCTTTCAGTATATTTTTGGAGTGTGGGAGGAAACCAGACTCAGAGGTAATCCACACAATATGGGAAAAATATTTAAAGGGGTACTCCAACCGTAGACATTTTATAAGATCTGATAAGATGTCTGATCGTGGATGTCCCACCGCTGGGGACCCCCGTGATCTTAGCTGTGGCATCCCAGACATCCAGTGCACAGAGCGAATTTCGCTCCATGCCAGATGACTGGCGATGCGGGGCGGCTGACTGACGTCATGGTCACACCCTGCTCGTGATATCCCTATCACGCCCCCTCAATGTAAGTCTATGGGAGGGGGTGTGACGGCCATCATGCACCCTCCCATAGACTTGCATTGAGGGAGCATAGCTGTGACATCACGAGCCTCCAGCGCTGCTGCACTCGACGCTCTAAACAAACTCTGAGTGTAGCAGGGAGATTGCGGGGGTCCCCATCGGTGGGACCCTCATGATCAGACATCTTATCCCCTATCCTTTGGATAGGGGATAAGAGTTCAAGGGGTGGAGTACCCCTTTAAATCCAGGAAGATATTGTCCTTGGTCAGGTTTAAACCCAAAAATGGGCTAACCACTAAGACACTATACGGTCAACATGTGTATGCAGTTGGTTATTCCTCCATTCCCACTGATAAAACAGTGACCCTTCTCATTTTCATCCCTCCCAAATGTCTCTAGTCAAAGACTTTTAGGTCTTGGTTAAATTTTACCTGACTTGATCTCCATTGCAGATGAAGCTGTGGAACAATCTTAAAGGGGTACTCCGGTGGAAAACTTTTTTTTTTAATTGAACTGGTGCCAGAAATTTTAACAGATTTGTAAATTACTTCTATTTAAAAATCTTAATCCTTTCAGTACTTCTTAGCAGCTGTATGCTACAGAGGAAATTCTTTTCAGCTGCTAATAAGTACTGGAAAGGTAAAGATTTTTTTTATAATAAGTAATTTATAATAAGTAATTTACAAATCTGTTGAACTTTTTGGCACCAGTTCATTTAAAAAAAAAAAGTTTTCCACCAGAGTTCCCCTTTAAGATGTCTATACAGCTTCAATAGCTGATGACTGAAAGATCACTTGGCTGACAGCTATCTCACCTGATCCCTCATAAACACTTGACAATTCAGCTTGGCTGAATATTCATGTGCTCTGAATGGGCAATGATAAGCCGCTGGTTCACAGCTCTGGTGGCAGCTTCTCTCCCGGAAATAACGGAATGGAATAAAATGGTCAGGCAGTTGAAATCCAACATGCCCGATCCTCTAATGGACATATTTTGTCAGGAAAAGTTGGGAGGCTTCCATATCATTTGGACAGTTGACCAGTCCTGCCAATTTGGCTGGGTTTAGCCAACTTTTCTCTAATTTGTATGGGGTCTTTAGCCATGTTTCTCCTTTTTCCGCATAAAATAAAAACTTTTCTGGACTCTATATGAATGTGGATAATGAAGAAAAAAATAGGACAATCAACAATGCTTAGAGCTGGTTAATTGTTATTTTCTACTTTAACTTACTTAACAACATTTTATCGTTTAAGTTATAGAGGATACATAAAACAACTTTGACATTGGTATCTATTTTCTTTTTAATTTTTTTTAACTGTAAAAGTTTTATTAAAGTTATAAGTTACTTGACACATATATCCCAATGCATAACAGATCTACGCTATAGATATGAATTAGAAACCCCAGAAATGAGCGCATAACGATCCCAAAATTAAGTTAAATATCAAACTTTATTAAACAAATATGCTCCAAATTACATATATTTAAAAACATATGAATGTATTAGAAAGTAATAGCAAAAGTGCCGGAGGAACCGACTAGCAGGAGACTACGCACTAGGCATACAGCTTAGTAGCAAATGTAGAAATAATCAATGTACATCATAAGAACCATAATGGTTACAATAATTCAAACAAAGATAAGGTGGCACAGTGCAAAGGACATATAAGTCACAAAGGTCCAAAAGAGGACCATGTGAATAGGGGTGAAGCCCTGAGCGAAATGTTGGGTGGAGGTTTGCACGCTTACTCCTATCCATTGTGGTAATGATATTGTGTTTTGTCAATGTATTTCTATTCACATTTGTGGTCCGCTTTTGGACCTTTGTGATTTATATGTCCTTTGCCCTGTGCCACCTTATCTTTGTTATTATTGTAACCATTATGGTTCTTATGATGTACATTGATTATATCGACATTTGCTACTACGCTGTATGCCTAGTGCGTAGTCTCCTGCTAGTCGGTTCCTCTAGCACTTTTGCTATTACTTTGTAATACTTTTATATGTTTTTAAATGTATGTCATTTGGAGCATATTTGTTTAATAAAGTTTGTTCTTTAACTTAATTTTGGTATTGTTATGCGCTCATTTCTGGTGTTTCTAAAAGTTTTAAGTTAGCAAAACAAACAGGTAGCATGTAAGAACCAAACAAGAAATTCTGTCCATCAACAGAAGCAAACAGGTTTAATCATTTGGATAAATAGCACATAACAGAACGAGAGATAATATACAAAAGAAAAACCAATATGCTTCATCAGGTTGGGAGATCTCTCTAACTGGGGAACCAATGAGGGTGCATTTAGGGCAATGGTAACAGATAGAAGGTAGAGCTTAGAGGGGGAAGTAGACATGAGGAGAGGAAAGGAAAGTAACAGTATAGGTGAGATAGTAAACATACCTCGCGGAGCGGACAATCTCTAGAGACCTCCGGGACCAAGATTCCATTGGCAAAGCTGGAACTCAAACAGTCCCCCAGTATTCACTGTTGATATGGACTACAATAGTAGAAAAACTATTGAGTTACTCTGACATTACTTACTATGAGGGATAGGAAGAAAGTGTGTTAGGAAAACCCCAATGAAAAGTTGAGTAATCCTGACATGTGATAACTACTAGGGGAGGAGCCCAGAGAAGTGAGGCTGTTATGATGCTTATTAATGTTAGCTATTAATTCCTTCATCGTATGTAAGTGAGTGATCTCCTGAAACCAGGACAAAATGGCGGGGAGGGTACTTTCATTTTGATCAGACATGAGGTTTGGCCATTTTGGATAAATCCTAAATCTTTATATTGTTAGATGGAACAGAAATGCTAAGAATTTCAAAATGAGGTTTGGAAATGATGTGGCTTGGAGAGAGTCGGAAACCACACGTTTTGATCCCCTAAACATCCATCCATAATCCCCAACAGAAGAAATAATGAGGTTATGGGCTGTATAAACACATACACTTGATCTACTCATGACTGAACATGCTACATAGTTGCTACCTAAATTGGCTGAACTGAGACCAGAATCCTGTGAAGTTTATGGTAGCCACACATGCCAGTCTAAATCATTGCTCAGTATTTCTAAAAGATCAAAGAGGTTTCAGTACCATATAGACAGCCCAAGAAACTCTTAAGGCTCCTGGACAAAAACCCAGTTTGGCCATTTGCACTGTTGGAACTCAAACAGTCCCCCATAATTCACTGTTTATATGCACTACAATAGTAGAAAAATGATTGGGTTACTCTAATATAGCTTACTATGAGGGATAGAAAGAAAGTGTATTGGTAGGTGAATCCCAAATATGAAAACCCCAATAAAAAGTTGAGTAATCCTGCAAGGATGACTTAGTAATGTTAAATTACAGCCTGTTTTATAGTCCAAAGCTGCACCAATGTTCTGCTAGACCTTATATAGTGCAAAGAAACAACTTATTTTTCTTACCTTGAAGAATGATCGTTTAATGAAACAGCAAGGGATGTTGGGGGATTTCATCTTCGAAGCCTGCAGGATCATGAATGAACACTATAGACGGCGAACTATAGTACATGTTGCACCTTAGGATCAGAGTACAATAGGGGTCATTTACTATTTGGCTATCTGTCACTCTTTTGGCAAGAAAAAATTTGCAAATTTTGGTGCTTACCTGTTTTGAGCAAAAAATGTTATTCATTTATTCAGCTGCTATTAGAAGCCGGGACCCATTGCTAATGTCCAGCATTAACCCTTAAGATGCCATGATCAAAGTTGTCCATCATCTTAAAGTGCCAAAATGAACTTGTCGATTAGCTCAGGAGGCTGATCGGGACCACTGCAGCGAAATCACAGGGTCCTAATCAGCTGAGAGGACGGCTGGAGGTCTCTTACTGTGCTTTGTGTAATCTGAGCTCTATCTGTGCAGTCAGCCTCTGCAGCCTGAAGTAATGGAGCGCCGATAACACTGATAAACGCTGTGCTATTGTAAAGCATTTGTCAATATATGCATTTAAAAGATTGCAGGTAATAGTGACCAATGGGGACTAAAAAATAGTTTTAAAAAATGTTATGAGGGAAGCTCCTTCCCTCATAAAAGTTTGACTCAATCCCCTTTTACCATTTTCAAATAAAATAACGTAAACAAAAAAAAGCATATGAGGTATCGTTGCACGTGGAAATATCCAAACTATTAAAATATAGTTAATGAAACCACAATTTTGTAAATTGCGTAAACGTAAAACTTTATATACCAGAAAAAATAAAATAAAAATTATTGAAAATCCCATCAAAAGAAAAATGTTACCTATAAAAACTTCAGATTATGTCACAAAAAAATTAGCCCTAATAAAGCCCCATATATTTTTTAAAGTGTTATAGGGGTCAGAAGAGGACAATTTTTGGCACACTCATTTCTTACAAAAAGTAAAAGAAAATGTCTAAGTAATAGTATTCATTATTTTAAATTTTGCCCCATAAATATTTTTTTGTTTTGCCATAGATTTGGTGGTAAAACGAGTGATGTCATTATGAAGTACAATAGGTGGTGCAAGAAAACAAGCCCTTATATGGGTCTGTAGGTGGAAAAAAAGTTTTAGGGCTATTACAAGGTGAAGAGAAAAAAATGAAATAGCAAAAATAAAAATCGTCGTGTTCTTAAAGTTCCCACTTGTTACTCTAGACTCTTAGAAAAATCTCCCTATGTATCAGAACCAGAACCTTTCTGTGAGCAGTATGGACACACTGGGGGTCATATTCAAAACAAATGTAACATTTCATGCCAAAATTTTGGCGGTAAAAGCTTACACCAAATATTCAAAGTGCTTTACATGAGAATTATCCAAGGTTTTCACTTGTCACACCAGTTTTTCAAAAGTGGGCATGGCTATGTAAATTTCATAGTTTATATGATATTTTCAAAGTAGTGAGAGTCCATTTTAGATTAAAAGAAAATTTCTTTTCTTAAATTTTTTTGGGAAAAGGTGTTATTTAATCAATTATTGAAAAATTTATTTTTAAATTTTTTTTTTTATGGTCACTGCACCTGAACTCACATTTAAGCCCTAGAAATGTTTTATTTATACAGTTATCCCTTGTCTGGGCACTAGTAATCATGGAATATTAAATGAGATGCTTCTGCCAGAATTATCCGGGATATAAAATTTGGCTCCAAAATCGGCAATTTTGGCGCCAACCTCTGCAATTTTGTCGCAAAAAAATCCAATATGGCCGCATAAAAAAAAATTGGTGCCAAATTTGCCTTTTTTTTGCGCCCCCAAAAAAACTAAAGTGGCATGAAAATGAATTTTCACATATTTTCGTATTTTCAAAGCAGCCCAGAGGACCTTTAAAAATGTGAGGAGAATACAAAAAAGTGTAATTAATATTACTGTAACAGAAATTACAGTAGTTTTTGAATATCTCCCCCACTCTGTCTGTTTCTAATGTGTAAGTTTTTTCATTATGGTGTCAAAATATAATCTCTAAGGAGGGAGAGATACTAATCTGATGTGTGATCATTTTTGTCACAAACCCATTTATTTAGTCTGTTTTTGGAGTGTTTGAAATCCAGCCTGGTTTTGGGCATTGACTTCAAGCTCGATCAATCCTCAGTTATTTTCCAGCTCTTAAAGGGGTACTCCACTGGAAACCTTTTTTTTTTTTTTTTTTTTTTTTAAATCAACTGGTGCCAGAAAGTTAAAGATTTGTAAATTACTTCTATTAAAAAATCTTAATCCTTCCAGTACTTATCAGCTGCTGTTCTGATCCACAGGAAGTTCTTTTCTTTTTGAATTTCCTTTCTTTCTGACCACAGTGCTTTCTGCTGAAACTTCTGTCCATTTTAGGAACTGTCCGGAGCAGGAGAGGTTTTCTAAGGGGATTTTCTCCTACTCTGGACAGTTCCTAAAATTGACAGAGGTGTCAGCAGAGAGCACTGTGGTCAGGCAGAAAGGAAATTCAAAAGGAAAAGAACTTCCTGTAGATCATACAGCAACTGATAAGTACTGGAAGGATTACGATGTTTTATTAGAAGTAATTTAAAAATCTGATTTGATAGAAGAAATGAAAAAGCCGGCAACTCACCAATCTTCCAACTTCTGCAAATTTATTTGCACATACTCACAACAATCAGTACATCATGGGGGGACGCATTGATGTTATAGGGGGGTACCACTGAGAGGCGACAACGATGTTTCGCACTGTTTGGTGCTTCGACGGGCCCGTTGAAGCACTAAACAGTGCGAAACATTGTTGTCGCCTCTCAGTGGTACCCCCCTATAACATCAATGCGTCCCCCCATGATGTACTGATTGTTGTCAGTATGTGCAAATAAATTTGCAGAAGTTGGAAGATTGGTGAGTTGCCGGCTTTTTCATTTCTTCTATAAAATCTGTTTCAATATTACACTTCTACAAGTCAGAGCACCACTTATCCACAAGTACAACCGCGGCAGTGACTTTGTATCCAGCGACGAGAGGTACAGAAGTAGGCAGTGCCGAAGTTCTCTATTTTGTTCAATTTAAAAATCTTTTTTACTTTCTGGCACCAGTTGATTTAAAAAAAAAAAATATTTTCCAGTGGAGTACCCCTTTAATACAGTTTTCTAATTAAAAAACTTAACCCAAGTCTGAAAACTTTTAGAGAGCCTTGGCGATTTTCTTCATTTGGCAGCTTGATTTCTTAATAGTACTTAGATACAGTGTATCACATCAATTGCATCACTAATGATCTTCTGCAATAGATCATGCTCTATATGGAGATCGTTCCAGTACAGTCCTTTTTCTCCATCATGGGAATAAAAATAAAGCTGGTAAGCATGCCAGACATACATAGAGTAGCCTTCATTTCTAGAGATAGTCCATGACATTAACAGAATACAGTAAAACTCATATGCATGCTCCATTAATATTTTACTTACATTGCTTTCCAGTGTGCAAATGTGGTTTTGATTTAGTCCAAGCTGCAGCCCAATGAAAACTCAATATATTAACAATTATGTATTATGAATAGTATGGTTATATAGTAGCTTTATAGTTATACAATTTGTCATCTGAAGTACCGTTAGCAATAACTAAACCCCATGAGCTCCCCTTACCCATTAACAACTGTTTCCAGATTTCCATGGTGAACTCATTTACCATGCCCAGACCCACCATGTTACTTCTGTAATTTCCCCGTGTGTAGGTAAAATGTATATATCAATGGATTGTTTTATAGAAATCATTGAGCTAGGTAGACCATGACCAAATATTTGGCAAGTTTTGCTGCTCACCTGGTTAGCTCCAACCTCTTCCACTTTTATTTAACATAAATCCTTCAATTATTTTACTTAAATTTATTTAACATATATCCAGGATTTCAAGCTGTGTTCAGTCATTTAGTTTACATTGAAATCTGCAGCAGAAAATTCTGCACATCAAATCTGCACATGAGATCTGCTCAGAATACTGTACGTATGAATTGACCATAAAGGGGTATTTCTAAAAAAATACATAAATATTTCAAAACCCCATAGCATTGCTTACCTGACGGTCTCAGTTGGGAAACCACTAACAATTCAACAATTTATTGTTTTGTGGATATGTTCTTCAGCAGATATAACTATTTACCACTTCCTGGTTGAGTAGCTGCTCAGTACTACAATTCCCAGAATGCATGCTTTTCCTCAGCTCTCCATCAAATCCCCCACCCTGCCTGCTCCCCTCCCACTGCACTTTTAGGCCATGTTCACATGTTGGAATTTCTGTGCCGAATTCCGCATTTGAATTCAGCACAGAGATTCGGATGTAGCTGAGTCCCCTTAAATTCAAAGAGATTTTGCTGCGCTGTGCACATGGAGGAATTTGCATGTGAGATATTTCTGGCACGGAAATTCAAATTTCCATGTCCACAGAAAGAATGAACACTTTCATTCTTTCTGCGAAGTCCGCATGGAAAGCATAGCCCTCTATGAGATGGCACGTTCGTGTATGGTCCTAGCACCAGCAGACTCAAGAATGTCCATTCCCCAGCTAGAGCTGTGGCTTCAGTGCCCCGCCAACAGAAGCTATGCATTGTCTCTTTTAGAGGATGTTTATACACTGCGGAATTGCTGTGGATTTTTTGCAACTGATCGACAAAAGATTTTAAATGCATTTGTTTGTGTTGGTGCAGAAACATTAAAAATATACACTTACTGTATACGCATATTCTATGCTGCAGATTATATACTGTTAAAATCAATATTTAAAAAAAGATGAACAGAAAACAAAAACTACTGCATACAATTTGCAGCTTATACAGTACTTGTGTACTTACCCTAAGGGTGAATTCACATTCACAGATTCGTTTTTTCAACTAAAATTTCTACATTTATCCTATTCATCTGAAATATTCTTATTCAGATAAATGGAATTGTTTTTGAGTTGCAGAAATGTTTGCAATCAAATCTATTACACAGTCATTCAGCCAGCAACTGCTTTATTCATTGCCTGTCTGCTCCTCTGTCTGTGACTTTGTTCACCACAAGGCAGCATGGTAAAAACACAACTTATCCCTAGCTCAAATGTCCCAATAAACTTTTATTTTTTAACCCCACAAGTGAAAACAAACAGATATATAACTGTATGGGATTGTCAGAGCTGATGGCATCATTCGGAGGGCAGGGTTTGAGCGTAGAGACAGGATTCATCCAAGCCGAGAATGACATAGCAGAGAATGATGCCTCATCGTGGGAGGGAAGAGCTGGGGAGCTGCTGATACAACACCAGACTGACAATGAAAGGACTTCACAACTTCCTGTCAGGCATAATTTAAACAAAAACATGCCGAAGCCAGAACAATCTGAGAGGCAGGGGCTTTCACTGGAGTGCAGTGGCCCCTTTACTGCTGGTGGTAGAGGCTCATCTCATCTTGCTATGGAGCCCTATGAGTTGTAGTTACACCCATGGAAACCTTAATTTGTGTACAGATGTGTCTAGTACTACAGGGCAGCCTATTCGTTTCCTCAGATCTACAGGAGTGAGTTTGTCTTACAAGGTTTTGTGTAGTCCAATCTTTGATAATAAGATGCATTGACATTTCTTTTATTGTGGCTGCTGCAGATCATGTCACATTTGATCGTCAGACTGATTTGCTTTATTGTATGATGGCCACCACGCCCCCTCCCATAGACTTGCATTGAGGGGGTGGGGCGTGACGTCACACGGCGGCGGAGTCGTGATGTCACGATACTCTGGCCTCGTGGTCGTAACGGTTCACACTCGGAGCCTCCAGCGCTGCAGAGAGCTCTCAAAGGTGGGTGCAGAATGAGAAATTGCGGGGGTCCCCAACATTCATGATGAGATGTCCCACTGACACCTGTAGTAGAATCTGTTATCCCTCTGATCTCCAGTGGCATCTGGTCTTTGGAGGCACACATTCAGTCCACATCTCTGCCTGATCTTGGTATTGGGCTGAATTATTTAAAGAGTTTTAGACAAGACTTTTTGTTAAGATAGATCTTCGTGGGAAAACACCCGGACAACTAATGTGATCAATATTACTGTTGTCCCTGAACTCTCTATTTCCAGACTCTTGGATACCTCTATACAGAGAACCTCAATGAAAACTGCCAATAGGTACCATATTGGTTGTTGAACAACTTTACCAGAAACATCCCTACCAATAAATGGCTAAACAGAATTTTGAAAACTTGACAGAAAAATTACATTTAGAGAACAACTGAGTGTTAGCACTTTGTGCAGTACTACTGGTCTGACAACATAGTGTTTCTCCAAAGTCTGGTCAGCTTGACTGAACATGATGCCCTGTCCCCCGGGGCTCATTGGGTATCAACAGCATAAATTCACAGTAACATATATTAGATGTATGTTGCTTTTCTGGTTGTGACTAACTCTCTTGACTTCTTTCATTCACTTGGGATCCTGCATAGTTTATGTGATGTCCCATTACGGGATATAGTCCTTAGGCCCTGTCAGGTTGAGTCCCTCTGTGTCCTAGGGGCTCTCCTGCAGTGTCTCCCCCATAGTAATATATATATAATGTATAGTGTTATGTGTGTTATGTATTAAGGACCTTTAAGGACCTTTGAGTTAGGCACATGATAATGTGTTCACATGATGTGCTTGTTACCCAGAGAGCACCAGCTAACCAGGTGATCTGCAGCTTTGCCTATGGGCTTCTGGCTCAGCCCCCCTGTATAAGAGGGGGAGCTATTAAAATCTCTCTCTTCTACCACACTTCCTACTGAGGCACAGTAAAGACCAGACGTCTCAGAGCTAGTGTCCAGCACATCTGGAGGCCTCAAGGCTAGCCACAGCTACATGCCAGTAAGTCAAGTTGTCTATGTCTGCTGTCACTACCTACAGTCGAGTCAAGTCTATAGTCAAGTCTATTATAGTCAGTGTGGCTGCCCTAAAGTCTGTCAAAGTCACTACAAGTCCCAGCAAGCTGCGAGGTCCTTCTGTTTTACTGGCCACCTCTCTGGGATCCTGGTCTAACTGTAAAGACTATTTCCATCTGTCTACCTCAGTAAAGCTACCGTTAACCCTAACCTGGTCTTGGACTATTATTGCCCTGCCTAACCTTGGGATAGCGGTACTACTGTTCGGGTGGTTAACGGGAAAACCACGCCATGGCGTCACAAACATTTAGGGGTTAATAACATTTGCCCCATACACCTCACCTTCGCACCCTGAGACACCACATTGATATGTTTAGCTGCCATTGGCATCTTAGGTTCTCATCAGACAACTTCTCCCTGAAGAGCCAATTAGGGTGAAACATTTGTTGGGCACTCTATGTTAGAAGGAGTCTCTTGTAGGGTCAGATGGAGGAGAGGTGTCTGAGGTGTTGGGGGTACCTTTTGTAAGAGCAAGTGCAACTGCCACTGCACCCACCCTTACTGCCTGATGTGTTATTCAGAGGTGGATCCCAATTCTGACCATTAACCACATACCTGACTCCTACTTAATATAAACTAATATGGCATTGGGCAAAGAGAATATTCCCTTGTTTTTTTTACATAATTTTGACAAACCAAGTTTGATCTGTAGAAAAATCCCTTTCTTCAGTTTGTTAGTGTTATAAATTTGGGAGTGTACCAGAACCATGAAACCAACTGAATCTACCCCTATTTTTTCTTTGTCCGGATATGTTTAGCTGTGTTCTTCTCCAGGTTGTGCTTCTTAACTGCTCCATATTTGTATTTGGAACCCTGACCAACTGATCCACACATAAGTTGGGATTTCCATTACATTTTTATCTTGTACCTTCCCTAAATTTCAGCCTGTATTATTACCCAGGGCTGCATTTTCAATCCAACAGACTTTAGAGGTTAAATTTGGCATAATATCTTTTAAGAGCCTTTTCTGCAGAATTGCATACAAGGAATTGTAATCTTTATTGCAGGCACTAAAAAATAATCTCATAGAGCTAAAACTAACTGTCCCATTGCATTATAGAAGCTCAGGTGAACTATTAGACTCACTCATGTCTACAGTAGCAGATATGATTCCTGAATCAAAAGGCTGTCAGTATGATCCAAGAAAAGTTTGATAAAGGCCCCTCTTTGCCGAACTGTTGCACGTGTAGGAGGAACACCACTTGTACACTTTCCTGAGCTTCTGCATGTATTGTGATCATGGATGTATTTTCTGTTGGATCTGGGCTGGCTATCTAGATGGTGATTTGCACAGTGGAAGGGTCTGGTGCTGTGTTCTTTTACTTCTATGAACATAATAGATATACAGTATATATAGATAGATAGATAGATAGATAGATAGATAGATAGAGTTTTTTTGTTTCTCCATGTTGTGTTTGGGAAAAACTGTAAAGACAGCTCTTTCTTCCAGTTGCCCTTAAAGGGGTACTCGGCTGATTTTTTTTTATTTTTTTTAATCAACTGGTGACAAAACGTTAAACAAATTTGTAAAATTACTTCTATTTAAAAGTCTTAATCCTTCCAGGACTTATTAGCTGCTGTATGTTCCAGCGGAAGTTCTTTTCTTTTTGAATTTCTTTTCTGTCTGACTACAGTGCTCTCTGCTGACACCTCTGTCAGAAGCAAATTACCACAGCAAACCTGTCCTGCTCCGGACAGTTCCTGACATGGACATCCTGTGTAGCATACAAGAGCTAAAAAGTACAGGAAGGATAAAGATTTTTGAATGAAAGCAATTTAACAATCTGTTTAACTTTTTGGCACCAGTTGATTTAAAAAATATATTTTTCCACCGGAGTACCCCTTTAAGTTCCAAGTAACACCAGAATCAATCTGCATTGGTCGACTTACCTTGGCAGGGGTCTTGAGAGCTGCACCCATGTGATCAACAGATCAGTGTGGCAGATCTGGTGTTAAATTGCTTTGCTGCGTTTTTCCGTTTTTGCATTTTCGTATTTTCCTCCTTATCTTTTAAAAATCATATCCCTTTCAGTATTGCACCTAAAAATCCATATGATGGCTTTTTTTTTTTTGCGCCACCAATTCTACTTTGTAATGACAGAAGTCATTTTATCCAAAAATCTACGGCGAAACGGGAAAAAAATCATTGTGCAACAAAATTGAAGAAAAAGCACCATTTTGTAACTTTCAGTACATTTTTGGGTTAAAATGACACCTTATCTTTATTCTGTAGGTCCATACGGTTAAAATGATCCCCTACTTATATAGGTTTGATTTTGTCGTACTCCTGGAAACAATCATAACTACATGCAGTAAAATTAATATGTTTAAAAATGTCATCTTCTGACCCCTATAACTTTTTTATTTTTCCGCATATGGGCAATATGAGGGCTAATTTTTAGTGCTGTGATCTGAAATTTTTATCGGTACCATTTTTGTTTTGATCGGATTTTTGGATCGCTTTTTATTCATTTTTTATGGTATATAAAGTGACCAAAAAGACACTATTTTGGACTTTGGATTTTTGTTGCATGTACGCGATTGACCGTGCGGTTTAATTAATTATATATTTTTATAGTTTGGACACTTTCGCATGCGGCGATATCACATATGTTTATTTTAAAAAAAAATGTACACAGTTTTTTTATGGGAAAAGGGAGGTGATTCAGACTTTTATTAGGGATATTTATTAACTCTTTTTTTTACACTTTTTTTTGCAGAGGGCTATAACATGCATTACACTGATTGCCAGCACTGTTCAATGCTATACTATAGCATAGCATTGATCAGTGTTATCTGCGCTTGATTGCTGTTCTCTCAGCTGTTCGGGGTTCCACGATTTCACTGCGGCGATCCCGAACAGCTCTGCTGAGCTAACCGGCAGCATATTCTCCTGTTTTAGAAGCTGTGTTCAACTTTAACTGTGGCATCTAAAGGGTTAATACCAGACATCAGCCCGATCAGGGATGTCCAGTATTAGCTGCAGGTCCCGGCTGCTCATAGCAACCGGGACCCCGCAGATATGAAGCGCGCTCAGCTTCTGAGCTAGCCATGGACGTAAATATACGTCCGTGGTCGTTAAGGGGTTAAGAAGCATAGGAGGTATTTATAAAAAAAATAATAATAATATTAGAAGATTTAACGGATAACCCTCTTTAATTTCAAATGGGGCCTGCCACTGTACCAATCGGCATGATACTACTAGCTGGATCAAAAAGGATACTGCAGTCAACAATTTTTTACATTTTTTTGCAACCGTGCCAGAAGCAAACTATACTGAATCCCCAGACGTACCCCAATGGGGGTGATTTATCAAAACGTGTGCAGAGGAAAAGTTGACCAGTTGTCCATAGCAACTAGAGATTTTTGAAAAATTAAATTCGGACAGTTCGCCAAATTTTTCCCAAAAATTAGTTTTGGTCCAAATTTATTTGCGGTGAATCGCTATTAAAAACGGCTATTTCTGGCCTACAGAGACCCTCAATAGGGGTGTAGAACAGTTTTTTTTTGTCCTAACACGCATAGGGAGTGTGCTGTGTTAGTGAAATAATACTGTCATTCAGATTACAGGCATCGCAATTAGAATCACTGCCGCAGAGCGTCTGGATGTGGCAGTAGGGATATGGCATCAAAATTGAAGAGAATAAACAGATTTTTAATGTAATTTTTATTTCAATTTTTTGAGTACCCATTCTGGTGAGCATCAAGCTGGCGGTCCGCCGCGAGGCTTCTACCACCTGTTTCAGCCAGTGCCTCTCAGCGCCCCCCTGACTCTGAAAGTGCGAATGCTTCACTTAATCACTTATGGTTCATTGTTATCCCTCCAACCTGTTTCATTGGATTCTTGTGGTAATTCCACAGGTAATATATGAAGTCGACTACCATAGGGCCTCAGTCTTGAAAAGATTACATAGATTTTTTTAAATTTAAGATTTATATTAGATTCCCAAGTTAATGTCCCAGCGTTTACTTTGAACTAATACTGTATGACCACAAAACCCAATCTAACAAGGAGTCAAATGGTGGCACAATGACAGAGCCTTGAGATGGCAGCAGCCTGATGAGACCACAGGGCCTCACAACAGAAAAGATTAAAAGATACATTTTCAAATTAAAATTGAAGATGTATGGTAGCTAGTGCTACCATCATTTTTTTTTGGTGATGTCTCAGCAGCATGATGAGACCATAGGGCCTTACAATTCCTAAGATTAAAAGAACATTTTCAAATTTTTATTGAAGATTTATGGTAGTGTCCCAGCAGCATGAGGAGACCACATGGCATCAAAATAACACATCCTGGAGGTGGCACCAGCATGAGGAGACCAAAATGTGGCAGAATGACCAAGCCTGGAGGTGGCGGCAGCCTGCCCAGAAAAGGGCCTCATAATTTAAAAGATCAAAGATATTTTTTTAAATTGCATGTGGCCATGTTAGCATCCTCTGGATACTTGATGAAAAACTGCCACACCGCAGAGTAGCTGATTTTTCCCCCAACAGTCTGCACTGACTGACTGCTACTGCCGCTGACTCCAGGGACCACTGTTCCACTACCTCCTGGGAAGGTAGGCTGCCGCAAAGCAGGTCATCTACCCCGGGCATGTTTGGCTCCAGACTTCCCACTTCTGCCACCATGCTGACTCTTAACCATTCTACCACCTTGCTGACTCAACTGTTGCCTCACGGGCAACCTGACACCCTCTTTTGCTGATGATGAAGCGCCTTCTGCACTTGGCTCCCAAGTGCGATCGGCTTCATCATCATCAGCTGTGTCAGCACGTCACTGATGTCCTCCTTAGGTTCCTCAACAGTGTCTGTTTCAGGATCCAGAACGCTCCCAACACCACCTACCACGCCACTCTCCTCATCACTACTTGCTCGCCTAGCAAAGGAAGCGGGTGATGTCTCCTCCAATTCTTGGCTGGGCTGCTGACTGTCCTCTAGTAGATCGTCCTGACTAGAAAGTGTAGCTCATCCCACAGCATAAGATACTTCTATGGGGGTGGGAACAGCATAGGACATAGGCAATGGGAGGACAGGGAATGCTCCTGGGCCATGCCAACTGATGGTTGTGTCTGAGGAACCCACCGACTGTTGACTGGGGGTGTCAGATGTCACTTGCAATGAAGTGGATGACGAAGTTAACCAGTCAATGACAGCAGATGGGTTGCTGGTTGAGACACGACCGCTAACTGATACCAGGAGCTTAGGCCTCTTGCTGCGACTCCTGCTCCCACTCGTCCCTAGTCTGCTGCGACCTCTGCCTGCGCCTGATGAATTTAGGCCTCTGCCACTCCTCTGTGCATGTCCTGGCTCTTCTCAGCCTGACATACTTAGTGTATATATGAGGGGAGTACAATACGCTTCACTACGCTTAAAACTGTTTTTGTCTAGAACAGCAGCAGGTATGTACTTTTGGCTGGTCTTTCACAGTATCTAGGCCCTTAAGACTTTAACAGTAACAAAATGGTACACCACTTAGATGTACGTATGTGGTATGCACTGATGAGGAGATGACAATGTGCTCCAGTATGCTTAAAAAAGTATTTGTCTACAACACCAGCAGGTGTGTACTTTTGGGCAGGTGTGTACTTTGGCTGGCCTTTTACAGTAACTAGGCCTTTAAGACTTGAACAGGAACAAAATGGTACACCACTTAGTTGTACATATGTGGTATGCACTTATGAGGGGAGTACAATATGCTCCACTACGCTTAAAACGGCATTTGTCTACAACACCAGCAGGTGTGTACTTTTGGCTGGCCTTTCACAGTTTCTTACTCCCTTCCCTTTAAGTGCATCTAGGCTGGATTTGGGCTTGAGATGAATCACTGCTGTAATACACCCAAAATTGCACTTTCTCTCACACCCTCTCTCTTTTCTATATCAGTGCTTGTAGGCTGGACTTGAGTTTGAGGTTAATCGCTGCTAGCAGTCTGCTGTAATACACCCACAGGTGAACGCTGTCTCTCAATCTCTCTCCCTTCCCTATCAGTGCTTGTAGGCTGGAATTTGACTTGAGGTGAATTGCTGGTGTAAAAAAGCTTTTCTGTCCCTCTCTCTGTCCCTCTCTCTGCAATAGAATGCTGGAGTCAGTGGCTGGAAGATGGCTGCCGATTATATAGGGCTGTGACATCACAGGGGTGACTGGCTTCTAATAGGCTGCATCCTGCATGTGATTCAGGGTCATCCCACCTACCCTTGTTCCCGTCTTCCCAGGATTCCTTGCTCCATGTCCTGACATCTGGATCCACCATTTTAGATGCCCTAGTGCCTGGACCGCAGTAAATGGAGTTTAATGAAGCGATTTGCATGATAGAATCGCGGTGATATTCGCTTTCGATGAAAATCTAATTTTTCCTGAAATTCGTAATGAATTCGGATTCATCAGATTTGATTCGCTCATCCCTAATAGCAACCAATCAGATCGCTTCTTTCATTTTTCAGAGGACTTTTCAAAAATGAAAGAGGAAATCGGATTGTTGCTAATGGCAACTGGTCAACTTTTCCTCATCACAGGCTTGATAAATCTTCCCCATAATGGTCAAAGGAATTAGTGTACTAAAAAATAACTTATCCCCTATCCAAGGGATAGGAGATAAGTTATAGATTGCAAGGGGTTTGACCGCTGTGACTACCACACTCTCCTGAACGGGGCTGCGGCCTTCTGACGGAAGTGTATGTTCCGACCCCTGCAGGAAACTGCAGCCGACACGCCCCCTCCATGTATCTCTATGGGATACATGGATGGAGTGTGTCGGCTGCTGCTCCATGCGGGGGTTGGCACGCCTCCTTCCAGCAGATCGTGTGGGGTCCCAGCGGTTGGACCCCCGTGATCTATAACTTATCCCCTATCCTTTGGATAAGGGATAAGTTATTTTTCACTACACCACTCCTTTAAGGCACGCTAAATGTATTATTGCCAATAGATATAAACAGCCACATGCATAATCACATTGATACAGACATAACATGTCTATAAATATATTCTTATATTGAAAGCATGAAAATGTAAACAGTAAACTTACAGACATGTTGTCTTTTATTGACAAGATGATGTCTGTTCACACTGCTGAGTTTTTCTGCTGTTTTTGTATAGGAATTCATCGTCAGTTTGCATTAGTGCAGCGTGAAAGTTTCAATCCCGTCACAGTCAGAAATAAATGCTGAACCATGGAAATGTTAGGAAATACGTCTCAATTGTTGCATTCACCTTTTGTTTACACTAAGACAAATTGATGTACAGTGGTCCCTCCCCTTACAATGGCCTCAGGTTATTTAAAATATTTCAATATTTTGGAAATGTCCTTACAGGTGTTTCTGGAAAATGATGGGTACCAGCCAACTCTTATGGTTGTCAACCAACTTCTACATACTCCTGAATGGCAAATTTGCCTAATTGATCCTGTTGACCTATACTACTGGTAATAGTGGTTGCCACTAGAGATGAGCGAACTTACAATAAATTCGATTTGTCACGAACTTCTCGGCTCGGCAGTTGATGACTTTTCCTGCATAAATTAGTTCAGCTCTCCGGTGCTCCGGTGGGCTGGAAAAGGTGGATACAGTCCTAGGAAAGAGTCTCCTAGGACTGTATCCATGTTTTCCAGCCCACGGGAGCACCTGAAAGCTGAACTAATTTATGCAGGAAAAGTCATCAACTGCCGAGCCGAGAAGTTCGTGACGAATCGAATTTACTGTAAGTTCGCTCATCTCTAGTTGCCACCCAGCTTTCTCAGAAATGGGACAAGTTTAAGCTTTTAGTGATGTGTATAGGTATAAATGCTCTCTAATGAGCTAAATGCTTGCACACACAAAAAAATATATATATATATAGTTGGTGAATCCCATGTTTCTGGTTAGACTGATTCTGTTCCAAAAATTCTAGAGCTCAGAAGGAGAGCTGTCTAGCAAGGATTGTGCATAATGGACCAAAGGGAGTTCATGGTTCATGGTACCAGCCTCCACCAATAGCAATAAAGAAGGGGACTGCAGCTGTCAATAAGGGGGGTGCAGTGTAATTAGGCAATGTGCTAGTAAATTAACCCCAGGATTATACAGCCATATACACAGGGTAAGGTGCCCATGCACCAGGCTTATAAATACCACCCTAATATGCCACAGCCATAAACCCTGCACTGTTAGTTCGATGTCATGTCTCCTCAAGTAATCTCTGGTGCTGGATGTGACATTACTGCGACTACCTGCAATAAACTACAAAGGCTGCTGATGTTTAAATACAACTGTGCGACCCCACTCAGTTCTGTTTGCTTAATGTACCCATTAAATAGGCCCATCATGCCACAATTACATCATCTCATTACAGACAATGGCATTTCTTGGTGGTTTAAGCTGGTAGACGATGGAAAAGTCAGAACAACTTCAGGAACAAATTGTTTGCCAATTACAGTTATAGTTCCCCTTGGTGACAATGTCTGATGTTAAGAGCTCTTTAAAGGCATATTTTGGGCAATTAAACAAACACAAACATTATGATCATAGGAAGACGATTGTTTAGCTACAAACCCACAGACAGGTAGAGACAACCTGTAACTATTCCATTCCTGTAACAACGAATCCTATGAAATTGGCTTGTTGGGATTTGTAGTACTCTCAAGGATGTCTATCAGTGAATGAATGAAGTCTGATCACCCTAGACCTGTTAAAAAAAACTGGCTACAGAATATTCTATACTTCAATAATATCAATAAGTACTATTAACCATAGTTAGGGTGTGAACACTCATTTTTTTGTGGATTCAGTATTTATACCTTTCCAATATATCCATTCACTCTACTAATATATAAATCAGTGGTCTTCAACCTGCGGACCTCCAGATGTTGCAAAACTACAACTCCCAGCATGCCCGGACAGCCAACGGCTGTCCGGGCATGCTGGGAGTTGTAGTTTTGCAACATCAGGAGGTCCGCAGGTTGAACACCACTGATATAAATACTCCTTCATTTTTAAGGTCAAGTGGGGGTAACAATAGCATCTGCCGATCTTCTACAAAATGAAGAACATTTCTTTTTACTTTTCTGTACTATTTTACTATAGGCAATTTTGTGATTCTTGTTTATTTTTTTATATTTCGTAACCTATACTATGATATATATATATATATATATATATATATATATATATATATATATATGTATATATATATTATAATTTTTTTTTTTGATTTTCAGAATACTTTTCCTTAATAAAACAAAACAATAAATAAATAAAATAACGGTTCATATTTTTATTGACAGGATGCAAAATAATAATAATTATAATTTATCAATTTTCAAAAGATTCGTTTTCAGGATGATTCTTCCTTATATGAATAGTTAATACGTCCAATCCCTCGTCAGGTCTTAACACTTATAGAACTCCTGGCTGATAGACATCAAAACAGGTCACTTTTTTAGGAATATCTTTATTTTGTATAAGACATCACGTGTAACATACAAAGATAACAATATGTGATCACATCAGGTTTGTATATAAAAAAAATAGAATTAGCAGAAAGGGAATGTAGTTTCGCAAATAATAAAAGTGATGGGGCTGCTTGGCATCAGGAGAGGTCATGGAAACCTTAAGGGGATAGATACCACGTTATTAAGTTAAACAAAATCAATTTTAATCAGCTATTCCTTTTCTAATGGAGAATTACCATTTGTAAGTTCTATCAATGCAATTCATTTCTGCAAGGCTCAGAGCTGCAATGGAAGTGAGTAATAGAAGCAGCCTGCTATAAAATTGCGGATAAATAGTTTTAGGTTGGCATGTAACCCTTTAAATGCCATCTCCACTATGTTAATTCTCCCTTGCTCTGTCTTTCTCTTCCTCTCTTTTTCTTTCTTTTCCTCATAGACATAATAGCATCTATCACTCTTATAACAAGTCATGGTTAGCATCACATGTGATACAAAGTAACATTCGATTGTATGATCAGCTGTATATTTATGTATTACTTTACAGTTACATGTATACCCCTTCTTTCCTCCGCAGGTTCCTGTGTATAAGGACTCTGCTCACAACACTAGGTAAGACAATTGGATCACAAACAATGAGATGAAAGGACAACAATCATAGCAGTAAGCTTTGACTTGTAGAGACCATCTAATGTCCTTATGGCAGCTGAAGTGTTAAGCAGGGATGGCAGCGTTTTACTGCACGCAGATTTTCCACTTGGGAAGACATAGAAGGGGCCATAAACGCCGGTAGGTGTTCTGCCCGGGCAGCTCTGATCACAGGAAGCAGGGATGGGTCTCTTTACTCCACAATTGCACTGATTTGCCATTGAGCGAATTCCCAGAGGTGCCTCAAAAACAAGAAGGAAAAACAAAGGAGGATCCTTACATGTGTTGAGACAGGGCTGCTACTTCCTGCAAATACACAGTAGTGTGATCTGGACATCTAAGCAAATACAGAAAGAATAGTGTATTGAAGATGGTGGCAAATAATATTAGAATGCAAATAAAGTCAATATCTGCAGACTGTATCAATCATCACAGGAATAATTGGGTTAAAGGGCAAAAGTACACTAGGCAACTCACACATACACATGAACATACATACATACACATGAACATACACACATACACATGAACATACACACATACACATGAACATACACACATACACATGAACATACACACACATACACATGAACATATACACACATACACATGAACACACACACATACACATGAACATACACATGAACATACACACATACACATGAACATACACATACATACACATGAACATACACACATACACATGAACATACATACACACACACTGGCTAATGTGTGTGACAAATATTGAAGTAGGATAAGAAGGAAAAAATGAAATAAAACTGAAACAATTTATGAGACAAGTTGTAGGAACAACCATCAGCCAGTTAATAAAACACAGAAAAGGTGAGAATGAGACAAAAGCCTGAGAACAAACAGTGCACAAGGTGTGAAGGGACAGGGTTGAGCTGCCTGGGAGTTTTCTGTCTCCCACATCTGCTTCTTTCATCGCAGAATGAGCCATTGCTTTCATGTCCTGTCTCTCTTCAGCTGCATAATAACCAGCCCAAGTTGTTCCTGGGCTACCTTTATTGTGGCACTGGCCTAAATATCTGCTTACAATTGGCAAATATATGAGCTATAGAGTCCAGGTTACTGAAAGCCAACATCTATTATGTCCCCTGCCCTCTACTTTTACCTCCCAGCACAAACAATCTGTACATGAGGTGCACAATATGCCTGCAATTTGGGGACTTGTCATTTTGGGGGGACTGTTCAGATAGCAGTGGCTTAAAATAGCGGAGTGTTATCTGTGCTGCATGTATGTTTATAGTATATATGTATAGTCTACCTAATCAGGTATTGCCATAACGTCTGTATATGTTGCACACCTGCCATCTAGCATACATAGACATGTCCAAAGGGTTTATGAGATTGCACATGCGCATATATAAAGATTACATACACACTAGTAAAGCCTGTAGGCCAGTGTTTCCCAACCAGTGTGCCTCCAGCTGTTGCAAAACTACAGCCAAAGGCTGTCCGGGCATGCTGGGAGTTGTAGTTTTGCAACAGCTGGAGGCACACTGGTTGGAAAATACTGCTGTAGGCATTTACACATGGCTTGGCTCTCAGGTCTACAAGTTCACATACATGTATACATGGCCTTTAGGTCTACACGTGTTGCTCCATACGTTTACACATGCTCGTCCTGGGGTAGACATGTGTTACACATTACATACATTTCCATATACATACACAGGGGTTGGGTGTGCATGTGCTGCACACTTGTAGATGGAGAATGCCCCTTTCATCCAGTGAGGGCTCCCATCTGGGTCAGGATGCTTGGGCAATTACAGTATATAAGTGTGTATATTTTTTTCTGACTGAAACCTAATTTCAGCCTCTAGCAGAAGAAAATACAGTCTGACAAGGTATAAATCAGGAGTAGGTGCCTATCACTCAATCTTTGCATAAATTATGAATGTGAGCGCAGAACCAGACTATATGTCGTTAGAATTCAGGCCCCACTAAGGGCTTTTATTGATGGCTAGGTGGTATAATAACAAGGAACATAAATGCCACTTAAGGGAGAACCCCCCTCCCCACCTTATACCAGGGCTGAATCAAATGGGATATAAAATGACCTTCTAAAGGCACAGGACACAATAACACAGCTGTACACCCAAACAACTGCACACATACTTCAGTGCTCGTACAGAAAGAAAGATAGATAGATAGATATAGATATGGATGGATAGATATGAGATAGATAGATAGATATGAGATAGATAGAAAGAAAGAGAGAGGAAGAGAGAAAGAAAGAACGAAAAGAGAGAAAGATAGATAGATAAATAGATAGATAGATAGATATGGATGAATGTGTGTGTGTATATATATATATATATATATATATATATATATATATGAGATAGAAAGAAAGATAAATAGATAGATAGATAGATAGATAGATAAATGGATAGCTATGAGATAGATTGATTGATATGAGAGAGATAGATAGATATGAGCTAGATAGATAGATAGATATGAGACAGATAGATGATAGATATATAGATATGAGATAGATAGATAGATAGATAGATATGAGATAGATAGATAGAAAGAAAGAAAGATAGATAGATAGATAGATAGATAGATATGAGCTAGATAGATATGAGATAGATAGATAGATAAATATTAGATAGATAGATATGAGATAGATAGATGATAGATAGATAAATGTGAGATAGATAGATAGATAGATAGATAGATAGATAGATAACAGATAGATATGAGATAGATAGATATATAGATGTTAGTTAGTTAGATAGATAGATAGATAGATAGATAGATAACAGATAGATATGAGATAGATAGATATATAGATGTTAGATAGATAGATAGATTTAGATAGATAGATAGATGTTAGATAGATAGATAGATAGATATGAGATAGATAGATAGATAACAGATAGATATGAGATAGATAGATAGATATATAGATGTTAGATAGATAGATTTAGATAGATAGATGTTAGATAGATAGATAGATAGATAGATATGAGATAGATAGATAACAGATAGATATGAGATAGATAGAGAGGAGATAGATAGATAGATAGATATAGATTGTGACATACCTGTAACTAGAAAGCAGTCACACAGAAGCACATACACATAGATACATGAACATTCCAAAACGCGCACACACTCTAGATAGAAAAACCTTCAATAACAATACAATCCCTCCTAATAGTATAGTTATAACAAGAGTATTTAAAGTAATGTAACTACTTGAGAAAAGACATCCACAACACTGAACCGAGAGGTTATCCATCTAGAGATGCTGTTTTCCATGTAAATTTCCTGACTCCAGGGACAATACATATAAAACTCATTTCTTCATTTCTCTTGCACCGTTTGTACTTTAATTTTGATAGTGTAAATAGGAGTAAAAGATGTCTTCAACAAATATAATACTAAATCTTTTAGTGAATCTCCCAGCACCTTTTCGTAATTCCTATGACCCAGATTGTCCCCTCACCTCTTTTTATCTCCCCTGACGTCTTTTGAAGTTCCTGAATTTTTCTTTTATCCCTATTTTAATCTCCCACCGTCTTCCAGGACACGTCTTTATCTCATGTAACCATCTTATGCTCCAAGTTTTTCTTATCAACTCATTTCGTGTAACGTGTAATGTCAGTCAGTACAACGCATGAGGGGATATTCTTGGATTGTGAAATCTCTCGTCCTCTCCTACTAAAAATATAGAAGTTTTCAGAACATGTTCAGGGATATCTTGTCCCTAATTTCTCCCAAGTGCCCCCTCTCTGACCTCAAAATCTTTGGGGGACCAGAGATGATTTAATATTTTAGGACCATCTTGCAAATTACAAACGATAATGATAATATTAATAATAATTATAAATAATAATAATAATTATTATTTTTATTAAAAAACTAATAATGATTATTAAGCCTTTCAAAATATGGGCTATGGAAGGTCAGTTGTTCCTCTGGTAACATGTGAGGATCCTGAATTATTTAGGTTTAGGGGCAGGCTACAAGTAAAGGAACATAAAGGAGGGAACCGCTCTAAGTTATTTGATACTACATTTTCTTGGTCAATATTGAAAATCACCTTTTTTAGACATCAAAGAGGGGCAAAAGGTGGGCAAGGAAGTTTGCAAAATGTGAAAACATTTTATCTTGTCCTCCCACCTAGTGCCCCTGAGCTACTGATAAAACAGTGTTTATACTCGCTTCAAGTATTTAAGTGGTGTTTATAAACATACATAGGCACTTGGGCACTTCAAGATCAAAGGAGTGATATTAAAATATGGATTTCTCAAATGAACCACTACTGGTGATGGGCAGCAGAGATCCTCCTAGGATCTGGCAGCACCTTGCACTGTTCTTCAGCACAGGAGACCTCTACTTGCCCCCAGATTAAGCCTAATATCTGCATACACAGTCACTTCATCACTACATTGATCTTAGTTGGCTGCTTTGTCAGAGAGAAGCTGCTCGTTTGCAACCTGCGTTTTAAAAGCCTTATATTGTGTCCCCAATCTATACAGGGGGTATCTTCTTATCTCCAGGAGGGTATTGATTGTATCCTTGTGCTGTTTATTCAGTAATGTTACATAAACCATAATGTAACCATAAAACAACGTTTACCTGAAACCTATCTCCACCAGTGAAAATAACCCCCCCCCCCTCTATATAGCACTATATTTACTAGATGTAAACTTAGAATATTGGAAACACAACTTTACCTTATTACTATATCAGGAAGAAACACACACACACACACACACACACACAAACACACACATATTGACCATTTCAGTAAAAATATTCCCTTAACAATTCAGTATATTAGCCCTTCCATCTAGAAATAGAACTTCACTCACAACATGCCATTAACCCCTTCAGCACATGAGGTTTGCATGTTCACTTGCATTTAAGATATATACCCTATCGCTATTAACCCCTTTCATGATATCAACTCCATCATTGTATTAAATACACTGGTTGGCCTCATCTTAACTCGTTTAGTACATTGTAAATAGATGTTTAACACTATCTGTTATACTTTAAATATTGAATAATAACCATCAACATTAAACCACATCAGCCCCATTACTTGATGAAACTCTCTATTCTTTATATTAACCCTATCTGCACAGTAGAGCTTCAGGTAGATAATGTCAAGACTCCTGTTATGTGCCCACGATAACGTTGTGTATTTGAAACCAAGAAGCTCAACTACTTATAGCTCTTGAGATAAACCTATTTACTGCCAAGACACAACCATAGCTTCTACCTATAAAAATAACACCTTCACTGTAAAGTGGACAGATTCTTCTTCAATGCAGCGTCATCCGAACCTTCTGATTCATTATCCTGGGGGGGCTAATTCAATTTATAATAGAGATAAGAAGCAGAATAATGTCTTGTGTTATACCCATACGTTGTATATAATACACAGGCTTTAGAGACAAACCGAGTCAGTAATTGCAAAGTACACTGACTGTGGTGATAACATATCGAGAGGTGCAAATATAGACAGTTTTTATTTGCAAATCATATTTAATGACAATAAAATAAATACAGATTGTTATCAATTGTTAAACAATCATGTTTACACAAATTCCCATATGTATCTAAATTTACACAAATACATATATGTATCTATATTCACCTACACAAATATTATATATATATATATATATATATATATATATATATATATCCCTATTAGTACAATATGTACATTTACATCCCCAAATACTCTCTTTCTAGATATTTGTAAATCTCTATATTAGCTACAAATAGTCAATCTAAAATGCTGCTCCTTGATATAGATCTGACATAGGCACATACCTCAGTGGGTCATATAATCTATATATAAGTGGCATCCAGAGAGGAGCAGTGTGTCACAGCGAGTGGGTAGCTGCACCTCAATATCCGCAGCATTAAGCCCTGCAGAGTTCATGAACTATACACCCATTGTGCACACCCAAGAACAGCACATATATCTGCACCAGAAACCCTTTATATCATCTACATAGGAAGCTCAGCTGAGGAATGTTTAAAGAAAAAAAAACACAAATAACAATAAAATAAAATAAAAAAATAAAAACAAAATAAAAACAATTTTATTTTATTTTCTTCAGCATAAAAATGAAACATCAAATTACTTTGCCTCTGGCTCCCATTTTTCCCTTCTACATTATAACTAGTTATTGAACTAGCTATGAGATCTAAAGGCCATTTGTGTGGAGACAGATTTCAACTGAGTTGTACCATCAATATTCTGTGGCAGTGACCTATTGGTGGAAGTCAAGCAACAGAGGTGAAATTCAGGTCACCCTGTCTAACCAGTATTAAAATGCGTGCACTTTGAAGGGGGAAAAAAAAAGCCCACTTTAAACGAGATTTAAAGAAAATTGAATTCCACTATGGGAGGGCAATATTCTTCTCCATACAAACACAAAATACATTTTTAATTCCTTTTTATTTGTTTATTTTTTTATTCTGGAGGAAGAAATAGATACTGTTATTCCCCAGAAGAAAAAAAAATCTAAAACAATTGGAAAAGAAAAATGAATGGAGCTTGTGGAGCAAATTGACCTTTATATTGTGTTTATCTAAACAAGGCAAATGAAATACAAATATTTAAACACAAATCTGGGGCCCTTCTGTAGAGATGATGTGAGAACAAATATGTAAAACTACATACAGCAAGAAAAAAAAATATATATGAATTTTAAAAATTAAGCTGAATAAAAAAAAATAAAAAAAATAAAATAATATATATATATATATATATATATATATATATATATATATGAAAACTGCTGGGACTGGAAGGATTTGCAGGAGGATTACTGGAAAGTAGTGGATTTTTGTTTTGCAAGCACAGATTGTTAATTTCAAGAGGTGCAGGTTAGCAAAACGGTCAGTATGGTAATAGCACCTTCAATGAACCCTCAGGGACAATAGACAGTTATTTTTCTTCAGAACTGTCAAAAAAAGACGCTTTGTGCACAGAATGTTCCTCCACAGCCAGAGAATTTTTCACCCTCTTTATGTAGCACAATAAAAAATAAAAAAAATGAAAAAAAATGAAAAAAATAAAAAAAATCCAAAGAACCCAGTGCTGATCATCTGCTCACATGGAAACTTCAGTGCTTGGTCATAAATAGTTTAAAACTCACTCTCCTTGGGTTTAGTAAACTCTATCTTTGCTATGCTCTTGTAGTGCTGCTGCCTGCTATATTGTGAGCACACAGCTGCCCTGCTTCCCTTTCTTTCTATACAAAGCCCATCAGTGTGTGTGTTTTTAATGCTTTCTGCATTAATACCTTGCACTGAGCCATGCTCTGTAGTGAATGAAAGCTGTGTGCAGAAAGAGGAATCGCTTTAGAGGAGCTGAATATATTTGTTAAAATAGGAAATTTTAAGTATATATATATATATATATATATATATATATATATATATATATATATTGTGATCAATGTGTTCATAATAAGATCCTAGACTCCAGCACAGAATGTAGATTTGTCCTTTAGACAAAGATATGCTTAGGATACCCACATTACTTTTTAATAGAACAATTAAAATATGACCCACACATTCATACACACGTACTCACACAAATACTAACCCTCAAGCACAAACACACACACATACATACATACATACATGCATACACAAATACAGAAAGCACAAACACACACACATACATAAATGCATACACAAATACAGAAAGACAGACACATACAGCATTATTTGCTTTATACAGCTAGAAAGACCCCCTTATGAGACACATTGGTGGTAAATGATGTTCTGTACATAGGTATGGTCATGGATGATGGAAACATAGACAGAAAGACACACACACACACACACACACACACCATTTTCTTCTTGGTACAGCCCATATGCTAGAAAGCCCCCCTCATAAGACACATGCATTGGTGGTGAATGATGTTCTGTACATATGTATGGTCATGGATGATGGGAACACTGCACACATGTATCCTCCTCAGCAGCAGTGCACAATAGCCTGCGCAGGCATAAAATGGATGCACTTTATAATGAATGCAGAGACATTAATGTAAAGCCTAGATATCACAAACAAGGAAATCTGGCATAGGAACAGCTTTAATAAACAGAGCTTTGATAACAGAGCCCAACCAAACTCATCCAAAGGGTTGATTCAGATCCCCAGCATAACACATTGTAAGTTTCTGCAATCACAAACCAGTGGGTACTTGGGAAATAGAGCTCCATTTAACAGCAGGCTGACTCACATCTGGATAGCGTTATAACAATTGTGGGATTTTTAATGGGACTTTTAATTTACAGACATTTTAACAGCCCCCCCCCCCCCCATACCCCATGATAGCAGCAGCAGTGAGAAGGCGCTTATATGCACCCTGTAGAATCGAATTTGTGTGAATACTGCACTCACAGATTCGTCTCTAGGGGGGTATATGGGTGATGCTACAAGCCTCTGCTCGGTGTTTTATTTTTCTTTGGAATAAATTGTCCTGAAATCCCCGGTGTTTAATGCAGCACTTGGTGTAAGTGGTTATATAGATGTTGACTTTAGTCTCCCCTCTTTTGCTTTTGGGTGGGTGGAAGGGGCTGGGAGAAGAGGGAGGAGTGGATTAAAGGTGTAGATTAAATAATCATAAAATAACACATTATTACATTTCCTATAAAGACTGAATAGTCACCGCAAAAGAGCAAGTCCCAATCAGTCCAATCCTCCTGCTTGATTTATTGCCTTTTACTGCCCTATAAAAGCTGTTAAAACGAACCTAAAGCCTGCAACACCGCTGGCACATTTAGTCTAATAAATAAAACATAAACAGCTAACTTTATGTGTCACTTTTATTGTTATCAAGTAAAATATTGCATTGCCCTACAAGCTATGATTCTATGCTATAATTGTTATCAAGCTGAACAGGGGAGCAATCACATATCTCCACTCCCATGTTTAATGCCTAATCTAAGCTCTTGATAAAATACCTAATTGTAATAGCTGTTTGCTTGGAAATGTTTACATAAATTCCCAGGGTTTTTTAAGCACTATATTATCTGCTGGAAGTAGCAAGTGTGAAATAGATGCATCGAGCACATACAACCACAGTCCCTCTCCAGATATTTTTTTTTTGCTTTCTTAAGGAGAAACTACTATGGGACCTTTCTGCCTGGAGATTGCATTGGGTGAGAAGGTCTTCTGCAGCCTTGTTATGATTGCATTGGCTACTGATGGACATATCCATCCTGCTTATGGGGTTATATGTGAGGTACAGGCAAGGACACTCTAAGAAGTTTAGCTGATCACATACAGGAAAAATAAGAACTATTTATCCAAATGGACGTCTATCTAAAAAGAACTGGTACAGTGTATACTGTTAATGCAAATAATGCTTTGGATTAACTCTTTCTATCTTGTCATAGTTCCTGGTAAAGTTTGAAACCCATCGACATCACTGCAAACATTACAAGAGAGATAAGTGTTTCTATGAATCATATTTTTTACTGTATTGATATGTGTAATTAAAATATCTAAACTATATATATATATATATATATATATATATATATATATATATATATATGTAGTGCATATGAAAAGTAACATTATGCAGTACAGTAGCATGAATGGATGTGTACATACTTTATCCATTAGTTTGGCACTGGCTGCTCCAAAATGTATACAATGTATAACAGGCCATACAGTATAGGGTTAATTAATAACACAGAGTATGTCAACAGCATATATATATTTATTGTACATTCTGGATTTTGAACATATATATTTACAAAATCTACAATATGTTGAATATAGCATAAACAAGTTCATGTATACCTATAAACAGCTACAGTATATAGTGTTGGAACACTAAACAGTGTATAGAATGGGAACAATTAACAATACATATTGCAGGACTTTATGGTATGCATACTGAGTCTAATAGGTGTTCCTATGCCTAGCTGTAAGATAGGAATACATCTACAGGGTAAACATATGAAAAAGGTATATAGTATGGAAACAGTTAACAGCATATGGAAGATGAACAGTTAATATCGTATAATACAGAAGAAGCATGAATGAATGGTGTTGGTATTGATACCCTGATCAGATATTGACTCTCTCTCTTGTCTTTGAAGGGTGCACTGCAGGAAGTCTCCATGGAACAAGCAGGAATACACATAGGAGCACAGGTAAGGAATTATTGGACCTAGATTGTTTTTAGCATAAATAGCAGATGGGTATTTTATGTTGTATATGTGAAGGTCTCGATGTTTGTTGGAAGAGGAGGAGGTGTAGATTCTCCACCCACCTCTAGTATCCATCAACCACTTCTATATCTTCCTTTTAGCAATAGTCAACACATCCCCTTTGCAGTATCCAGATAAACACTCACAATCAGTGCATAGGGCATAATGAGTGAATGGCTGCAGCTCTAGAGGAGATCACAACACAACAACAAACATGCAAAGGGAAAATGACATTTTAAATAAGCTTTAGGTTCCTTATCCGGGGACCAGCATGGAGGTTGTGATTGGCTCCTAGAGTCACATGGTGAAAGTAACTTTACGGGGTCGCCAGCTAGTAGGAGGGCTTTATGGAGCAGAAAAACGACAAAGCGAGAAAAATTATTTTCCACTCCAGAAATTAATGATCATGAGTTCGTATTTGATGGACTCTAACTACATCGATCCGAAATTTCCTCCATGCGAGGAATATTCGCAAAATAACTATATCCCAGATCACAGTCCGGAATATTATAGCCGGTCCAGGGACCCTGGATTCCAGCATCACCACCAGGAACTGTACCCTCCAAGAACAGGCTACACTGAGCGCCAGTACAGCTGTGCCAGCATCCAGGGTCCAGGCAACCCTGTCACACACACAAGGGTCCATGGACAACCACCTCAAAGCAACCACCTTGTAGGCAAATCCCAGATCTGTGAGCTTCCAACACCATCTTTACCCAACACCTCCACCACTCCTAGCCCTGCACCCCCAGCCTGCAACCAGCCTAATCCTGAGCATCCTACCAGCACAGCCACCAAACAGCCCATAGTGTACCCCTGGATGAAGAAAATACACGTCAGTACTGGTAGGAAACTTTTCTTCTTAACCTCTCATTTTCTTTTTCCATTTTTTTTTTTTTTTTTTTTAAAGCTCAAAGAGTCTTTGGGTTAGCACAATTGAACTGGATTTACGACTACGAATGGGTAATTACACCCACCATAAATTTTATAGCCAAGCCTGTCTGGGCTGCTGCAGCCATGTGCTTCATTCTGCTCTCTATGTAGAGTGTGTGTGTGTTTCAGAGAGAGAGAAAGGGAGAGAGAGGGAAAACTCCTATATAGCTTTGTAAGGAGTGCATAAATAATTCAGCCACATTGGAGCTAAGGGAACCCTCTTCCTAATAGAACAGAGAGGACTGGAGGTTTTTTATACCAGGCATTAGCAGATCCTTTTCTTATGTCTTAAATCTGGTGTCTCCCTGTCCCTGGCAATCTGTGACTCCCCTCACTGTCCTCCTTCCTTCCTCATCTTCTTCTCCTTGCTTCCTTTACTGACTTTCTCCGTCTTCTTTCCTCAGTGAACCCCAATTACACTGGAGGGGAACCCAAGAGGTCCAGAACTGCTTACACCAGGCAGCAAGTATTGGAACTGGAGAAAGAATTTCATTATAACAGATATCTGACCAGGCGAAGGCGCATTGAGATAGCCCACTCCTTGTGTCTCTCGGAAAGGCAGATCAAGATCTGGTTTCAAAACAGGAGAATGAAATGGAAAAAAGACCACAGGTTACCTAACACTAAAGTCAGATCCAGCGCCTCTTCCAACGCCTCTAATAACATCATTGCTTCCAATTCTGCTCCCAGCGAGGATATAACGCAAAGCTCAACTCAGGATCAGCGAGAGGATATTACAAGGTTATAAACCCCCACAAATGACTCGATATTTATAGAATCTAATGATAATTATAATATTATTATTAATAATAATATATATATATTTTGGTTCTTGTAGTTTTTTTTTTTTTCCTTGTGCGTTGGAGAATTGAGAGCTCTTTTGGACCTACAAAGAGGCTTTAAATGCATGTTACAGTGCATGGGATCAGGCTTTATGTCCAGTGTTGTTTTATGTTTCCTGTTTGTTTTTTGGACACTTAATTTATTTGGAAGGGAGATGTTTTGTTTCCAGTGATTTCCTAAAAATAAAAATAATACAGGGTTCCAGTTTTGTCCTTTGCCTACGTGTTGACAATGGTAGAACAAAGCCAATCACCTTGAAGGTGGAACTGATATTTTTGTTCTTTTTTTTTCTTTTCTTTTTTGTATAAACTATCATTATGATGTGACGAGCTTATTTAAGGATCGCAGCCCCTGAAATAGACATTGCCATAATGTGAAGCTATTGACAAGAATGTTTGGGAGCCGATAGATGATAGATCCCATTTGTTGTGGACACTGTGTGTTTTTTTTATTATTTTATTTTTAATGTTATTTTCATTTTTATTTTATTTTATTTTGGTCGAGACATACAATGTAAAAATGCTGTAAACAGTCCTAGTGTAATGTGACCGTCTGTTTGTTCAATAAAACAGTGAGTGTGGTTTAGTTTATCCTGGCAATTGTTTATTTTACCTGTGTATGCAACACTGTAGTATTATATTATAATAGCTGTACTGCCATAGGAATTGTATGCCTTCTATTCTGTGTCACCAATTTCATATCTGATAAGAGTCTTATAGTTTCTATAGTCGTGTATGGTCATAGTGTATCCATGTTGTGGTGTTTACATGGGGCTGATAGCTAAGATACAGTAGTATTTTTATATCTATAATGCTGGAGACTATGGGATTGTGCCCATCCTCCTACATGAGATGCCTATGACACAGTAACATACCCTGATTTTGCTGCTTAACCTGGTTGTTTATTAAAGCCCTGGCAGAGCTGTGTAAGGCATCTCTTCAATGTAAATAGTAATGACCCCTCTGTGATCTGAGATCTCACTGCAAGGGCCTAAAGGTTTTCTATTTCAGCTATTTTGCGTGTTCTGTCCTATCTTTTGTAGCAGAAGAATGTCAAATTGCAGGTAGGCCCATTCCCTTTCAGGCAGCATGACACAAAGCAGGCTCCAATCATTGTGTAGAAGGCTGGTATACTTATCACTGTACAGAACAAAAAAAACATGCAGCCATTGTGGTTATCTTGTATCACTTAACTTTCCTTAAATCTACATTGTAGTCAACATACATGATACACCAGAGAAATGCTACTTGTGTATAATTTTTATTTATTTATTGATTGATGTATTTATTTATTTATTATATTTATTTATATTATTGTTATGCTATTATTAATTTTGACCACCGACACATAGACATATCTACTATTAAATGTGCACAGGATTTCATGCAGCAATATAAATAGATGAGGGTTTTATGGGATCATGCATGTGTTTTCACAATAATTCATTATAATTCAGGGAAAGATTCTGCCAATATATATATATATATATATATATATATATATATATATATATATATGTTTAAACTGATTGGATTTTTTTTTGTGTGTGTGTAAAATACCATGCATTCTAGTTTTAAACATTATTTGAAAGGATATTATTAGTTTAGTCCTGAGTTAGTGCAGGGAGATTTCCATGAGTGTCTCTGGATGGTAGCTAACCCTTTCTGGGTCCCCTTCTTTCTCTCACTGTCTCTTTTGTAAACTGCTTCAAAATTTGATGAATTAAAATTGAATGTCGCAGGCTTGAATAAGATGGGGACTTTTGTACTCCATGTGTCTGCCCAGAAAGCAGCGGGTACATTAATCAAGTGCCCACTATAGGCTGCATATATTGAATTAAGGAATAAAATAACATCACGACCAAGTAAGAAACATTAGGATTGGGCTTTTTTTTTTTTTTTTAAATATTGATCGCCTCCAAATGATTAAGATTGGATAAAGCAAAATTGAAAATCTTATTTGGTTGCCTTTATTGTCTCTTGTGATTTTTTTTTTTTTAATCCTGATTTCAGCCACACAGCTCCACAGTCATGGCAATGACACTTACACGATTCTTGGGTTGCAATTGTGTTATGAATCCATTAAACAGGGGGCTACAGAAAAGAATGCTAAAAAAAAAAAAAAAAAAGAGACTGCCTCCATCCAAAGTCTCCTCTGAGCTTTCTTTCCCAGGTCTCCTGATGCCTGCCTTCATGTTGAGAGTGTGAAAAGGTATTTTATTGAAGTTCTGGTGTAAACTGCAGCAAGCAGAGTTCATGCAAAGGACACATTTTCTGTGCCATTAACTTTATTTTAGGCTTGCAGGCTGACCTCTAAACCTCCCTGACCTATGCAGGTCTCCCAACGTGTAGCCTCTATGTTATCCTACATGCCCTAAACCAGTGTTTCCCAACCAGTGTGCCTCCAGCTGTTGCAAAACTACAACTCCCAGCATGCCCGGACAGCCTTCGGCTGTCCGGGCATGCTGGGAGTTGTAGTTTTGCAACAGCTGGAGGCACACTGGTTGGGAAACACTGCCTTAAACATACATAGTACTAACACTTATCTGCGACATTTAAATCTACGCCTTTCTTGAGTTCTTTTCCTCTTAACATACACATTTAATAGCAGCAGCTACATTTAGATGGTTACATAGATAAACAGATGGCAGATAAAAGGGAGACATGTTTCCAGCATCAACCTGAAGTCATACAACCAAGTGCCTGAGCTCTCAAGAGCAGCTGAAGTGTTCTACTTTAAACAAAGTTGCAGCTGTAAGTGCCCCCATCCCATTAGCCCATGCTTTGTATATGGGACTGTATTAAATATGGCCAAATCAAAGCAAAACCTTAATACATCAAGGTGAAATGGGACTTCTTCACACATGTCTTGAGAAGTGCAGACAGGGATGCGAGCTGTCTAATATGAGACCTCTGCCTAGATATCTCTGAAAGTGTTCTGGTAGGTTGTTTGGTTATAGATGTTATATTTACAGCCTCTGGGGTTTAGCCACAGACCATGTTTCTCTTTGCCTGCAGTTTCATGTTAAACTTATAATTAGAAGACATACAGCCACCATGTGAATTACGGTCCTATAACTAGAACTGGCAGCTCCTCTACAATGACCAGTGTATTTATTGTGATCCTCTATGTCATTATCTCAAAATATAGTTTTATGCACTTCCTAATACGTCCTTATGATTTATAGTCCATGGCAGATCCCCAAGCCAAACATTTTTGGGCTTCAGTGTAGGAGCACAGTGAAGAAAAGTCAACAATTCATGTTACAAAGCATCAGAGTTCTCTGCAGCCCCAGAAATCCCAGTGTTTTGTGTTTATTACTGAGATCACCCGGGGATGGGACCCTCCTCTCCCCACCACCAGCCAAGTAAATATTACAGTATTACATAGAAGGGAAACATATGTTGTTTTAATAACTTATTAACCACATGTAAACCTATTGTCGTCTCCAGTCCTCACCATCTGTAAATCTACTCTGAACACATCTCAGTCTGGGGACTGGGAAGTTTTTCCTGCTAGAACTTTCACACGTGTTATCTTTATGCTGCAGTACAAGGCAGGGTGGGCAAATGGGGAGGGGACATGGAGGGGAAATATCTCTCATACCTTAGGGTAAAAGGGGCAAATAAGGACAATGATTATGGTCGAAATATATGAAATGGAAGGACACAGTAATTGATGGTGCGGGGTTATGTACACATCTATATGAGTATTCTACACCCCATGTCCAATACATGGCAGTCACCAAGAAAGTATACAGGGTATGGTGTGTGGGTAGAAGTATTAGGAAGGGTGACATTGTTCACAGCAATGTAAAAGTCCAGCTCAATGGATTACAATACAATCTTTATTGCACAGCATGTCATAATACTGATCTATCTATCTATCTATCTATCTATCTATCTATCTCATATCTATCTATCTCATATCTATCTATCTCATATCTATCTATATCATATATATCTATCTCATATCCATTTCAAATCTATCTCATATCTATCTATTTATATCATATCTATCTCATATCTATCTATCTATCTATCTCATATCTATCTATCTATCTTTCTATCTATCTCATATCTATCTATCTATCTATCTATCTATCTATCTATCTATCTATCTATCTATCTATCTATCTACCTATCTCATATCTATCTATCTATCTCATATCCATCTCATATCTATCTATCTATCTATCTATCTATCTATCTATCTATCTATCATCTATCTACTATGTATCAATCCATCCATTTCATATTTATTCTCTGTCTCTCTTTATCTCATATTTATCTATGTATCTATTATCTATCTATCTATCTCATATCTATCTATCTATCTAGCTACCTATCGCATATCCATCTGTCTCATATCTATCTATCTATCTCATATCTATCTATCTATCATCTATCTACTATGTATCAATCCATCCATTTCATATTTATTCTCTGTCTCTCTTTATCTCATATTTATCTATGTATCTATTATCTATCTATCTATCTCATATCTATCTATCTATCTAGCTACCTATCGCATATCTATCTGTCTCATATCTATCTATCTATCTATCTATCTCATATCTATCTATCTATCATCTATCTACTATGTATCAATCCATCCATTTCATATTTATTCTCTGTCTCTCTTTATCTCATATTTATCTATGTATCTATTATCTATCTATCTATCTATCTCATATCTATCTATCTAGCTACCTATCGCATATCTATCTATCTATCTGTCTCATATCTATCTATCTATCTATCTATCTCATATCCATCTCATATCTATCTATCTATCATCTATCTACTATGTATCAATCCATCCATTTCATATTTATTCTCTGTTTCTCTTTATCTCATATTTATCTATGTATCTATTATCTATCTATCTATCTATCTATCTATCTATCTATCTATCTATCTATCTCATATCTATCTCATATCAATTTATCTATCATCTATCTATCTATCTATCTATCTATCTATTTATCTCATATCTATCTATCTATCTATCTATCTATCTATCTATCTATCTATCTATCTATCTATTTCTTTATCCATCTATCCATTTCATATTCTATCTATCCTTCCCGGCAGATAATATAGCGCCAACACATACTATACAACCATTGTCATGAGCCGATTCAGTCCCTGTATCCCACATAGTTATTTTTTGGATATCTATCTAAAATTTAGGAACATACATCTGATAATCTGGGAAAGGCGCGTGGACACATGGCGCCATACCATACACATGGGGGCATTGGGAGAAGGATGGGGGTCTTACTCACTGTTTTGCTTGGGAAAATCAGGCCAATAAATGTTTAAAGGGAATTGGCAACGTTTGGCAGCAGGTTAGTTTAGCATTTTCTCGGTCATGACCCCATCCTGGAACAATAAGGTTATTCAGTGGGGTCTTTTAGCCTCGCCCTAGCAGACACTCTGGTTTCAGCTATTGTGTATGAGCAGCAGGTATTAGAACATGCTAGTATATGTGTAAGCCAGCTTTCCTTCTGCACTGAGATTACATTCATATTTACATGCTGTAAATTAACATATGTGGGATCATAATGATAGATGTGGAAAGCCCAGAGCTATTCTCATCTGAAGCTGATATCATGGATAGGATCTATAATAATAATAAAGAATGCAGAATAAAACTAAACAGAAATAAATAATGGCTGCCACAATGGATCATAGAACTTACTGTGAATGCAAAACATATTGACATACTATAACTTATAGTATATAACAGCAAAGAGTTGAAGGAAAATGTCCACAGACTTACCTGCTTATTTAGTTTTTGTTTTTAAATGTCTTTTTATTATAAAACAGGGTAGCATTACCATTTCAGGCTTATAATAATTCACATATGAAAACGTGAACAAAGGTACATAAGTAAGAACATTGCCTGCTTATTTAGAATTAGATAAAAAATGTGACCTCCAGTGGTATAACTACAAGTTCCAGCAAGTTTCATGTTTCATAACCACATATGCATGGAAAACACACACTGCATTACCAGATTTACTAGCTTTTTCTCTGTGTTACAGTCTGTTCACACCACCTTTGGCTATAGCCTGTTGTAATGTCTAATTTATTTATTTATTTATTTATTTATTTATTTATTTTCAAACGTTTCCTTTAACAGATCCATAGAATGTTAATGAGGCTTCCAACAGGTGTCTGTGTTTTTTACTTTGACTTTTTTCTTTTAACAGTTATTTTTTATTTTTACTTATTTTTTTTTTTTTACTTTGACTTTTTGTTTACACTTTTTTTTACTTTATTTTTTTTAACACAATTGGAAAATGGAGACTGTCTCGTTTTTTGTCTTATTAAATAACAGGATCCTTAGGGGTGTTTTTTTTTTAACACACATATATATATATATATATATATATATATATATATATTAAATGCAAGTCTATGTCAACAGTATTGACATAATGTTTGACATCTCTTTTTTTTCTAGGGCTGGTTCACATCTATACCACAGCAGTATGCCAGGAGATATGTTTAAATGGTACCTATACGTATGCTGCAGTATACCCATAAACCTCCCAATTAAAAGTACGCCACTTATGGCGTTTGTCTGCGATTTTTTACCATAGAAATATATTCGAGTCACATGGTGGTGTCTATGTGTGTATACATTTAAAATGGCAAAATTTTTTTTTTTTTGCTGGTTTTACAATTTTTACATGTTAATAAAAAATTGTATATGTTTAAAATGTATACAAGCGTTGTATGCAATTTTTTTTGTAAAACAACAACAACAAAAAAAAACCCATATAAGATAAAAACATATAAAAACAAGCGCTGCGGAATCTGTAGGTGCTATATAAATAAAATTATTATTATTATATAACATTGGCAACTTGGTGTAGTTTTGGTACAATGGTTTGTGGTATAGCACAGACATAAGTGTGTGGTACAGATGTGAACTACTTATAAACCTTGCAATTGACTTTATCACTTCTACAAAACAGAAACAAACTGAATCAATAGATCTGTAAAAAAATAAAAATAAAATAAAAAAAGACATTTTAACAGGATGCAAAAAAGGGGCATGAACCTAGCCTTATTGTACAGTTTGTTTTCTTCAGAAAAAAGTAGGATTTTTTTTAGTTTTTACTATTAAGATCAATGACATCCATTAGGATCTAGTAGAAATAGAAGCCTTGACATAGCAAGAATATTTTTTTTACATTTACTGGAAATAATCCTTCTCATGGTTTACATAGGCAACAAGCTGACTGTCTTAAGTCCCTTATTTCTAGTAAGAAGGAATATAATTGATCCACCATACATTTCATTGCTTAGTATACTGTGCTAAATTGCCTATTAGATCAGTGTTTTACAAACAGTGTGTCTCCAGCTGTTGAAAACTACAACTCTCAGCTTGCCCGGACAGCCAAAGGCTGTCCGGGCAAGCTGGAAGTTGTAGTTTTGCAACAGCTGAAGGCACATTGTTTGGAAAACAATGTAATGGATATAAACCCTGGTAGTGAATACAGTGCTGGGTGGACCGGTTCTGCAGACTGGATGGTAGAGCAATCTATATAATTTTGGGTTCCCACTTATTTTATATTATTATAAGAATGGATTCACCTATGTCTGGCATCCAGCATTATTTACCTCCAGGGTGACAGCACCAGATTAACAAATATGACATCCATCATATTTTGATCTTGATAGTGTAAATGTCCAGTTACGTACCCATAGGTCTAACCCCATATTCCAGTTAAGCCCATAGAGTGGCAGAGAGAATGGTGCAACAAATCCAGCTTCTTACATCTGGCGTAGATTCAGATCACAGGGCATATGTGAACCAACCCTTAAATATTGACCTTAGTTTGCATCAGTTTTTCAGTCTACCACCCGCTGACCTCACTGATAAAGTAGAAGTATGATGGATTCCACTTATATCAGTCATGGGCACAATAGAACCATGTGTGGCACCCGTCTTCCAGCTGGCAGGGCAATAACACTACAGCCCCACCAGAATAAAAAAAATAAAAGAATACAATGTTTCTTAACAATCAGTTTTTCTAGGCACACAGTTTTTCCAGGCGTTTTTGTTTTGGTCCTTCTTTTAGCCGTTTATGGCTTAAAATAAGGCTAAAAAAACTGTGTGAACAAAGCCTTAGGCTGACTGATGTTGATGTACTTATGATGGAGATTTTAATGGTGAAAAGGGCATAATGGTTTTGTCTTTCTCCATATTTCATATGTGAATGCATCCTAGAAAGCAGATAAAGAATATACACTTTAGGTTGCTGTTGGCTGAAGGCCTGTTCAGCTGACAGCTCTTACAGTAGATATTATGTACAGTAGATATTATTTCCACCTCTTTCCCATACACATGTATTCTCGGCCAAGTGTACATGAGTTCTTAAGATGAGGGAATTAAGCTGCTGGCAAAGAACTCTGGTGGTGGATCATCTGCCTTGAGAACAGGGGATCAGTTATGTTAAAATTCAAAATTTACCATTGAGGAGGCACCAGGGCCAGCTCTGCCTATAGACAAAATAGGCAGCCGCCTAGAGCGCCCTCTTGATGGGGAGGGCCGCTTTGCCCGCCGCAAGAAAGTTAGACAACCAGCATCCAAACCACTTGCTCAGCCAGCAGCATGAGGAGGGGCTTGTGACAGTGTGTCAAACTAGTAGTAAGGCGGGGCGTGTCAAAGGGTGGGCCGATGGGTGTAGTCAAGGGGCAGCAAAATTACCTTTTGCCTAGGGTGGCACTAGCGCTGGGAAACACCTCCATTTAGGACACCCCCATGCACATTAGGAGTGGCTGGTCCCAACGAAGTCAGTGGGATTAGCTGACAGTTAGAGGTGTATGGGCAACTTTATACAAGGCTGTACATACTAACATGAGATTTTGGCTAGATTCACAAATGCAGATTCTTCTGTGGCAGTTTAAGTGCCAGATTGTTCACTTTTTTTTGTTGTTGCAAAAAACAGGAAAGGCTACAAGAAACAGTGTAAATGTATTTCTGTAAATCCTTATTCAGATTAATGAAACAGCCCTAGAAATTTCAGAAAAAAAATCAGATAATCTGCTGAAAAATCCTAATGCTCTGAATTGGCAATCTGTCACCAGCATCACCCACACTAATCTGCTGGTACAGGGTAACAGACAAGTCTCACTGATTCCAATGCTGTTTATCTTTTTTTCAAAGGAGGCCCCATTCTAGAGTTGAGTCCAAAAATCCAAATATGCAAATGAAGTACTTTGGTGCACAGGGGGCGTTACAGATCCTTCTGTGCACTCTTCTGCCCACCTGTCTTGGGCCTATACAGGGAACCCGTGACCTTTACTCATTTTTTTTATCTCTAAATCTGCCCACTCCTGTCACATGATGATTATCATCACAGGTCCTTCTGCCACTTTCTCTTCTATCCTGCACTGCTCAGCTCCGCCCCCACATGCACTGCATGTAGCAGATACAGAGTAGGTCCTGGTCAGGCAGTCACTGAGGAGCAGAGATCTCCACACACAATATAACAGCAGTGACTACTCAACCAGGACCTGCTCTGTGTATGCTGGAGGTGTAGGACCTGTGATGATATCATAATCATGTGACTTAAACATGCCCAGCACAGCAGGATAGAAGAGTATGTTGCTAAAGGATCTGTGATGATATTGATCATGTGACAGGAGCTGGGCATTTTGTAAAGGAGTACTCCGGTGAAAAACAATTATTTTTTTTAATCAACTGGTGCCAGAATGTTAAACAGATTTGTAAATTATTTCAATTTAAAAATCGTAATCCTTTCAGTACTTATCAGCTGCTGTATACTACAGAGAAAGTTATTTTCCTTTTAAATTTCTTTTCAGGAACTGTCCAGAGCAGGAGCAAATCCCCATAGCAAACCTATCCTGCTCTGGACAGTTACTGACATGGACAGAGATGTCAGCAGAGATCACTGTGGTCAGACAGAAAAGACATTTAAGAAAAAAAAGAATTAAAAAGACTAAAAAAAGAACAACTCAACTTCCCCTATAGTATACAGCAGCTGATAAGTACTGGAAGGATTAAGATTTTTAAATAGAAGAAATTTACAAATCTGTTTAACTTTCTGGCACCAGTTGATTTAATGATTTAAAAAAAAAAAAAAAAAGGTTTTTCACCGGAGTACTCCTTTAAATTGGGCTCTGCAAAAGGAAGCAATCTGATTGGTTACTATGGGCAACTGCATCACTGTTCCTCTACACAGGTCTTGTTTAATATTTCCCAGAGTATTTCTTGGCTTAAAATACAGAATGTAAACTGAAGAAAAAAAAATGAATCAATTGGGATTTTTTTTTTAAATGCAACAAAGACACATTTTCAGATGCATGTTTTGCAGAAAAAATCCAATGGAGCTACACTGGACACAAATTGCCTGAAAAAAAATGCCAGTGACCCAAAATATGCCTCTTAAATGGGCTCTGTCATGTGCAAAAACCTTTTATATATTGTACATATCTGCATATTAGTAATATAAATTGGTTACACTAAGGACAAGCAGGACTCTGTACACTGAGGACAAGCAGGGCTCTGTGTTGTGAGAACAAGCAAGGCTCTGTACACTGGGGACAAGCAGGGCTCTGTACACTGAGGACAAGCAGGGCTCTGTACACTGGGGAAAAGCAGGGCTCTGTACACTGAGGACAAGCAGGGCTCTGTACACTGAGGACAAGCAGGGCTCTGTACACTGAGGACAAGCAGGGCTCTGTGTTGTGAGAACAAGCAAGGCTCTGTACACTGAGGGCAAGCAGGGCTCTGTACACTGAGGACAAGCAGGGCTCTGTACACTGAGGACAAGCAGGGCTCTGTACACTGAGGACAAGCGGGGCTCTGTACACTGAGGACAAGCGGGGCTCTGTACACTGAAGACAAGCGGGACTCTTTACACTGAGAACACGCAGGGCTCTGTACACTGAGGACAAGCAAGGCTCTGTACACTGAGAACAAGCAGGGCTCTGTACAGTGAGGACAAGCAGGGCTCTGTGTTGTGAGAACAAGCAAGGCTCTGTACACTGAGAACAAGCAGGGCTCTGTACACTGAGGACAATAAGGGCTCTGTACACTGAGGACAAGCAGGGCTCTGTGTTGTGAGAACAAGCAAGGCTCTGTACACTGAGGACAAGCAGGGCTCTGTACACTGAGGACAAGCAGGGCTCTGTACACTGAGGACAAGCAGGGCTCTGTACACTGAGGACAAGCTGGGCTCTGTACGCTGAAGACAAGCGGGACTCTTTACACTGAGGACACGCAGGGCTCTGTACACTGAAGACAAGCAGGGCTCTGTACACTGAGGACAAGCAAGGCTCTGTACACTGAGGACAAGCAGGGCTCTGTACAGTGAGGACAAGCAGGGCTCTGTACAGTGAGGACAAGTAGGGCTCTGTACACTGAGGACATGCAGGGCTCTGTACACTGAGGCTCTATGATATGCCCTTGGCTCACACAGCAGGCTGATTGAAAAGCCAGCAGCCTGCACAGAGCCCTGCTTGTCCTGTCCACACTTCCTGTATTTTGTCTATGTTTAGGGACACAAATAGCTGCAGGGACAAGAGAAAATTTTTCACCTCAAAATGTTTTAACCAATACATATTACAAATAAACATATAATGTTATTATCTACATTATTTAAGAAGTTTTTGCAAATGACAGGTACGCTTCAAGTGAAAACACAGGGAAAAGCTTTGTTTGTTTGAATCTTCTGACTTTCAGCTATCTTTTGTCTGCTGTGTTTTTAATACAAAAAAAAAAAAAAACTTCAGGTAAAATCAACAGGAAAAATATCATAAAAATTAAGCATTTTTTCAGGAAAACATAAAATGCCATACTTGCCATGTGCTCAAATGCCAATGTCATGTCTAGGTGTTAACTGTAAGTCATTAGTGGAAATATAACATTTCATATTTATCATATTTATTTTTTTACCCTTTAGTGCTGGTTTTAGGTTCAGTAGCAGTTTTTCTAAATCACAGCATGCTCAGCATTGATTTAAAGAGGATAGGGAATAAGATGTCTGATCAAGGGGGTCCCACCTCTTGGACCACCGCGATCTCCCTGCAGCAGCAAGCGTTCGTTTAGAACACTGGGTGTGGTGGCGGAGGCGCATGATGTCATGGCCATGCCCCCTGATGACATTACATCATGTCCGCTCAATGGGACAGGGTGTAGTGGCATGAGGGGGCGTGGCCGTGACATCACGAGCCTCCAACGCCGCATCACTAGTTATCCAGCACAGCACAGATCTTATCCTCTATCCTTTGGATAGGGGATAAGATGTCTAAGGGCGGAGTACCCCCATTTTTTCTCCAATAGATTTCTATACTCCCTCCCACCTCCTCCCTCCCAAAAATAATGTATGTTGGTGTTTTTATCTGGTGTTTTTCCTCAGTTTTATAAAAAAAAAGAATGCTAACTTTATAATGACAAAACACAGGCGCTTAACACACAGAATAAAAAATGCCTATACTAATGCACACAATTTTGGGGAAAAAAAAGCCACAAAAACTGCATTGCAAAGGACAAAATGTGGGGAGAATTTTATTTTTTGAATAGTCAAATAAAAGTTGTGTCTTACAGAGTCGAACTGTATGTTTTTCTGTGTAGAAGAACCAAACTGAAATAAATAGAAACAGACAAACACATAGTGAGAAAATTGAACCCTCCCCGGTTATCTGTGTCCTGTCTTTCAAAGCCCTTCAGGAGAAAATTGTCTGTTTTATTGCCCTTTGCCACAGATGTTTTGGGTCAGACAACCTCCAACCACCAGATCATTGTTTATACCATGGAGGTTTGGGAGGATGCACTGTATCTTTGTTCTCTTCACATTTTTCTTCATCCCTCCCTATCCTCTGTCTTTTTTGGTACATATCTGGCAGATCCCACTGCATCTTGTGATCTCACCCATAAACAGGAGTCAACCAGAGCAAAATCTGATAAAATAAACAAAAGAAGAAAAAGAAAAAAAAGAAAAAAAGTTGGCCCTTGTTATTTCTGGTTTAGACTTTTCACCTTCCCGCAGACAGTTTTATTGCAGGGCTTCTAAATGCTCCAGGACTTGGGAAACAAGGTCACATTGAGTTCTTCAACTCGAGTTGTATTCATTGTCCTTGCTGGGGTCTGCAAATTGTGATCTGAAAAGGAAAAAAATTAAATGGTATTTGGTATTTTACACTATTGCTTTATTGCAGAGAATTAAAACATAAAACAACTATGTTGCACATATGCTACTGTTTTCTTCATACAGTTAAGGCTGGGTTCACACCTTCCTTGGAGGCTCCGCCATTGAAGGTTCTGTCTAAGACAGTGATGTCTAAACTGTGGCCCTCCAAATGTTGCAAAACTACAACTCCCTGCATGCCCGGACAGCCAACGGCTGTCCGGGCATGCAGGGAGTTGTAGTTTTGCAACATTTGGAGGGCCAAAGTTTTCACACCACTGGTCAAAAATATGGACAAGTGGGTAGATCTACCAAAACCTGTGTAGAGGGAAAATGGCACAGTTGCCGTTAGCCACCAATCAGATCGCTTCTTTCATTTTGAAAAAGTTTTCTGGGAAATTAAAGAAGCAATCTGATTGGTTGCTATGGGCAACTGCACTACTCTTCCACTGAACAGGTTCCCCCTAAGCTCCCCCCATTTATATTTTGTAATATGTCCTGGACACCATTGGATCAATCAATCAATCAATGGGATCCGTTGGGCGCTCTTGGTGTCCAACATTATCTGCCAGCCCCGTTTTCCCCCCGGTTGTTCTGCTCCCAACGAACAAAATGAACAATGAAGGTGTGAACATAGTCTAATATACAGATTTGTGTTTTTCCATTGCTCTATGACTGTAAACAAAAATATGTTTGTAGTCTGGTTTTGGGACCCGTAGTTGACACCTTCTTCTATCTGCTCCTTGCACTGCCCAAGGTTAGAAGGAAGGAAGGGAGACATGCTGCACACTGTAACCATAGAGACACATATGTCTGCATGGGAGCTGTATACAATTTTGATTGAATTATAACTAAACTCTTCACCTTGTTACAACCTTAGGGTCTATTAATACGGGCGGAATTCCACCCAAATGAAAGCCCAATACACTTCTATGGAATTCCGCACTCCTGTTGACACTTTGGATATCCTGCTATTCCGCATGCGGGATTTCCAAAGTGTCAATGAGAGTGCAGAATCTCATAGAAGTGTATTTGGCTTTCCGCCCGTGTGAATAGACCCTAACCTGGACGACAACCATTATTGCCACCAGTTTGATGTCCCCCAGAAAACTGGAAGCTGTAATGAAGGCTTCATTAGTTATTCTGCAATAGTACTTTAAAAATATACAACAAAGAACTAGCACCATATGTGTATTCCGATGTGTTGATAGACACAACTCAATGATTATTTTGTTTTTAATGGGAACCTGTTAATAGTTTAAGGGCTCAATCACACCACGTTGTTTGGGATACGGCCGCTGTCGTGTGCCTCTCGAACCAGTTCCTCCCTCCATACATTTAAATGAGCCGGACTGAGTCAGATAGGGACTGTGGTGGGCTTATTTGTATCTGGTTTTGTTGCCAGACTGGAAATGGTGGTCTGCCACGGTTTTTAGTCTGGCACTAAAACGGATCCGGTTAAAAAATGAGCCCACCACAGTCACTATCTGACATTTCTTTTTATAAAACTACCATTGCAGTTTTTAAGCCAAAGCCAGAAATATGTTCACATGGAAAATGAAATATAAAGGAACGACATATACCTTTCCTTCCTTATGGATCCACTTCCGGATTTGGCCCAAAAAAACTGCAGTGGCAGTTTAAAAATAAATCTTTCTAACATTTTTTTATCATGATAGATATAAGAGCTCATGCACATGGCTGTGTTGTGTGTAGTGTTGAGCGCGAATGTTCGAAATGTGAATTTTTACAGGGAATATCGGCACTTTGTGATTTCGCGAATATTTAGAACATAGTGATATGTATGTGTAATGACAAATACTAGTTTTTTTTATGCGAATTTATGCAAATATTTATGTGCATATTTATGCAAATATTTATGCGAATATCGGCACTTCCAGACTGGACACTTCTTTTAGGTGAAAGATATAATTGCGCATGTGCACTATGTGAATTTCATCACAAATGTCCGCATAAAAAAAAAAGAGAACGAACGAAGTGAATATGCGAATTTCACGAACATAAGATGAATTAATCCATATATTCGTGAAATATCGCGAATTCGAATATGGCCTCTGCCGTTCATCACTAGTTGTGTGCACAGACCTTGCGCAGTGGTATATGAAGGCGATATGGGTCTGTAATAGAGCTATAGAAGGCAACATACACCTGAATTATATAGTGTGTGATAGAAAATGCCCGTTTTTTTTAAATTATTACTCATTTATTATTTATTTTTGTCATATAAAAGACATAAAAGAATCCGAACAGAAAAATATTCGAAAGTTACTATGTTTAGAACACTTTTAAATACAGTGAAACCTGTCCACATGAACACCTTTTAAGAACAAGAAGAGGGGAATTTATCATTGTATCATTGGCTTTACTATGTTTTTTGGTGTTGAATTGCCACAAATTTTTGCACAGCCACTCACATTTTTGCGCATTCTCACTCCAGCTCAGACCACACTTTAAGACTTGATTAGATCTCAGCTATTTTGCTATTTACAAAGAACGCGCACCTCTTTTATAAATTTGGTGGAAATACACATGACATATCCTCAGGGGGAACGGCAGGAAAAATAATTAGATTTACACGCACAATAATAAATCCCTTCCTGTACTGCTCTTTTTTGAGAAAACATGAACTATTAACCCAAACAAATTTTACACATGCTACTTAGTACCAACATATAAATATTTAATGTGCAATGTGGCAAATTGCCCCTTATAACAGGATTATTGCCAATATTATGTTTCATATTTACTACACACATTTATTGTTGATTATAATTGTAAAGGATATTTGGCATCATTACATGTACATATTTGATGTACTTTAAGATGTGCATGTACTTTTAAATGGTGTTTTCTGTACCCTTTATATTTTACACCGCTCTACCTCTTAGGTTACCAGGCCCTGCATTGTCTGCTCCATGTTTGATTGCCATTCACCAAATATGGGATGTCTGAGCTGAAAACATCTAATGAAAATTGATGATAGACAGCATTTATATGGGCAGAGTCAATTGTGCCACCGACTTGAGAGAGCACAGACTTGATCCTCATTACAGTTTGGGGGAAGATCAATTTTTATGGTATTTTTACAGCAAACTGAACAAAGCAAAAGGGCTCCAGCCATACAATCCTTATCAACTGAATCTGTAAGAAAATATTTAAAGATCACAAAAAGGTATAAGCCTCTACAAACACCCATGAGGTATAAGCCTCTACAAACACCCATGTGGCCGAGCCATTAAAAACAAGTGCAAAGAACAAGTTTGGTGTACACCCTTGGGCAAAAAATGTAACGCAATCCCCAAAGTATTACATGTGGGGCATCCCCACTCTCTTCCAATATCTGCTATTGGGGGGGAGGGCGAGTTCAGTTCTGATATTTGCAATATAGAAAGAAATTTACATCATTGTGAATCTATTGCACTGAAGTCACATTTCACTAACAGTATTATATATTTCTATATTGGTCTGATTGATTGCCAAATTGTTTCTCATATGGGTATGGAAAACACTGGCAGACACTCCACAAATAGCATGTTCCACCAGTGCTAGGACTGCTGGGAAGTGTACCATCTCCATATACGCCAATGCATTTCTGACTGAATTCCACCGAAAGAATGAACATGTTCATTCTTTTGACGAAGAGCAGAAACTGAATTTCCAAGCTGAACTTTTCTGGTGAATTCCGCTCAGAAATTGCACTGTGTGAACATAGCCCATGGCTAACATCTAGGCTTTAAGGGGTATTCCAGTAAAAACATTTTTTTTTCATATCAACTGGCTACAGAAAGTTAAACAGATTTGTAAATTACTTCTATTAAAAAATATTAATCCTTCCAGTACTTATCAGCTACTGAAGTTAAGTTGTTCTTTTCTGTCTGACCACAGTGCTCTCTGCTGACATCTCTGTCTGTCTCAAGAACTGTCCAGAGGAGGAGAGGTTTGCTATGGGGATTTGCTCCTACTCTGGATAGTTCCTGAGACAGATAGAGGTGTCAGCAGAGAGCACTGTGGTCAGACAGAAAAGAACAACTCAGCTTCAGCAGCTAATAAGTACTGGAAGGATTACAACTTTTTAATAGAAGTAATTTACAAATCTGTTTAATTTTCTAGAACCAGTTGATATGAAAAAAATATATATTTTTCCCTGGAATACCCCTTTAACTTCAATAAGTATAAGTAGCAGAAGAGTTAAAGGATTGAGCACTTTTTCAACCATTTTGTTTTCTGCATTAATGCACCTAAATTAAAAATAAAGCAGCTTTCTAAATAGATAAAATAAAGACTGCACAGCTTCAATGCAGATTTACGTGTCTCCATGGCTACAGACTACAAACAATCTCTGCGTAGTCGGAACCTGCATTCCATTCTCCTTTAATTTTATTTATCTGGTTGCCCTTAGAATTAATAGTGAAAACAGAACTGAATAAGTCGTAAAGTGTTCCGACCCTGGTTGCAGCCAAATCACAATTTCCATAGCTAACGGAAACATTAAAAACCCCAATGTTTTCTGAATGGCGGCAGAAACAGTTGTTTAATGGCTCCCTGGTAATTCGCTTAACTCCAGAATCAACTGATGAAGTCTGCCGCTTAATTTCCTTTTAAACTAATAATACGATCTGTGGGAAATCTAGCAATCTTTTGTTAAATGTTGTTAGGCATGTAGTTCTATGGTGCATTAAACAAATTCCTCCATGACAGATATCTCTGTAAGTTTGTCCGTCACGTAAAAGATTTGCTGATGTGCAGTGTATGACACCAAAACATTTAATTCCGCTCATGGTTGGTAACACAACATATCCCACAAATGTACACTCTTACGCTGTATATGCCTTTGGCTGTCTGGGCATGCTGGAAGTTATAGTTTTGCAACAGCTGGAGACACACTGTTCGGAAAATACATATCCATCTTTCTATCTACAGCACAATCCAGGAAAGCAGCACACCGACTAAAAGAGGTTGTCACGATGCCGGCTGGCAGGTAGTGGATCCTCTGTGCCAGAGAGGGATTGGCGTGGACCGTGCTAGTGGATCGGTTCTAAGTCACTACTGGTTTTCACCAGAGCCCGCCGCAAAGCGGGATGGTCTTGCTGCGGCGGTAGTGACCAGGTCGTATCCACTAGCAACGGCTCACCTCTCTGGCTGCTGAAGATAGGCGCGGTACAAGGGAGTAGACAGAAGCAAGGTCGGACGTAGCAGAAGGTCGGGGCAGGCAGCAAGGATCGTAGTCAGGGGCAACGGCAGGAGGTCTGGAACACAGGCTAGGAACACACAAGGAAACGCTTTCACTGGCACGATGGCAACAAGATCCGGCAGGGAAGTGCAAGGGAAGTGAGGTGATATAGGGAAGTGCACAGGTGATCAGACTAATTGGAACCACTGCGCCAATCAGCGGCGCAGTGGCCCTTTAAATCGCAAAGACCCGGCGCGCGCGCGCCCTAAGGAGCGGGGCCGCGCGCGCCGGGACAGGCCCGACGGAGAGCGAGTCAGGTACGGGAGCCGGGGTGCGCATCGCGAGCGGGCGCTACCCGCATCGCGAATCGCATCCCGGCCGGAGGCAGTATCGCAGCGCCCCGGGTCAGTGGATCTGACCGGAGCGCTGCAGTGAGGAGAGTGTAGCGAGCGCTCCGGGGAGGAGCGGGGACCCGGAGCGCTCGGCGTAACAGTACCCCCCCCCTTGGGTCTCCCCCTCTTCTTAGAGCCTGAGAACCTGAGGAGCAGACTTTTGTCTAGGATATTGTCCTCAGGTTCCCAGGATCTCTCTTCTGGACCACAACCCTCCCAATCCACCAAAAAAAAGGTTTTCCCTCTGACCTTTTTTGAAGCCAGGATCTCTTTGACGGAGAAGATGTCCGAGGAGCCGGAAACAGGAGTGGGAGGAACAGATTTGGGAGAGAAACGGTTGATGATGAGTGGTTTAAGAAGAGAAACGTGAAAGGCATTAGGAATACGAAGAGAAGGAGGAAGAAGAAGTTTGTAAGAGACAGGATTAATCTGGCACAAAATTTTGAAAGGACCAAGATAGCGTGGTCCCAACTTGTAGCTAGGGACACGGAAGTGGACATATTTAGCGGAGAGCCATACCTTGTCTCCAGGGGAAAAAATGGGAGGAGCTCTTCTTTTCTTATCCGCGAACTTCTTCATGCGTGATGAAGCCTGTAAGAGAGAATTTTGGGTCTCTCTCCATATGATGGAAAGGTCACGAGAAATTTCATCCACAGCGGGCAGACCAGAGGGCAAGGGGGTAGGGAGGGGGGGAAGAGGGTGACGGCCGTACACCACGAAAAATGGGGATTTGGAGGAAGATTCAGAGACTCTGAAGTTATACGAGAATTCGGCCCATGGAAGGAGATCTGCCCAGTCATCCTGGCGGGAGGAAACAAAATGTCGTAAATAATCACCCAAGACCTGGTTAATTCTTTCTACTTGTCCATTGGATTGGGGATGATATGCAGAAGAAAAATTTAATTTAATCTTGAGTTGTTTACAGAGAGCCCTCCAGAATTTAGACACGAATTGGACGCCTCTATCCGAGACGATCTGCGTAGGCAACCCGTGAAGACGAAAAATGTGTACAAAAAATTGTTTAGCCAACTGAGGCGCTGAAGGAAGACCAGGAAGAGGGATGAAATGTGCCATTTTGGAGAATCGATCAACGACCACCCAAATAACAGTGTTGCCACGGGAAGGGGGTAAATCAGTAATAAAATCCATACCAATCAGAGACCAAGGCTGTTCGGGGACAGGCAGGGGATGAAGAAAACCAGCGGGCTTCTGGCGAGGAGTCTTATCCCGGGCACAGATAGTGCAGGCTCGCACAAAGTCCACAACATCCGTCTCCAGAGTCGGCCACCAATAGAAGCGGGAGATGAGTTGCACAGATTTCTTGATGCCCACATGACCTGCGAGATGGGAGGAGTGACCCCATTTGAGGATTCCGAGGCGTTGGCGTGGAGAAACAAAGGTCTTTCCTGGAGGAGTTTGCCTGATGGAGGCTGGAGAAGTGGAAATCAGGCAGTCAGGAGGAATGATGTGTTGCGGAGAGAGTTCAACTTCCGAAGCATCCGAGGAACGAGAGAGAGCATCGGCCCTAATGTTCTTATCAGCAGGCCGAAAGTGAATTTCAAAATTAAATCGGGCAAAGAACAGAGACCACCGGGCCTGGCGAGGATTCAGCCTCCATTCCTCAAGTGCTAATTTGATGGCTAGAAGCTCTCGATCCCCGATGGAGTAGTTCCTCTCCGCGGGAGAGAAGGTCCTAGAAAAAAAACCACAAGTGACAGCATGCCCGGAAGAATTTTTTTGTAGAAGAACAGCTCCAGCTCCCACTGAGGAGGCATCAACCTCCAATAGGAAGGGTTTGGAAGGGTCAGGTCTGGAGAGCACGGGAGCAGAAGAAAAGGCAGACTTGAGTCGTTTAAAGGCGTCTTCCGCTTGAGGAGGCCAAGACTTGGGATCGGCATTTTTTTTGGTTAAAGCCACGATAGGGGCCACAACGGTAGAAAAATGTGGAATAAATTGCCTGTAATAATTGGCGAACCCCAAAAAGCGTTGGATAGCACGGAGTCCGGAGGGGCGTGGCCAATCTAAGACGGCAGAGAGTTTGTCTGGATCCATTTGTAGTCCCTGGCCAGAGACCAAGTATCCTAGAAAAGGAAGAGATTGGCATTCAAACAGACATTTCTCAATTTTGGCATAGAGTTGATTGTCACGAAGTCTCTGAAGAACCATACGGACATGCTGGCGGTGTTCTTCTAGATTGGCAGAAAAAATCAGGATATCGTCCAGATATACAACAACACAGGAGTATAAAAGATCACGAAAAATTTCATTAACAAAGTCTTGGAAGACGGCAGGGGCGTTGCACAGGCCAAAGGGCATGACCAGATACTCAAAGTGTCCATCTCTGGTGTTAAATGCCGTTTTCCATTCATCCCCCTCTCTGATGCGGATGAGATTATAAGCACCTCTTAAGTCCAGTTTAGTAAAGATGTGGGCACCTTGGAGGCGATCAAAGAGTTCAGAGATGAGGGGTAGGGGGTAGCGGTTCTTAACCGTGATTTTATTAAGACCGCGGTAGTCAATGCAAGGACGTAGGGAGCCATCTTTTTTGGACACAAAGAAAAATCCGGCTCCGGCAGGAGAGGAGGATTTACGGATAAAGCCCTTTTTCAAATTTTCCTGGACGTATTCAGACATGGCAAGAGTCTCTGGGGCGGACAGAGGATAAATTCTGCCCCGGGGTGGAGTAGTGCCCGGGAGGAGGTCGATAGGACAATCATAAGGCCTGTGAGGAGGTAGAGTCTCAGCTTGTTTTTTGCAAAAAACATCCGCAAAGTCCATATAGGCCTTAGGGAGACCGGTTACTGGAGGAACCACAGAGTCACGGCAAGGGTTACTGGGAACCGGTTTTAGACAGTCCTTGGAACAAGAGGGCCCCCAACTCTTGATCTCCCCAGTGGACCAATCCAGGGTTGGGGAATGAAGTTGAAGCCAGGGAAGTCCAAGGAGAATTTCCGAAGTGCAATTGGGGAGGACCAAAAGTTCAATCCTCTCGTGATGAGATCCGATGCTCATTAGAAGGGGCTCCGTGCGGAAACGTATGGTACAGTCCAATCTTTCATTGTTTACACAATTGATGTAAAGGGGTCTGGCGAGACTGGTCACTGGGATGTTGAACCTGTTGACGAGAGAGGCCAAAATAAAATTTCCTGCAGATCCAGAGTCCAAGAAGGCCACAGTAGAGAAGGAGAAGGCAGAGGCAGACATCCGCACAGGCACAGTAAGACGTGGAGAGGCAGAGTAGACATCAAGGACTGTCTCACCTTTGTGCGGAGTCAGCGTACGTCTTTCCAGGCGGGGAGGACGGATAGGACAATCCCTCAGGAAGTGTTCGGTACTAGCACAGTACAGGCAGAGGTTCTCCATGCGGCGTCGTGTCCTCTCTTGAGGTGTCAGGCGAGACCGGTCGACCTGCATAGCCTCCACGGCGGGAGGCACAGGAACGGATTGCAGGGGACCAGAGGAGAGAGGAGCCGAGGAGAAGAAACGCCTCGTGCGAACAGAGTCCATATCTTGGCGGAGCTCCTGACGCCTTTCGGAAAAACGCATGTCAATGTGAGTGGCTAGGTGAATGAGTTCATGTAGATTAGCAGGAATTTCTCGTGCGGCCAGAACATCTTTAATGTTGCTGGATAGGCCTTTTTTAAAGGTCGCGCAGAGGGCCTCATTATTCCAGGATAATTCTGAAGCAAGAGTACGGAATTGTACGGCATACTCGCCAACGGAAGAATTACCCTGGACCAAGTTCAACAGGGCAGTCTCAGCAGAAGAGGCTCGGGCAGGTTCCTCAAAGACACTTCGGATTTCCGAGAAGAAGGAGTGTACAGAGGCAGTGACGGGGTCATTGCGGTCCCAGAGCGGTGTGGCCCAAGACAGGGCTTTTCCAGACAGAAGGCTGACTACGAAAGCCACCTTAGACCTTTCAGTGGGAAACTGGTCCGACATCATCTCCAGATGCAGGGAACATTGGGAAAGAAAGCCACGGCAAAACTTAGAGTCCCCATCAAATTTATCCGGCAAGGATAGGCGTAGACCAGGAGCGGCCACTCGCTGCGGAGGAGGTGCAGGAGCTGGCGGAGGAGATGATTGCTGAAGCTGTGGTAGTAACTGCTGTAGCATAACGGTCAGTTGAGACAGCTGTTGGCCTTGTTGCGCTATCTGTTGTGACTGCTGGGCGACCACCGTGGTGAGGTCAGCGACAACTGGCAGAGGAACTTCAGCGGGATCCATGGCCGGATCTACTGTCACGATGCCGGCTGGCAGGTAGTGGATCCTCTGTGCCAGAGAGGGATTGGCGTGGACCGTGCTAGTGGATCGGTTCTAAGTCACTACTGGTTTTCACCAGAGCCCGCCGCAAAGCGGGATGGTCTTGCTGCGGCGGTAGTGACCAGGTCGTATCCACTAGCAACGGCTCACCTCTCTGGCTGCTGAAGATAGGCGCGGTACAAGGGAGTAGACAGAAGCAAGGTCGGACGTAGCAGAAGGTCGGGGCAGGCAGCAAGGATCGTAGTCAGGGGCAACGGCAGGAGGTCTGGAACACAGGCTAGGAACACACAAGGAAACGCTTTCACTGGCACGATGGCAACAAGATCCGGCAGGGAAGTGCAAGGGAAGTGAGGTGATATAGGGAAGTGCACAGGTGATCAGACTAATTGGAACCACTGCGCCAATCAGCGGCGCAGTGGCCCTTTAAATCGCAAAGACCCGGCGCGCGCGCGCCCTAAGGAGCGGGGCCGCGCGCGCCGGGACAGGCCCGACGGAGAGCGAGTCAGGTACGGGAGCCGGGGTGCGCATCGCGAGCGGGCGCTACCCGCATCGCGAATCGCATCCCGGCCGGAGGCAGTATCGCAGCGCCCCGGGTCAGTGGATCTGACCGGAGCGCTGCAGTGAGGAGAGTGTAGCGAGCGCTCCGGGGAGGAGCGGGGACCCGGAGCGCTCGGCGTAACAGAGGTGCTCAGGTGCCCGCTGTGTCCGGTCAGGGTCCAGGACTCACTACAGCTACAACATCTAAAAGGCAGCGGCATTCCGATAGATGAAAAAAAAAAGGATTTATTCAACAAACGTGAGGCAACGTTTCGGCTAGCTCACCTAGACATTTTCAAGCAACAAATGACACACAGTAGAGGGTATGTATAGGCATACAAAAATCAATCAATCAATTAATTACAATGAATGATACATAATTAGTGAAAAATACAGAAAAATATTGTGGATCAATAGTTCAGTGCAGGTTTAAGAGATATACATACAGAGTACATATTAATTATGACCCCAACATGTATGCAATATCAATGTGTATAATAAATACAAAGTGCAAAGGGCAAATTATTAGTGCATATACACAGGTGCAAAGTTAAAAACAATGATCATATGGGAGGGGAGACGGGGTCACTCACCAAGGAAGATGTAAATACAGCGCCACGAGGACGCCAATACCATGGAGTTACAGATGCCGACTGCAAGAGCTGGAAGTAGCATCATTAGGAGTAAGTCATGTGAACAAGTCACATGAAGTGCACGGCATGCGCATGGGCAGAGCACATGAGAAAAGTGTATCCGACATCTTAACTGTGGGCACACCTACACACAAAGCTATAACGGCGCACAGCAATCTTCCAGTACCTCATATCCAGCGCATGGTAAAGCCAGGCAGTGGCGGAGCCCTGTCGCATACCTAGCATCCCAATTCCCTTACTACCAGGAACTCTATCAAATGATAGTGACTCCAGGTTTCAGGGGCGCTAGGTGGCACTATATGAAGAAGTACAACCCAATGCATTAGTGACAGTAAGGTGGCCAAATTTTACAGAAGATGACAGTTCATAAAACACAATGCATACAGTTGTATATGAGCTCCTAGTGGTATGTAGTTAAAACAGTATATACAAAAAGATTTAATTTTTGGTGAGTGATCCTCCATCTCAGTTCCCCAATGATCTAAAAAGGTAAAAAGAAATATATAAGTAAGGTATCAAGAAATATGAAAAGATGGCTGACACATCAAACAGACATTTGGAGGATCATGCACAGTATATATCATATGTCACATTAAAATCAACATTAAGACCATTAGGTTTTAAAGCGTTTCATTCATAAATCCACCTTTATGCTTCAAAATTGCTGTATGGTTGCCCCCCCCCCGTTTTGGCAGTATCACTTTCTCACTATGACCACATTCATTAAATGGCTGGGGACTTGCAGATCAGTAACGGTGCCGATTCAGCCTAGTTTTTGCGTCAAGTGTAGTCTCGCCAACAAATAGCAAATTGCAAGGACACTGAAGAATATATATCACCTGATCAGAATTGCATGTGAGATAAAACCTATTAGAATATTTCTTACCAGTAATGGGATGAGTAAATTCTTTGCCTTTTATCATAAACGCACAATTTACACAAGAGCAACAAGGGAAAGATCACTTGTTGGCCACAATTAAATATCTCTGTGGTGACAAATGCAATCCTGTTGTCATTTCATTTGGGAAGGTTGGCTTTGTAGTAACTTGCGTCTTTCTAAAGTAAGTACCTTCAGTTTGCATGACGTTACCAGTGAGCGAGGATAACTTCTATTGATTAAGTTATTACACATTTTGTCTAATGCAGATTCCACATTGTTCTTAGTTCTGATAATCCTTCTTGCTCTTGTCATCTGACTAATAGGTAACGAACATAACATACTGTGTGAGTGATGATCAAAACACAGTATGGAATTTACAACAGTTTGCTTAGTGTATATTTCAGTCACTGGACTATGATCTTGTATAGTGACTGTGATGTCCAAGAACTGTACAGTAGAGGTGGAGGAGGTGAGAGTAAACTGAATACCTGTAGCCAGAGAATTTAGAAAAGTATGAAAGTCATGCAGTTGGTCTTGTGCGCCAGTCCAGATAAGAAGGAGGTCATCTATGTACCTCCACCACCCAGCACAGGGCTGAAGTGGGGAGATACATAGATGAGAGTTCCTTCTATATGGGCAACGAACATGTTGGCATATGTAGGTGCCACGTTCGTGCCCATGACGGTTCCGTTTAATTGAATGTAAAATTAATCGTTAAAGGAGAATTCATTTTTAGTAAAAACTGTCTCTAATAACTCAACAATGAATGAAGTCTTGTCGGGACAAAAATCATTTGGTATTAAGGATCTGACAGCTTGTACACCCACATCATGTGGGATGGAGGTGTACAGGCTGACAATATCCAGTGATGCCTGGATTGTGCCATCTGGAACAGTGAGGCTGTCCATTTTGTTCAGGAAATCACCGGTATCACGGATGTATGATTTGGCAGAATACACATATGATCTTAATATCTTGTCTAGGATGATGGATATATGGCTAGTTCGGCCTACCAGGTGGAATATGTAAGGTTTTATGGATTTTTGGCAACAGATAGAGTTGTGGAGTAATGGGATGTTTTACAATAAGATAATCTAGTAGAGGTTTATCAATAAGACCCCTATCAAATGCAGAGTGAACTGAGTCACGTTAGGATGTGACAAAGAAATTAATCCGTGTTTTAGCTTATCAATGTCTTTTCTGACAAGAGTATAAAAAGTTTCAATCATAGGAGATGTTACATTAGATGAAAAATCACTAGTGGGTTTAATCCCTGTCTCAAATAAATGAAAACCATCACTCTCCTGTCCAGTTGTAGAAGACATAGTTGCATTACAATCAGATTTAGTAGAGAACCAAAGTTTCAGTTTCAACTTTCTTACAAATTGTTGTAGATCGAGCTCAAACTGAAACCAATCATGCATTTGTGCAGGGCAAAAATTAAGTCCTTTAGCAAGTAAATCAAGTTGATCTTTAGTTAGTACAGTGGAAGATATATTTACCACAGATTTTTTTGTCGGTTTCTTTGAAGGGTTCTGTTTCGGCTGTGCACTCTTGCTGTTGTTGGTCCATTGTCCTCTGGTCCGAACAGAACCGTTTATGTCTCTGCCCTCATCTTCTTGTGCATTGCGGTGGGCAAGTCCATGGCACGTAAAAAATTAGGGGTATCTGTAGAAGGAACAACATCAGAGTCAGCATGTTTCACATTCAGTCAATTAGCATCAAGGGCCTTCTTGTTGTTAGATTTTTTTGTGGGTGATGTTAGTGTACCCCAACGATATACTTTCCCACCATCATAGTTATAAGAATCACGTACCCACTTAAGTCATTTAGAGTCCTCCTGTTCAACTCATTTGGACAAAAAGGCATTCTCCAATAGAAAGATGAATGACATGGCACTCAGGAAACTTCATGCAACCTGCAGCTTTATTGCTGGGAGCGGGGCACACGAGGATGCACAACCAACAGTCAGGCACTGTCTGTTGGTTGTGCATCCTCGTGTACCCCGCTCCTAGCAATAAAACTGCAGGTTGCATGAAGTTTCCTGAGTGCCGTGCCATTCATCTTTCTATTGGATATCGCTATTGCTTTGCTGCACACGAGCACCGGATAGTCTGCTGTATGCCCGTTCACCGGTGTAGTAGGATCCAGCCCTCGAGTGACGTGACTCCACAGGTGGCATGGTGCTGACTATTTCCCTTACCTTGATTCAAAAAGGCATTCTGTTTAGAGAAGAATTTTTCATAATCAGTCAAAGGTAAGTGTTCTTTAAGCCATTCCAGGTCATGGACTTTCTTTCTAGAGACACCCACATCTCGCTGCAGAAACTCTAGTTGCAGAAGTATAAGATCCAAAGAATATTTGTTTGAAATCTTCTCATATCTGGCTAAAAATTCTGGGTCATGTGAGAAAGAATTATCGTGTGGATGAACACGCATCCCTCTTGGTATTGGTACGTTGGCATTAAACCCCTTAAGGACTCAGCCCATTTTGGCCTTAAGGACTCAGACAATTTAATTTTTACGTTTTCATTTTTTCCTCCTCGCCTTCTAAAAATCATAACTCTTTTATATTTTCATCCACAGACTAGTATGAGGGATTGTTTTTTGCGCGACCAGTTGTCCTTTGTAATGACATAACTCATTATATCATAAAATGTATGGCGCAACCAAAAAACACTATTTTTGTGGGGAAATTAAAACGAAAAACGCAATGTTGCTAATTTTGGAAGGTTTCGTTTTCACGCCGTACAATTTATGGTAAAAATGACATGTGTTCTTTATTCTGAGGGTCAATATGATTAAAATGATACCCATTATTACGTACTTTTCTATTATTGTTGAGCTTAAAAAAAATCACAAACTTTTTAACCAAATTAGTACATTTATAATCCCTTTATTTTGATGACCTCTAACTTTTTTATTTTTCCGTATAAGCGGCGGTATGGGGGCTCATTTTTTGCGCCATGATCTGTACTTTTTTTTGATACCACATTTGCATGTAAAAAACTTTTAATACATTTTTATAATTTTTTTTTAAATAAAATGTATTAAAAAAGTAGCAATTTTGGACTTTTTTTTTTCGTTCATGCCGTTCACCGTACGGGATCATTAACATTTTATTTTAATAGTTCGGACATTTACGCACGCGGTGATACCAAATATGTCTATAAAATGTTTTACGCTTTTTGGGGGTAAAATAGGAAAAAACGGACGTTTTACTTTTTTATTGGGGGAGGGGATTTTTCACTTTTTTTTTACTTTTACATTTTTTTACATTTTTTTTTACATTTGAATAGTCCCCATAGGGGACTATTCATAGCAATACCATGATTGCTAATACTGATCTGTTCTTTGTATAGGACATAGAACAGATCAGTGTTATCGGTGATCTTCTGCTCTGGTCTGCTCGATCTCAGACCAGAGCAGGAGACGCCGGTAGCCGGATGAAGGAAGGTGAGGGGACCTCCGTGCGGCGTTCTGAATGATCGGATCCCCGCAGCAGCGCTGCGGGCGATCCGATCATTCATTCAAATCGCGCACTGTCGCAGATGCCGGGATCTGTATTGATCCCGGCACCTGAGGGGTTAATGGCGGACACCCGCAAGATCGCGGGCGTCGGCCATTGCCAGCGGGTCCCTGGCTGCGATCAGCAGCCGGGATCAGCCGCGCATGACACGGGCATCGCTCCGATGCCCGCGGTTATGCACAGGACGTAAATGTACGTCCTGGTGCGTTAAGTACCACCGCACCAGGACGTACATTTATGTCCTGCGTCCTTAAGGGGTTAAAGTACTCAGCAAGTGTAGTTAAATTGAGGTCCAGTTAAATTGAGGTCCAAAGAAAGCAGGTGTTTAGACTCTGCCACATAATATCTTTGGAAGTCCATGGTGGATCTATCTATCTATCTCAGTGTTTTCCAAACAGTGTCTCTCCAGCTGTTGCAAAACTACAACCCCCAGCATGCCCGGACAGCCTACGGCTGTCCAGGCATGCTGGGAGATGTAGTTTTGCAACAGCTAGAAACAAACTGTTTGGAAAAACACTGATCTATCTATTTATCAGTCTATTTCATACCAGTCTATCTATCTGGAACATTGTACCACTTTTTGTAAGATAAAAGAATATTAGTAGCCCCAGGTGTCCGTGTCAGTATGAATGCACGCCTCAGATGAACAAAGCAGTGTAAAGTATAATGATGGCGGCTTCACCCAGAATGATCTGCTTCAGTATGCGGATGTCATTATAGATCACAGCACTCCATCAGGGTCTCCGCTTGTACTATATGCTCAGATGACCAGGTGAAGGTAGACTCTGTGTTGCCTCTGGGTAAAATAAAATGTGCCCCTTAAAAGGGGAATTCCTGTGGAAAAAAAATGTTTTTAAATCAACTGGTGCAAGAAAGTTAAACAGATTTGTAAATTACTTCTATTTAAAAATCTTAACCTTTCCAGTACTTATCAGCTGCTGTGTACTACAGAGAAATTTGTGAAGTTCTTTTCTGACAACAGTGCTCTCTGCTGACACCTCTGTCCGTGTCAGGAACCGTCCAGAGCAGGAGAGGTTTTCTACGGGAATGTTATTCTAATCTGGACTTTTCCTGACACAGACAGAGGTGTCAGCAGAGAGCTCTGTTGTCAGACAAAAGAAATTCACAAATGTCTCTGTTTTATGCAGCAGCTAATAAGTACTGGAAGGTTTAAGATTTTTTAATAGAAGTCATTTACAAATTTGTTTAACTTTCAGGCGCCAGTTGATTTGAAAACGTTTGTTTTCTACTTGTTTCCACTTGAGTTCCCCTTTATGCTTTGTTAAAAAATTTTTTTTAAATAAAATAAAAAATAAAGTCAAAACAATATAAAAAAAAAAAGGGCAACAATGCTAGTATTCAGAAATGACCCCATTGCTGAAGATCAAGCATTACAGTATTTGGCTATTGTAATTAGAATACAGTAAAAAGGGGTATTTCGCCCCAAAATGCCGGGTGCTGCATGGAGATCACAAGGGGTCCCAACGGCAGGCCCCCAGCGATCAGATATCTTATCCCCTATCCCCCCAACAGAGACAGAGGTCATGTGCTTATTCCAGAGGTCATGTGCTTATGCTTTCAGCATCCTCACTTTGTAAGCCACATCCCTTTCTGATGCCATACTGACGAGTCACACCCCCTTCTAACATTGCCCTACAAGCCACCCCTCTCCATCATAGTGTGTCCAACCACACCCCTTCTGACATCATAATCGTTAGCCACGCCCCCTTTCTTCCAGTCTCGGCATTAAGGTCTGCTGGAAAATGTAGTTTTAATAGGGTGCAGGATGGAGGAGCAGAGGGAAAATGCAGCAGTGCGCAGAGGAGGAGGGTGCAGTGAATGGTGCCAGAAACAAGGCAGGGGACTTAGTAAGTACATTCCACACCTTTATATACCTACAAAAATTAGCCCAGAAGAATTATTTATGTAACCAACATCTCTTTATTAATCACAATCAATAACAATAGGTAGAAAAAACCCATAAAAAATACCCACCCTTAAAAATGCCCCCCCACACACACACAAAGTCAGGATGTGGGGAACCCAATATATAGATTCAATGAAATGTACAAAGTCCCTATCAGCATGCCATCATATAACAATTAGATCAAGTACTGTACCTGTCGGTAGCATGCTGAACAAGTCCCCACGTTCCTACCACCTCGACACGTGTTTCGGGCAATCCCTTTCTCAAGAGGCTCATGGGAGTGAGGAACTGATGGCCCTTTATGTGGCGTGCCCTCCAATGGCGCATGAGAGTGGTCCGAACGCCGCGCGACTTCCGGGCGGCGTCATTGGCGGAAGTACGTCATAATGACAACATCCGCCATTACTGACTGCCGAACGAAAGATTGCGCTACGTCGGAACCACGCGGGCAATGGGGGAGATTTAGCAAAACCTGTGCAGACGATAAGTTGAGCAGTCTCCCGTGACAACCAATCAGATTACTTCTTTCATTTTCCAGAGGCCTTTTAAAAAAAAAAAAAAAAGGAAAGGCACAACTGGTCAAATTTTTCTCTTCACAGGTTTTAATAAATCTCCTCCAATATTTTTAGAATATATGATGACACTGATTCTATACATACATTAAAGGGGTATTCTGGTATCATCAGTTCAGGGGTATTCTGGTATCATCAGTCTGGTATCTTCTGGTGTCGACATGCTCAATCCATGCATCCCTATGGAAGAGTCGTGATACATCGCTTGTGTATTGCCGGGTCTCCCATAGAGATGCGAGGAAGGGGCATGTCGACTTTGGCCGCTCCAAGCAAGAGAAAAGCCACAACCTTGTGCGGTGGTCGACAGTCTTCTTGCCCATATGGGCGCTGGGCAGAAGATCTCAAGGGGTCCCAGCAGCGGGACCCCCTGCAATCAGACACTTATCTCCTCCTCTGTGCCTAGGGGATAAGAGGTTATGTATCAGAGTTCCCCTTTAAGGAGCACTGTTTTTTTTCACTGTATAGACCTTCCAAAGATGTCTTCCATGGGCCTTAACTTTCCACACAAAATTTACTTTTTTAGGACAGTAAGTTAAATGTTTGAACTTATTTCCCTAGTACTATTATAGCAAAAATATATTCCACTGTGCTGTAGAGAAATGATCATAACCTACACTCTCTTCTCCATAGGCTTCTAATTTCCCCTATTTCACCTCCTCAAAAGATCTATCAGAAGGTGTAAAACTAGGAAAACTTAAAAAACTTCTCAAAACAAGGTATTGTCTGGGCAGCCCTTTGCTTTATATTGAACAGATTGTAGTATTTGCTTCAGCTTACATCTGTAGACCTCAAGGGTTTTAAGTAAGAAAACATCTGTATGGGAAAGCCCACTAGTATTTATACAGTATATATGTATGTATGTTATATATTAAGTAACATTATCGCAGACAAATTCCTGTGGCTTAAAATTATTAAAAATAGAGTACGTGGGGGTACATGAGACCTGTTGACATGTTTAAAAAATGAAATAAAGGCTCTAGCTGACAAGTCACTGGAACATTTACATCTAGAACCGTGAATGATACCAACAGTCACTTCATACAAAGTACTAATTCTCCTCTTTCTCCTCTGGTGGTCCCTTCTCTTTCCACAGTCCAAAAACATACTGGCGGGCTAAAACCATCCTTAGTTTGCACACAGGCATTAAAGCGTGCACCTGCCCACCAGCAGCAGGAAATATTATAGCAATCTCCAGTGGGCATGGGATTGATGTATATGTATTATTTCTTTGACCCAGGTTACATACTGCTAGTATTATGTAAATACAATAATAACTAATTTAAAAACACATTTTGTAATAACTCTACTTTTTAAAAGTGGAAACACACAGCCCCTTGTTTCATGTCCCTGTATTAGCAGTCATCTATAGTGGGGACATCTGCTGGCAGGCTCCAGCAATGATTTAAGAGTGCAGATAAAAAATGAGGGTTGAGCAGAGGTGACAGATGGTTTCTGAATGAGTGAACTCAAGCGATGACTGTCATTTTTACCTGTATCTGAGGTCCTTCTAGTTGCAGCAATGTGACTGCATAGTAACATGAGGTGACTCCACAAGAAGTTTATTAACACGTGATGTAATTTGAGGATTGTGTAAATCGCAGGAGGGTGCACACAATTTCTAATTGTTTTCATTGAAAAGTAGTAAACAATATTGTAGTAAAAAGGAGGCCAACTGTGTCTTTGTACAGTGTGATGCTCATGTAGAACAAAAAAGACCATGTTTTAACAAGAGCAAATACAGTCATGGCTGTAAATGTTGGCACCCCAGAAATATTTCTAGAAAATGAAGTATTTCTCACAGAAAAGGATTGCAGTAACGCATGTTTTGCCATACACATGTTTATTCCCTTTTTGCGTATTGGAACTAAACCAAAAAAGGGAGGAAAAAAAGCAAATTGGACATAATGTCACACCAAACTTCAAAAATGGGCTGGACAAAATTATTGGCACCCTTAACTTAATATTTGGTTGCACACCCTTTGGAAAAAATAAGCAAACTGCTCCAGGTCTCTCTTATTAGAAGGCGCCTTTTCCCAACAGCAATTTTAAGATCTCTCCACAGATGTTCAATGGGATTTAGATCTGGACTCATTGCTGGCTACTTCAGAGCTCTCCAGCGCTTTATTGCCATTCATTTCTGGGTGCTTTTTGATGTATGTTTGGGGTCATTGTCCTGCTGGAAGACCCAAGATCTCGGACGCAAAACCATCTTTCTGGCACTGGGCTGTACAGTGCGACCCAAAATCTGTTGTTAATGCTCAGATTTCATGATGCCTTGCATAGGCGTGCGCACGGGGTGTGCCGGGTGTGCACAGGCACACCCTAATCACCGCGGCCGCGGCCCGCTGCTGCAGGACTTTTTTTTTTTTATTCTCCCTACTAAACCCCAGCCCCACCGGACATCCCCGACAGTCACAATCATACATGATGGGGATGTAGTCCTGAGCTGTGAGCCTACATAATGTATGCTCACAGTTCAGGACTACATTCCTATCATGTATGGCAGCAGGCAGCAGGGATAGATTGGCCGGAGCCGCAAATAAAAAAAAAAAATGCATTTTTAAACATCCGGTGTGCCCTGAAAGACTTTCAGGGCACACCGGATGTTTAAAAATGCTTTTTTTTTTTTTAATTTGCGGCTCTATCCCCCGTCCTCCGGGCCGCTCTATCCCCCGTCCTCCGGGCCGCTCTATCCCCCGTCCTTCGGGCCGCTCTTTTCCCCTGTCCTCCGGGCTGCTCTATCCCCTGTCCTCCGGGCCGCTCTATCCCCCGTCCTTCGGGCCGCTCTTTTCCCCTGTCCTCCGGGCCGCTCTATCCCCTGTCCTCCGGGCCGCTCTATCCCCCGTCCTTCGGGCCGCTTTTTTCCCCTGTCCTCCGGGCCGCTCTATTCCCTGTCCTTTGGGCCGCTCTATCCCCTGTCCTCCGGGCCACTCTATCCCCTGTCCTCCGGGCCGCTCTATCCCCTGTCCTCCGGGCCGCTCTATCCCCCGTCCTTCGGGCCGCTCTTTTCCCCTGTCCTCCGGGCCGCTCTATCCCCTGTCCTCCGGGCCGCTCTATCCCCCGTCCTTTGGGCCGCTCTTTTCCCCTGTCCTCCGGGCCGCTCTATCCCCTGTCCTTCGGCCGCTCTATCCCCCCTTCCTCTGGGCCACTCTTTTCCCCTTCCTCTGGGCCGCTCCTCCCCCTTCCCCGGCCGCGCACACTGCCGCGCTAACTGCAGACGCAGGGGCTGACCCGCAGCTGCGCACGTCTCCTTCCATTCCTGGGATGATCCTGGCCGCAACTCCTGGCACCGAGTGTCCATTCCTCGGCGTGAGGAAGAAGTGGGCGATGGTGCAAAGTGTGCAGCAGATGGGAGTGGACGTGCCCGGCCTCTGACCCCAACATGGCTGCCGCAGGTAAGAAAAGTGCACAGACCGAGGACGGGAGGGGGATGGGATGTGTATTATGTATGTATGGTGTGTGTGTAATATGTTTGTATGGTGTGTGTAGTATGTATGATGTGTGTATTATGTATGTATGGTGTGTGTAGTATGTATGATGTGTGTATTATGTATGTATGGTGTGTGTAGTATGTATGATGTGTGTATTATGTATGTATGGTGTGTGTAGTATGTATGATGTGTGTATTATGTATGTATGGTGTGTGTAGTATGTATGATGTGTGTATTATGTATGTATGGTGTGTGTAATATGTATGTATGGTGTGTGTAATATGTATGGTGTGTGTAATATGTATGGTGTGTATTATGTATGTATTATGTATGTATTATATATGTATGATGTGTGCATGTGTATATTATGTATGTATGTATTATATATGTATGGTGTTTGTATTTATGCATTATGTATGTATAATATATATATATATATATACACACATAATGCATAAATAAAAACATCGTACATATATAATACATACATACATAATATACACATGCACACATCATACATATATAATACATACATAATACATATGCACACCATACATAATACATACACAAATCCATAATATATACACACATACACATCATACATAAATACATCATACATACACACATCATACATACAGTATGATGTATTTATGTATGATGTGTATATGTATATATTATGGATTTGTGTATGTATTATGTATGGTGTGCGTATGTATGTATAATGCATGCATGTATTATATATGTATGATGTATGTATGTGTGTGTATATATATATATATATATATATATGTGTGTGTAGGTTATGCATGTATGATGTGTGTATGTATTATATATGTATGATGTGTGTATGTATGTATGATGTATGTATATATGTATTATGAATCAGAACAAAAGAAAAAATAAAGTTTCCTCCGGCTCTTCCAAGGATAACGGTGCTTGTAGTATTAAACCAACAAACCTTTAATCTGTATGCAGTATAAATAGAAAAAGGTGACATCATAAAAGAAAAGTGAAACTCCAGTGCGTTTTGGGCTACATATAGCCATGATTAAGAGCGACATTTTGCTCAAAACGTGTTGGCGTTTCGCTTCTCTTTTATGATTGATGTCCACCTTTTTCTATTTTTAATGCATACAGATTAAAGGTTTGATGTTTTAATACTACAAGCACCTTGAAAGAGGCAACTTTCTTTTTTCCTTTGTTCTGATACACGGGACACGGCCCACTCTCTGCAGTCCGTGCTCTTCTACCAGCAAATACACTAAAAACTACTACAGCACCGACCCGGTAGCTGAAATAACATTTTTTTAATGTATTATGTATATATTTTATATTATGTATGTATTATGTGCCCAATCCCCCGCACAGCACCCATAGCACCCCTCAGACACACAGCACCCCTCAAACACACACACACACACCACCCCCCCACACTCACACACACACACACACACACAGCACCCCCCCCCCACACTCACACACACAGCACCCCCCCCCCACACTCACACACACACACACACACACACAGAGCATCCCCAGTGCAACATAATGGGAGTTGTAGTTTTGGTCACCATATATTGTATCAGGGCATGCTGGGAATTGTAGTTGGTAACTGAAAATCCCAGCATTGCGTTCCTTGAAGGAATGCAATGCTGGGAGGTGCAGTTATCAACTACAATTCCCAGCATGCCCTGATACAATCTATGATGACCAAAACTACAACTCCACACATCTATATAGGAGTACAATTTAGATTATGGTGCCACATGCTGGGAGTCCTAGTTTTGGGTCAGCTGCAGACCCAAAACTACACCGTGCATGCTGCTCCAAGCTTGCTGGGTGCCGCATCACTTTTTCAACCAATCTGGTGCAAAAAAATAATCTATTTGGAATATTCCCCCCTCTGTGCCACCATCTTATAGTAAAAGCGTTCTTCTGTTTGCCAAGTAAAGAAAAACATGAGTTTTACCATTCAACTTACTATTTTTTTTCAAATCCACATCAAATGCCGCCCTATAAACACCAGCAACATACACACAAGTGTGAGGTCTAGTCAGGGCTGGTGCATGGATTTTTGACACTCTAGGCAAAACCTAATTTTGACAACCCTTTGGCTCCGCCCATTGAACCCCTTGGCAAATATAAGATCAGGGGTAGAATTAGTCCCGTGAGCCTCATGGTAAATTCTAGACTTGTCCTCCTCCCTACAATTATAACTATACTGCACCTAATGTGGGGGAACTATACTCCACCTAATGTGGGGGAACTGTACTGCACCTAATGTGGGGGAACTATATTGCACCTAATGTGGGGGAACTGTATTGCACCTAATGTGGGGAACTATATTGCACCTAATGTGAGGGAACTGTACTGCACCTAATGTGGGGGAACTGTGCTGCACCTAATGTGGAGGAACTGTGCTACTAACCTAATGTGGGGGAACTATACTACTAACCTAATGTGGGGGAACTATACTACCACCTAATGTGGGGGAACTATACTGCCAACCTAATGTGGGGGAACTGTACTACTAACCTAATGTGGGGGAACTATACTGCCAACCTAATGTGGGGGAACTATACTGCCAACCTAATGTGGGGGAAATATATTTCCATCCTAATGTGGGAGATTTATACTGCCAACCTAATGTGGGGGAACTATACAAAAATATAAAATTGTACTATTCTGATCCCTATAGCACTTTTATTTTTCTGTATATGGGGATGTATGAGGGTCATTTTTAGCGCTGTGATTTGTAGTTTTTATCGGTACCCTTTTTTTTTTTTTTCCTTTTTAGATATTTTTTATGGTATTTGAAGTGACCAAAAAATGTGCTAATCTGATTAGTGCACTATTACAACTTTTGGGACCCCACTTCTGATTTTGCCCAGGGCCATGCTAAGCCTAAAACCGGCCCTGGATCCAATCCTCCTATACTATGCATGCAGGAGTGTGTGTGTGTATATGTATATATATATATATATATATATATATATATATACATAAACACACGCGTGAGCGTAGTGAGTTTGTGCTTTAGGGTGCACACCCTAATGCAGTAGGCTGCGCACGCCTGTGATGCCTTGCACACATTCAAGGCACCCAGTGCCAGAGGCAGCAAAACAACCTCAAAACCTAATTCAACCTCCACCATATTTCACTGTAGGTACTGTGTTCTTTTCTTTGTAGGCCTCATTCCATCTTCGGTAAACAGTAGAATGATGTGCTCTACCAAATAGCTCTATCTTGGTCTCATCTGTCCACAAGACGTTTTCCCAGAAGAATTTTGACTTACTCAAGCTCATTTAAGCTAAATTTAGTCTTTGTTTATGTCTCTGTGTCAACAGTCGGGTCCTCCTGAGTCTCCTGCCATAGTGTTTCATTTTATTTAAATGTTGATGGATAGGTTGCACTAACACTGATGCTGTCTGAGCATGCAGGGCAGCTTGAATATCTTTGGAACTTGTTTGGGGCTGCTTATCCACCATCCAGACTATCCTGCATTGACACCTTTCATAAATGTCTCTTCCGTCCATGCCCAGGGAGATTAGCTACAGTGCCATGGGTTGCAAACTTCTTGATAATGTTGCGCACTGTAGACAAAGGAAAATCTAGATCTCTGGAGATGGACTTGTAACCTTGAGATTGTTGATATTTTTCCACAAATTTGGTTCTCAAGTCCTCAGACAGCTCTCTTCTTCTCTTTCTGTTGTCCATGCTTAGTGTGGCACACACAGACACACAATGTAAAGACTAAGTGAATTTATTTCATTTTTATCTGCTTTCAGGTGTGATTTTTATATTGCCCACACTTGTTACTTGCCCCAGGTGAGTTTATAGGAGCATCACATGCTTGAAACAATCTTATTTTTCCTCAATTTTGAAAGGGTGCTGATAATTTTGTCCAGCCCATTTTTGGAGTTTGGTGTGACATTATATCAGGGTTGCCAACATTTAAGGCCATGACTGTATCTCTGAGCCGTGACTATGGAGAGTCGTATTTATTGCCATTAAGTTCCATTACATTGATGATATTTTTCTGCTGAAGGTCAAAGAATGTCAATTATGGAACTTGTGTACGAACAGGAATGGAGCAAAGAGCCTTTGGACACACTGTTCAATATTGGTCCAACCAAGGACACAATTACCTCTGTAGTGTAAATGACAGAAAATAGACTTTAGTGTTGTTTTTCAGTACAATCAGCTGCCATCAGTACTATCATGCAGACATTGGCATTAGTTTTGCAATATTTGAAATAAGTGCTAGGCATGTAATCTTTATAGAGAGACACCAGATAGTAGTGAAAAGTAAGAGAGAAGGTCAGATGACTGTCTGAGACTCAACACGTCTGAATCATGAAATACTATCGGTATTACATTACTAAAGGCCTGTGCTAGGGAGACTGTAGGGTACGTTCCAATATGTTACTAAACGGGCTGAGGTGTTGAATGTAATGCCAGCTATTTCATAGCACAGAATAACTGCAGGCCATCTGAAATAAAACCAGGGACATTTAATTAGAAAACTACAGATTAGCAAGGTTAAAATTATTGAGCAAATCTATCAGTCACCATCATTTAATACCTACATAAAAAACATTACAGAAATCTGTATCATAATTAACAATAATAAATCTGTATAATAATAGAAACCTGATCAGGAATGGGGAACCTGTAACTAGTTTTGAGCTGCGTGTGCAAATTATGAAGCTTGTGAACAGACTCCTTCACTAAGTGGGAAACTACAGGTAGTTATAGTTAAGGTTGAGTGCTAGAGTGACAGTAACTTTTCTCTACTTTATCTTTTATGGGACATATGTTTTTTTTCCTCATTTTGCACCTCTATGAATGTTATTTTCTCCAGAGTCACATACTGTAGCCCTGACTGTTGCTGAGCTGCATAGACACCGCTGTGGTACCACTTGCTTTCTATTTTGTGCCTAGTGTCAATGTCAAAAGGTATTTTACCTATTTCTGATAAGATCCTATAAATTGATGTAGTGTATAGGCAATGTGTTATGAGCAGGTTTGTTTTAACCCTTTGTTTAGTGAAGGTTTACAACATGCATATCTATATCTATACCATACTATAAAGCAGTGATTCAGAACTGGTGTTCTGCGGCAGTCCAATGAGGAAGATGGCGACGAGGTAGTGATGCTGCCTGCAGTCACTATAGGCCGGAAACATTACTTCTCGTGGGAAATGCATGATGACATAATTATGCACAACCCTTAGCTAGAGAATCATCCTGAGGCCTCTAGTGGCTGCAAAAGAAGGCTGGAGAAGACACCGATAACTTCAGGGAAATCAAGCAGAATATGTGTTTCTTTCTTCTCCTGGGGCGGGGGGGGGGGGGGGGGGGAGGGGGCAATATGGGTGTCCTACAGGGGGAAAGCTATCTACAGGACGCCCTTATATACAAATGAAAAGCTACCCGCAAACGGCCATATACACAACATGAAAGCTACCTACAGGGGTCTTATATACAGGGAGAAGCTACCTACACGGGCCCCTATATACAGGGGAATTCTAACTACAAGGAGGCCCTATTTACATAAGGAACGATATCTACAGGGGAGTCTTACATATAGGGAAAACCACCTACAGGGGGTCCTACATACACAGTGAAACTATGAAACTGCCTACAAAGGGGTCCTACATCTGAGGGTAAAACTACCTACAGGTTGGTCCTATCTCCAATGGCAAACAACATATGGGTGTGTGTGTGTTTTTGTGTGTGTGGGAGGGGGGTGGTTGTGTCAGTGTGCCCCAAATGTTACCACAAGGTGTGCCCCAAGCTGAAAAAGTTTGGGAAACACTGCTTTAAAGGGCAGTGAAAATCTTGCTTATGTGATTTTTAGAGTCTAAAATGTTTGCTTGCATAAATATTTTTAGAGACTCTGACAGAGCCAACTAGGTCTTGTAGGGTGTTCCCTGTATTCTGTGTTTAGTACCCATAAAAATTGGTCCAAGTCAAGGCAACCAATGAACCTGTCAAGGGTTGCCCAATGATCATAAATCCACAAGGAAAGAAAATGTAAAACATCGGGCCCTATCATGCAGAAGAGATGCTGTAGTATAAATTGCATTAAGTTAATGCTGCTATGATAAAAAGGTGTCAGAACGCACAGTGCATTGCAGCTTGCTACGTATGGGGCTACATATTGGGCTGCATAGTCCAAGGGTCTCTATTGATCCATATCCACTGCCAAATGTGCCTACAGTGGAAACATGAGGGTCACAGCTGGACCATGGAGCAATGGAAGAAGGAGGCCTGGTATGATGAGTTATGTTTTCTGTTACATCAAGGGGACAACATCAAGGGGACAACCGAGTGTATGTGTATCTGGGGAACAGATGGCACCAGCATACAGTATGGAAAGAAGGCAATCCAGTGAAGACAGTGTGATGTTCTGGGGAATCTTCTTCTCAGAAACCTTGCTGTCAGGGACCGACCAGGGGACAGGGAGAGTAAGCCCTAAACTGACCCTAAAACATCTCTCCCTGCCTACTTGCCCATCCACCCTAACTGGTGGATCGATAACTGGGCGCCGGTCCCTCCCTGAACTAAAGTGCAGAGGCCTAATAAAAACTCATACTAACAAATAGTCGGTCACAAACCAGAAAGAAAACAGGAACATAGAACTCTATAGTGTAAGTTCAGAGGACACAGATCAGTGAGCAGCACAGAGGACACTATCAGCGGACATGAACAGAGGACACTATGGATCAGCGGACATGAACAGAGGACTCAGTGGTCATGAACAGAGGACACTATAGATCCGTGGTTGTGAACAGAGGACACGCTCTAGATCAGTAGTCATGTACAGAACTCCATAGATCTGAATAGAACTAATAAACATATAGAGTTCCAAACACCAGACAGGAAAACAGATAAGTATGAACATACTCCAGAAACAAAACAGGAATAAGCTTAAATCCCCTAGAAAAACCTCCGCTAAACACAGGAAACACAATACCCTCTGAGTCCCCATAGACAGGTAAACGGGATCTATCGCTAAACAGCAATATTCGCATTCCCTATGCAAACCTCCAGTAGACACGAAGTCCCCATGGACAGGTAATAGGGATGCCTAGATACACAGGATATATTTATAGAACACTGTTCACACTGAACACAAGACAGGAATAATCGCAATCCCTTCAGAACACCTCCAATAGACAAGGAGTTCCATGGAGCGGTAACAGGGATGCCTAGATACACAGGATATATTTATAGAACACTGTTTACACTGAACACAAAAACCGGACATTCCACACTATAAGAGTAGCCATTAATAATAAATCCAAATAGACAACTGGCCAGCGGCACACTCACCAGTGTGGACAGGATGCTGGCCCAGTAGGAAAACAGAAATATAAAACACAGAACTTCACATAAACGGATATAAGATAAAACACAGTGTAAACAGACTGAAAGGGTATACAAATCCTAAAACCGACTAAACAAATACAGCTTAAAATCCACTAAGAGCATGCCACCTAACGTGGCTGAAACCAGAAAATACAAACTGCATGCTAAAATAGAGATAGTAGATTAAAAGCTCAAACAAAGAGTGCTTCACCAAGCCTCCATTAGCAGCATTGTCAGCATGTTAGCAAGTCAGGATGAAATTAAGTCAATAACCAGCCCAGAGGCTAGACTGGGCTGACATTAAATAGACAACAACCTAAAGGCTATTGGCTAACAGAGGCTGAGGCTGAAAAATCCAGACACATTAACTATTCCCTCACCAGAGAACATAAGTGTTCACACACAACAAATCCAATAGCTGTGTGAGAACACAGACCAATACAGACATGACACTTGAATCCTTGCATTTATGTGGATGTTACGTTTACATGTACCAACTACTTAAACATTTTAGAGACCAAGTACACCCTTTCATGGTAGGTTTTCCATAATAGCAGTGGCCTCTTTCCATAACATAGTGCACCATGCCATACTGCAAAACTTGATCAGGAATGGATTAAGGAACATGACAAAAAGTTCATGGAGATGCATTACCCTTTAAATTCTCCAGATCTCAGTCTAATAGAGCATCAATGGGATGTGCTGGAATAGCAAGTCAAATCTATGGAGGCTGCACTTCCCATCTTATAGGACATAAAGGGTATCTGCCAACATGAAAATGCTATTTAAGCTATCAGAATCGTGATGTAGAGCAGTAAGCAGCTAAGCAGATTGATATTCTGAATATATGTAATATTTAGTATAACTTGTAACCCATTAATTGAAATCTCTGATCTCAGTGGACAGTGTCACCCAGGAGGACCACCCAAAGGACCACCCAAGGGGGACTCAATTATTAGGGGGACAGACAGGGCGTTCTGTCACAAAGACCGGTGTCGCCGAACAATGTGTTGTCTTCCTGGCGCTCGAGTTCGGCACATTGCGGATTGGTTGACAGTTTGCTGGGTGGGACTGGAGAGGACCCAGCAGTCATGGTACATATTGGCACCAATAACAAGGTAAGAGGTAGGTGGAGTGTCCTTAAAAATTATTTCAGCGGTAATGACCTCCAAGGTAACATTTTATGAAATATTACCTGTACCACGAGCTACACCAGAGAGGCAGCGGGAGATTATGGAGGTAAACAAGTGTCTCAGAAGCTGGTGTAGGAAGGAGGGGTTTGGGTTCATGGAGAACTGGGCCGACTTCGCTGTCAGATACCGGCTTTACTGTAGGGACGGACTGCACCTCAATGGGGAGGGTGCAGCTGTGCTTGGGGAGAAGATGGATAGAACGGTGGAGGAGTGTGTAAACTAGGGACTGGGAGAGGGAACCTACAAACTAGAGGGGGAAGATAGTGTAGGTAGATAGGGGGGGACTTATTAATGTAATAAATTGCATGTTGACTAATGCCAGAAGTCTGACCAATAAAACTGATGAATTGGAGTTGAAAATGTCTGAGGAGGATTATGACATAGTAGGTATAACAGAGACTTGGTTGGACGATAGCTGTGACTGGGCAGTCAACATACAGGGTTATAGTCTATTCAGGAAGGATTGGACAAAATGGAAAGGGGGAGGAGTTTGTATTTTTGTAAAGTCCAGTCTGAAGGCCGCACTGCGGGAGGATATTTGGGAGGGAAACGATAATGTGGACTCATTATGGGTAGAAATATATGCCGATAAGAATAAAAAAATTCTGATAGGGGTTTGCTATAAGCCAACAAACTTTAACTATCCTGGGGAACTTTAACTATCCTGAAATAAACTTGGAGCCTTAGACCTGTGAACCTCATAAAGGAAAGAGGTTTCTGACTATTGCTAAAGACAATTATCTGTCCCCAATGGTGCAGGGCCATACCAGAGGGGGCACCCTACTAGAATTAATATTAACCTGACAGACCTGACAGAGTTACTAATGTGCAGGTAAAAGGACACCTGGGAAATAGTGATCATAATATTATACATTATAACTTGTTCTTCAATAAAGGAATCTCTAGAGGGGCCACAAAAACAATGAACTTTAGGAAGGCAAAGTATGATCAACTCAAAGAAGCCCTTAACAATATAAAATGGGATAATGTCCTCAAAAACAAGAATACTGACACTAAATGGGAGACTTTTAAAAATATCTTAAATTTTCACTGTGGGATGGATATACCTTATGGGAATAAAAGGGTCAGAAATACTTTTATTTTCTTATTCTCAAATATCTGTTTTAAAGAAAAATTCTTTAATAAAAAAACTGTTATAAAAAAGAAAAAAAAGAAAAACAATATGGATGCATAAGAACGTTAAGGGGGCAATAAATGACAAAAATAAAGGATTTAAACTACTAAAACAGGACGGTAGTGAAGAAGCATTAAAAAGCTATAGAGAAAAATGTAAAACATGTCAAAAACAGATAAAAGCCGCAAAGATAGAAACAGAAAGGCTCATTGTCAAAGAGAGAAAAACTAACACCAAAATGTTCTTTAACTATATAAATAGCAAAAAGGTCAAAAATGAAAGTGTGGGCCCTTTAATAAAATCATAAGGAAGAAATTATAAACGGGGATCAGGAAAAACCATATATTAAACAAATTCTTCTCCACTGTATTCACTGAGGAAAATGAAATGCCAGGTGAAATACAGCGAGATAAGGTCAACTCCCCAGTACAGCTCCCCTGTCTAACCCAGGAAGAAGTACAGTGCCACCTACAAAAAAATCTAAATTGACAAATTGCCAGGTCCAGATGGCATTCACCCCTGTGTTCTAAAGGAATTAAGTAATGTAATAGAAAGCCCCTATTTTTAATATTCAGGGACTCTATAGTAACAGGGACTGTTCCCCAGGACTGGCGCATGGTAAATGTGGTGCCAATATTTAAAAAGGGGTCAAAAGGTGACCCCGGGAATTATAGTCCTGTTAGTTTAACCTCCGTTGTATGTAAATTGTTTGAGGGTTTTCTATGGGATGCTATTTTGGAGTATCTTGATAAAAATAAATGTATGACTCCATGTCAGCATGGCTTTATGAGGGATTGGTCCTGTCAAACTAACCTGATCAGCTTTTATGAGGAGGAGAGCTCTAGACTGGACCAGGGGCAATCGCTGGATGTCGTATATCTGGATTTTTCCAAAACATTTGGTACGGTTCCACATAAAAGGTTGGTGCATAAAATGAGAAGGTTTGGGCTGGGGGAGAATGTGTGTCAGTGGGTAAGTAACTGGCTCAGTGATAGGAAACAGAGGGTGGTTATTAATGGTACTTATTCTGATTGGGTGACTGTTACTAGTGGGGTATTACAGGGGTCAGTCTTGGGTCCTGTTCTATTTAATATATTGTTTAATGACCTTGAAGAGGGGTTGTGTAGTAAAGTAGCAATCTTTGCAGATGATACTAAACTCTGTAAAGCGTAAACACAATAGAGGACAGTGAACTGTCACAAATGGATCTGGATAGGTTGAAGGTTTGGGCTGGGAAGTGGCAGATGAGGTTCAACACTGATAAATGTAAGGTAATGCACATGGGGAGGAAAAATCCGGGCTGGGATTATGTATTAAATGGGAGCACACTTGGGACGACTGACATGGAAAAGGACTTGGGAGTCTTAGTTAACAGTAAATTTAGCTGTAGTGACCAGTGTCGGGCAGCTGCTGCCAAGGCAAATAAAATCATGGGGTGCATCATAGATGCCCACAACAAAAAAAATAATTCTACCACTGTACAAATCACTAGTCAGACCACATATAGAATACTGTGTACTGGGCACCAGTGTACAAGAAAGATATAGTGGAGCTGGAGAGGGGTCAAAGACGGGCAACCAGAGTAATACGGGGAATAGGAAGACTACAGTACCCAGAAAGATTATCAGTACCCAGAAAGATTATCAGAATTAGGGTTATTTAGTTTAGAAAAAGAAGGCTTAGGGGAGACCTAATAACTATGTATAAATATATCAGGGGACAGTACAGAGATCTCTCCCATGATCTATTTATACCCAGGACTGTATCTATAACAAGGAGGCATCCTCTACATCTAGAGGAAAGAAGGCACAGCCGGGGTTCTTTACTGTAAGAGCAGTGAGACTGTGGAATTCTCTCCCGGAGGAGGTGGTCATGATGAACTCTGTAAAAGAATTTAAAAGGGGTCTGGATGCATTTTTGGAGAATAATAACATTGGTGGTAATGGATTCTAGATCGATAGAGGCAGAACGTTGATCCAGGGATTTATTCTGGCTGCCATATTTGGAATTTTTACCTCGATTATGAGTTTTTTTTTGCCTTCCTCTGGATCAACTCAGTAGGGATTATAGGTTGAACTTGACTCTGGTCTTTTTTTAACCTTATGAACTATGTTACTATGTTACATGGATGGAAATATCAGAGATGTCACTCAAAAAAAGACAAGTTATACTGAACCTTTTTAAACCAAGGTGTACACCAATCTGTTAGACTCCTCCTGCTCTATAACATGATGTTGGTAGATCAGACTACATGGACAATGAGACAGGTTCCCTTTAAATAATCTACTGTGACAGAAGCCTCGGGATCACTCAAACGTCAACAGTTCAGAGCTGTGGTTTTAATGTTATGGCTACTGTGGTTTTAATGTTGTCGATGATGTTCATTACATTTTGTGCATTACATATTAAAAGAAGATTTTTTATTAGCAAATTTATCAAAAATAAGGCAGTAGACTGCAAATGCTAAAACACGTGAACACTGACTATATAAATTATTTTAGATTGCAATATATATATATATATATATATATATATATATATATATATATATATATACAGTTCATGTAAATTGAGGTTCTTAGCAGACATTTTGATCAGAAAGGCTGACCCAATTTAATAAAAAAAATGCTGAAAAAATCTCGAATGTACATGTACAGTAAATACAGCAGTAATGTAATTCTAAATAATTCATAAATTCAGTGTGACTGAACACATGACAGCATTTGCAGAGCGCTGTATTTTTCGTATGGTACAGCAATGGCAGTGTGCAACTGTGCATTTATTACTTTGTTTTTGGAAGTGCTGATCAATTATGTATTTATTACACATTACCAAACTATTTTCTTTTCATTATATTCTACTCCCTTTATTTTTAGAGACAAACTTACTACTTACTACTACTATGTAAGCTGTACAGAGAATGTGTTGTCAAATCAGTGCCTCCTGCTGTAAACACCTGTCACCTTGAAAATGTAATCCAATCTGCGGTAATCTTGTTATAGAGAAGGAGGAGCCAAGCAGATCGATATATATTTGTGTGGGAAAAATTCCAGTATAAATTGTCATTTGTTTATGTAAATCTCTGCTAACTCTGGGCTAAGTCAAGCAGGTGGTCCTACTGAGTGATTAACAGCAATGTGTGTGTATAAGTGTGCATATAGAAAAATCTGACACTCTCTGAGTAGGACCGCCCACTTGACTTAGCCCAGAATGAGCATAGGTTTAGCACCAAGGTCTCGGCTGAACTGATTAGTAATACTGGCATAAACCAGGTCAATGTTTTTGGATTATAGAAAGAAATGGAAGTACACAAGGCAACCATACTTCTCTTTACTCCTTTTTTTAATTTTTTTTTTTAAGAGCAGAGGCAAGTGCTCTCTTTCACTCAAAGTGCAAGAAAAAGTGCAAACGTGTCACACAAAAAAAACGTGCAGAAAGGATGCGGTCTATCGCTAAGCCCTTCTCCGACAGGCACCTGCAAGGATCCAGGTTCGATGCCCCTTTTCGCCGAAGCTACTAAGGGGCTGAAAATGCTCCTGGCTTCAACCTAGGCATTAGCCAAAGTATCAGCCGTATACTGGTGGCATCTTGACCAACGCCAAGATGCTCAGGGGTTGCAGGGAGGTGAGGAACCTAATGGCCACACACACCTCCCCTAGACCACCAGGAGGGACACCCAGAAGGGCTACCGCATCCTGCCAATCCTGTGTACAAAACAACACCTAAAAGTGGCACAGTGACAAAACACAAAAAATAAATAAGTGGATAAGTGCAGATATACTGCCCGGTCATCCAGCCGGATCTATAAAAATTTCCCGGATCCTAGCCAGAAGGCCAGGATTCCAAGGGTGAGTGCAACAGGTGAAGAGTAATGGTGCAGTGCTCTCACTCAGTGATTTATAACACCCAGTGAGTTTCGGCACCTCAAGGTCACCACTACCCGAGGCACAGAAGTACCTCGGCTCTACACCCCTCTATCTCATGGCGAGACCCGGAGGAAGCAGGTCACATCAGGGCAGCCGTCAAGCTGATTCCTCAGAACCAGCCCCGGAACACCTGCCTCCTACCATGCAGCACCCATCCCCACCAGCTCAATACCGGCGCTCCGGGTCACCGGCACAAACTGATAAGAACAGATACTACGCTTGATCTTAGCCAAAAGGCCGAGAAGCAACTTCTCTTTACTCCTTACCTAACCTAAGACCCTTGTGCATGTGCATCATCTGAACATGGTCCAACCTGCACTCACGTCAAGGGGGTAGTTGACTTTTGGTAAACTTATTGAAAGTGTTCTTTCAGTCTGAAAGTAAAGAAATGAAACTTTATGCAAAACCATGCAAAAATTCATTGCTTTACTCAAGTGAGCTATGAATATATAATGAGAAAAAAAGGAGTGATTCAAATTACGTAAATTACGCAGGTTTTTGAATATGTCCCCCACTGATTCTAAGGAAATATACAGCAATTCCTGGAGTAGGATGGCGGACTTCAGTGCATGTAACTAATCTTTCAGCAGATTTGTTTATCACACTTTTCCGATTTAAAATAATAATCAACCAAAACAGAAAAACAGCATATCAGTATAGACTAAAAGGGAAATTTTCAGGGGTTTTGTAGTGAGCCTTGTGAAATACTAATGAATAAATTAGAGGCCATGGAGCATCCTTCTGACTCCTTGTAATCATCCTTCTGCAGATAAATCTATAGGCTTCCTAGAATCTCGGATTCTTGGGGCTCATAGATTCATGGATCACAATTTTCTCTCTATCGACCAGCGTTGTAGCCTCCTACATAGTGTTATTAACGCCAGGCAGGAAGAATAGATGTCTGAGTATAAATGAGTTAATCACGCAGGCTAACTAGCTGACCTCTCACTGACCCACCTTGGTTTAAGAAGAAATTTCGGGTGAGATTGGAGTCAAAGACAACAAAGACATGCTATATGTATAGAATCTGTGTAATAGAAGCCATCCATGTAGTGGACGACGGCTGTAAATATCTCACATGGTAGTTTTAAATATGAAATGTAAGATACAAGTGCAAGTCACATTGCAACGTAGATGCACACCAGTTTCTAAGGTTACAAGGATCAGGGCAGCCACATACTGCAGGCAGCGAGATCACAGTGAGAAACTAAAATATTTACATACGTGGAAAGACGAACACAGAACAGGCTGATATAATAAGGAATAACTGCTCAGAAGCTGTGTACATAGTAACTGAGTTATTTATAGTAACCCAGGGTGGAGCATATAGACATTGTTCCTCTGTAAAATAAATACCTTATCACTGAAATATATATATATCGATATATATATATCTATACAGTGAAACCTTTCAGAAAGACCACGTCTTTAAGAAAACCACACCTTAACCAGACCAGATTTTGTGTGACTAATTTTCAGCCCACCATAGATTGTGGCCATCTTCCTAGAGAAGACAGCCTGCATAGAAGACCACTTTTCAGTTTTGGGTGGACTTTTCATAGAGATTTAACAGTATCTATCTATACAAATACACAGGAAGATTTTAGTAGTATCCCATGATCATGAAATGGGCATTGCCAGAATAAAAAAACTAAACTTTTTATATGTTATATATATTTAATAAAAACATGTATCTCCTTTTTATGGAAAAAAAAAAAGACGACAAGAGGTCCCCATACCATCTAGAACATAATCCTGTCCTGCTGCAGCATCATCTTTGTCCCAGCTAAAGCACAGGCAGGGACAAAGTTCAGGAATTGAGGGGGACTAGCACTCCTCTGTGCTCACTCCTATCAGACTCCTGTCTGAAAACAGAGAGGAAGGGGTTACAGAACAGCCTACAATGATTGGATGACAAGACCCAGCACAGCACAAAAGATTCAGGAAAGAAGTGTATGCATGGTGAGTGAGGAAGGCCTCAGTGCTTATCTCGAACATGCCCCTTCCTAAGCAGTGGATGTTGCAGTGGATGTCAGAATGAGTAAGCAGCAGGACGGAGTGATTTGTGAGCCAAATGCATGTAAAGCATCTGCATGATCTAGTGAGTAACAATCATAGCATTCGTTTTTTCTCTGTGGTATGACAGGTACACCTGAAGTCAGGTTTTGAAAGAATTCAGTGTTGACTTTCAAGTAGTTCCCCTTTAAAGGGGTACTCGGCCCCTAGACATCTTATCCCCTATCCAAAGGATAGGGGATAAGATGTCTGATCGCGGGGTCCCGCTGCTGGGAACCCCTGTGATCTATCCTGCAGCACCCCATGTCATCTGCGATGTCATTCTGCCCCTCAATGCAAGTCTATGGGAGGGGGCGGGGCTTGACAGCATGAGGGGCAGGGCCATGACATCACGACACTCCGGCCTCTGTATCCTCCGACATCAGGCACAGAGCGAAGTTCGCTCCGTGCAGCAGAAGACACGGGGTGCTGCAGGGGAGATCGTGGGGGTTCCCAGTGGCAGGACCCCCGCCATCAGACATCTTATTTCCTATCCAAAGGATAGGGGATAAGATGTCTAGGGGCGGAGTACCCCTTTAAGAAAACACAGCACTGGTTTAACAATTCAGCCTGTACATTTGCCTTTTTCATAAAACAGTGGCGCAACAGGTCTTATGATTTCAGATCTCTTTTAAGGCACATGAGCTTGTTGGCTGCAATATATTGTTGGTGGCACTATTACTGAACAGTTTTTAGAACACAATCCTCTCTCACTGTTCACTTCACACAAAACTACTGCAGTGTCCCAGTGGGAGCCCTGCAGAGTCTGTTGTTTGAGTATTGTTCATTAATGCATTTTTAATATGTGTTTTATACTTTTACACTATTTTGGACTGGTTTTATATTGTAACTGTGTTTGTTTCAGGTTTGGCTGAGAGCAAAGGGTTAACAGCTGCACCATTAGTCGGTGGAATATGTAAAGGAGAGAAATGTCAAGCTTCCTTAGAAAAGATAGCCTTCTACCCAGGACTGCTTGGGGCTTTAGCCTGATCTTTCCCTGGTAGATCCTGAGAGCAGGATAAGGAGGGAGAGATTGAAGAGGCAGGAAAGGTTAGACAGCCTGGGGAAAGAAGGTCTACTAAATGACCTTTCTGAGCTTCAGGCCAGGCCCAGATGTGCCCCAGGCTACAGAATTTCAGACACCTGTACTCCGCAGTTGGGCATTGCAGTTTTAGCTTGAGTAGAGATTTTTGGAAAAATCTGGAAGCTAACCAGTTAGCAGTCCCCACTGGAAAGAAAGACAAGAAACTTATGACAGAAAGTAGGCCCAGAGCGGACATTACAAATTCAAGACACCCATCACACTTCAGTTCTGTGGGTTATTCCAGCTTTAGCCATCTGCTGCTATTGAACTGTGTTAAGATATGTTGCCTCTTTTGGTAGAATTTGCTTGCCTGAACTAAAAGCTGTGCCTTCTTCAGGTTGTCCATCTTTATGCACTACACCAATATGGGCACCCCAAACACTATTGGGTCAGAAAGCTACAAGCTGTGCCCATGGGAAACCATAACCTACAGCATCTAAAGTGCAGCCTCTCTTGTTACTGTGGCTGATAATGAAGTGTTTAGTAGCCCTGTGGAAGTCTTCTTGTCAGTGAGAACAGTGTGACATACTTCGTGAACAATGGACGACTACAGGTACCAAGCCTCCCATGGGTGTTCTTTCCTCCTGTGACACCTACACTTTCTCAGAGTTGACTTGATTCTGCTTTTCAGAACTTGTACAGTAGAAAATCACAGCACTTCAAATGCAATTAGAAACCTGATGTGATAACATTTATATACTATTAGATTAAATAGATACGTGATGTGGATGATACAAGTGCTGCTACCTCGCCGCTGCACTCAGCCATGCCTCCTCAGCGATAGCCCAAACAGAGTTCTGTAAGATTCTAATTTCTGAGGCTTGCCTATTCCAGTCTACCTCTAAGCTTGCATCGATTTCCCAGGCCAGCACACCAGCTGCTCTCAAGGCCTCACAAGGCAATTTTGCAGTGTCAACTCTCCACTGTGGATCCCCATAAGGTGTACTAGGAGACTTACAATTGTGCAGTGTAACAGTGCATTGTAACAATATATAAAAAAATATAAATAAGGAAGTATTCTTCTCTTGGCAAATGAGAAAATAGGAAAAGAAGGCTATCTTCTATTGCGCAATTGCTGGTCTTTTCGATATGGTTGTACTGGTATGTGCTGTATTGTTGAATAAGGAAGTATTCTTCTCTTGGCGAATGAGAAAATAGGAAAAGCAGGCTATCTTCTATTGCGCAATTGTTGGTCTTTTCGATATGGTTGTACTGGTATGTGCTATATTGTTTTCTTGTACAGTTGTTCTACGAAAAAAAAAAAAAGTTTGGTTGAAAATCCAATAATGGTTGACTGACTACTAAGTGGCTGCTGACAGATAAGAGTAAATATTATCTATAAACAACTGCAGAATATGGCAGTCATAATATTAAGAATAATAAATAATCATCATAAATCGAGAAGTTGTGACTGTGTGCACTGTCAGCATTGCAACAATGTATAAAATATGAATTAGGAAATATTCTTCTTTTTGGATATGAGCCATCTTAAAAAGACTCAAAATGTTGGTATCTAATGCTAATGCCTCTGCAAGGATAAAAACAGGCAACTTACTGAATGCATTTAAATCTATAGAATCCCAAGCTAGTCATGTAGAAGGTATGCACTTTCCTGGCACAACGCTTTCCTGTCGCAGTACAAAGAGATCCATCACGAAACACATTCTCTTCCTTTTCATGGTTTTTCATGACTACATATTTGTTTATCATCTTTGGAAATGTGGGCCCGAAATCCCAGCTGTAAGTTGTAAGGCTACAAATATCATGGTATGCTTAACCCATAATGTGTCTGTCAGGGTTTCCTCAAAGCTCATTCATAATATTGAGAAAAATGCAGCGAAATTCCACTGGTATCATCCCTTGTCAAAGGCACATGGAGACATGCACTCCAGAAGCCCCCGAACCTCAAAGCGAATATCCTCAGACACACATGTACTAACAACCATACTGTTACAATTATCTCCAGCTTAGATGCTGTGTCAATGGACCAGTGTGGGACGTTCCAGTTATTTGCAATATGACCCATTGTAGAAAACAGCGTGGAAAGAAAGAAATTATAAATCTTAGTCATGTTTTTTTTATTTTTATTTTTTACATGTATATGTATTTTTTTTTACTTAAAAGGGTAGGGTCTTAAACACATCATTTTCTATCAAGGCTCAGTTACAGAGCAAAACAGTGCTGCACCTGTCCAACAGATGTGTGTGGTACTGCAGCTCAGCCCTGTTCAAATCAAAGGAGCTCAGCTACAATACCAGACACAACCTATGGACAATTATGGCGCTGTTTTTAGAAGGAAGCAGTTATATTTTCTCCCCAAATGCGCAGAGAAAAAACAGGTGTAGGAATAAGAGCATTTTACACTTAGAAAAAAAGCTAAAAACGAGCTAGTGCCGTAGTGGAGGGGGGGGGGGGGGGGGAACGGCCTAGCAAAAAAAAAAAAAAATAGGATGGTGGGAGCTACCCTTTAATTGTTTTTTCTCTAGAGAGCCATATAAGGGTTTTTCATTTTTTGAAAGACCATTTGTACTCCAATGGTGTGCAGCGTATACCTCTACTTACCAGTACCATGCCTATTCTTTTGTACCAGCTTGATTCTCCAGTGTATGACCAGGACTGTCAGCTACTCCTGAACTCCCATCAAGTTTGCACCACTTGGCTGCATCTAAGCTTCTCAGGTCTGCTGTTACACAGACTCTGTGCTGCTATAACATCATTTCAGCTCTGTTACTCTGTATTCTACTGTGCTACACTAAAGCCACCTCCAGCATCAGCTTGATCCTCCTGCCTGTATCCCTGGCACCTGGCACCAAGATATTCTAGCCTGCTTGGCCAGCTGCCACCTAACTGGGACCACTCTTGGGGTAATGAACTAGTATCTCCTCTGCAGCAGAAGTCCAGCTTCCTCATCCTGGAGTGGGATAAAGGGTGAAAACAAGGGACATATTTAGATTCCACCCCCAAGTTTTGCCCAAAGCTAAACCAGTAGGTGACAAAGCAAGTCCACATCCATTGGGGCATTACAACACCCTTGATTTCTTCATAAAATATCCAGTGAAAAAAAAGCATTTGTGAGCTGGAATTAAAGAAAGCTATTAGCCAAATAGGGGAGGGGGATATCGTCTGTGATGTCCCAGTACAGGACATGGTCCTGTACTACCCTCAGGTCCTGTCAGGTTGAGACCCTCAGTGACCTGGGGACTCCCCAGCAAGGTCTCCCCCTGTTGGTTTTATAAAGGTGTGTCTATCACTTTAATGCCTAGACAGGATCCCTATAAATAGGTAGTACAGAGGACCTGTGGGAGGTCTCAATGACCTGTGGAAGTCTGTCACATGTTAGGCTATGCAGTCACATGATTTGTTATCACATGTTCTCCCAGAGAGCACCAGCTTAACCTATGACCCTCAGCTTGACCAATGGGTTTTAGTCCAGCCCCCACTATATAAAGGGGCGGCCATTACAGTTCAGTCTCTTTCTTCTTAGTCTTTGCTGAGACGGCGACCACCAGAGATCTCAGTGCACGTGATCAGCATCTGGAAGACCCCAAAAGCTACAGTCTCTCCAGTAAGTCCCAAGTCTATGTCTGCTGTCACTGAAACTAGTCAAGTCCTGCATATAGTCAAGTCAAGTTCAATTTCAAGTTAAGTTAACTACAAGTATGTTGGTCCAGCAAGCTGTGAAGATAATTACACCTGTCTTCTACTCATTAAAGCCTCCGTTTGACCATAACTGGTTGTGGACTCTCATTTCACTGCTAGCAATTGTGATAGTGGAGAATCTGGGCATGTGGTGTTCCGGAACCCGAAAACCACACTGTCGTCATGAACACTAGGGGTTAATACCATCCTGCCCCTGGGGTTAATACCATCTGATCCCACCACTCACACCGCTACACCCATGGTCCCGCCATTTCACCCGGTGGTTTGCCACACTTCTTTTTATGCTGTTTACTGGGCAGTCAAACCAACATGTTTTCTTGCTCGTTCCGGTCAGTACAATTATAGAAATTATTTGTATAGTTCTTTTTATATACTGTAGATAATAATGCTATATGTATATTTCTTATATATTGGCTAAAAATGTTATATTTTTGGGTGAAAGAATGCTATCTTGCACAAGCAGAACTCTGTACACTGAGGACAAGCAGGGCTCTGTACACTGAGGACAAGCAGGGCTTTGTACACTGAGGACAAGCAGAGCTCTGTGCGCTGAGGACAAGCAGGGCTCTGTACACTGAGGACAAGCAGAGCTCTGTACACTGAGGACAACCAGGGCTCTGGGCAGTGAGGACAAGCAGGGCTCTGTACACTGAGGACAAGCAGGGCTCTGTACACTGAGGACAAGCAGGGCTCTGTACACTGAGGACAAGCAGGACTCTGTGCAGTGAGGACAAGCAGGGCTCTGTATACTGAGGACAAGCAGGGATCTGTTCACTGAGGATAAGCAGGATTCTATGCAGTGAGGGCAAGCAGGGCCCTGTACACTGATAACAAGCAGGGCCGTGTACACTGAGGACAAGCAGGGCTCTGTACACTGAGGACAAGCAGGGCTCTAAGCACTTAGGACAAGCAGGGCTCTGTGCAGTGAGGACAATCAGGGTCCTGTATATTGAGCACACTGAGGACAAGCAGGGCTCTTTTACACTGAGGACAAGCAAGGCTCTGCACACTGAGGACAAGCAGGGCCCTGTACACTGAGGACAAGCAAGGCTCTGTGCACTGAGGACAAGAAGGGCTCTGTGCCCTGAGGATAAGCAGGGTTCTGTACACTGAGGACAAGCAGTGCTCGGTACACTGAGGACAAGCAGGGCTCTGTGCAATGAGGACAAGCAGGGCTCTGTACACTGAGGACAAGCAGGGCTCTGTGCACTGAGGACAAGCAGGGCTCTGTACACTGAAGACAAGCAGGGCTCTGTACACTGAGGACAAGCAGCGCTCTGTACACTGAGAACAAGCAGGGCTCTGTACACTGAGGATAAGCAGTGCTCTGTACACTGAGGACAAGCAGGGCTCTGTACACTGAGGACAAGCAGGGCTCTGTGCAATGAGTCTCTGTGACACTTTCCTGGATCACACAGCAGGATGATTGACAAGCCACGACAGTGGTATGAAGCAAGCTCAGGAGCTAAGCTCACATCATACCCGCATGGTCCTGGCTGCAATCAGCCAGGACCCATGGCTAATGCTGGACATCGCCGATCAGGCTGATATCTGGCATTAACCCTTTAGACGCCACGATCAAAGTTGATAATTAAGTCTGATCTGGACCATTGCGTGGAAATCGCAATGTCCCGATCAGCTGTACGGACAGAGGGAAGCCTCTTACCTCCTTCCCTGCCATCCAATTGGTGCTCCTATGCTGCAGCCAGCCATTGCAGGCTGTAGCAACCGAGCACTGACAACACTGAACTATTGAGCTGCATTGATCAGTGTATGCAATCTGAAGATTCCATGTAATAATCTCCTATGGGGACAAAAAAATTGTGAATAAAGTATAAAAAAAAGTAAACAGATATGAATTAATCCCTTCCCTAATAAAAGTTTGAATCACTCATCACATTACCATTTTAAAAATAAAATAATGTACACAAAAATAAACATCAACACATGTTAATTTAATGTTAATTTAATCGCGTGGTCAATGGCGTAAATGTAAAAAAAAATACCAAAGTCAAGAATTACGTATTTTGGGTTGCTTTTTATACCAGAAAAAAAATTAAAAGTTATCAAAAAATCCCATCAAAACAAAAATTGTATCAATAAAAACTTAAGACCATGGTACAAAAAATGAGCACTCATGCGTCCCCGTCTATGCAAAAAAAAAAAAAGTTAGACGGCTCAGGATAGTTTTGAACATGCTCATTTTCATACTAAAAGTTATTATTCTTTTAAAAGTAAAATAAAACGAAAACTATATAAGTTTGGCATAGTTATAATCGCATGGACCTACAGAATAGATATAACATGTCATTTGTACCAAAAAGTGCACTGTGTTGAAACAGAAGCCCCCAAAATTAGCTAAATTGCTTTTTTTTTTCAATTGTTTCACACAAATATTTTTTTTCATTTTGCTGTATATTCGGTGCTAAAATGGGTGATAACATTACAAAGTACAATTGGTGGTGCAAAAAACAAGCCCTTATATGTCTCTGTAAGTGGAAAATTAAAAGCATTATGACAAAGAGTAAAAAATGAAAGTGCGAAAAAACAAACAAACAAACCAACGAACAAACCCATGTCCTTAAGGGGTTAACCAACGTATATTACACACACTATGATTGTTATTATCAACATTATACAAAAAGTTTTTGCAAATGACAGTGCCAATTTAATATTGCCCGGTTCTAACCCCTGTAACTTTTTTTTATGTTTCTGCCATGGGAGATGCTTATTTTTTGCAAACTTATTTTAATTGGTAGATGGGTCTTATATATATATATATATATATATATATATATATTTATATAGTCATGGCCATTAATGTTGGCACCCCTGAATTTTTTCTAGAAAATGAAGTATTTCTCACGGAAAAGGATTGCAGTGACACATGTTTTGCTATACACATGTTTATTCCCTTTGTGTGTTTTGGAACAAAGCCAAAAAAGGGAGGGAGGAAGAAAAGCAAATTGGACATAATGTCAAACCAAACTCCAAAAAGTCTAGACAAAATTATTGGCACCCTTAATTTAAAGGGGTACTCCCGTGGAAAACTTTTTTTTTTTTAATCAACTGTTGCCAGAAAGTTAAACAGATTTGTAAATCACTTCTATTAAAAAATCTTAATCCTTCCAGTACTTTTTAGGGGTTGTATACTAAAGAGAAATCCAAAAAAAGAAATGCATTTCCTCTGATGTCATGACCACAGTGCTCTCTGCTGACCTCTTCTGTCCATTTTAGGAACTGTCCAGAGCAGCATGGGGATATTGCTATGGGGATATTCTTCTGCTCTGGACAGTTCCTGAAATGGACAGCAGAGGTCAACAGAGCACTGTGGTCATGACATCAGAGGAAATGCATTTATTTTTTTGATTTCTCTGTAGTACACCGCCCCTAAAAAGTACTGGAAGTATTAAGATTTTTTAATAGAAGTGATTTACAAATCTGTTTAACTTTCTGGCATCAGTTGATTTAAAAACAAAAAGTTTTCGATGGGAGTACCCCTTTAATATTTGGCTGCACACCCTTTGGAAAAAATTACTGAAATCAGTCGCTTCCTATAACCATCAATAAGCTTCTTACACCTCTCAGCCGGAATGTTGGACCACTCTTCCTTTGTAAACTGCTCCAGGTCTTTCTTATTGAAAGGGCACCTATTCCCATCAGCAATTTTAAGCTCTCTCCACAGGTGTTCAATGGGACTCATTGCTGGCCACTTCAGAACTCTCCAACGCTTTGTTGCCATCCATTTCTGGGTGCTTTTTGTGATGTATGTTTGGGGTCATTGTCCTGCTGGAAGACCTCGGACGTAAACCCAGCTTTCTGACACTGGGCTGTACAGTGCGACCCAAAATCCTCAGATTTCATGATGCCTTGCACACTTTCAAGGCTGGGTGCAATTTGCACTGACACTGATGCTCCCTGAGCCTGAAGGACAGCTTGAATATCTTTGGAACTTGTTTGGGGCTGCTTATCCACCATCCGGACCATCCTGCGTTGACACCTTTCATCAATTTTTCTTTTCTGTCCACGCCCAGGGAGATTAGCTATAGTGCAATGGGTTGCACACTTCTTGATAAGGCAAATCTAGATCTCTGGAGAGGGACTTATCACCTTGAGCTTGTTGGTATTTTTCCACAATTTTGGTTCTCAAGTTCTCAGACACTTCTCTTCTCTTCCTGTTGTCCATGCTTAGTGTGACACACAGACACACAATGCAAAGACTAAGTGAACTTATCTCCTTTTTATCTGCTTTCATGTGTGATTTTTATATTGCCCACATCTGCTACTTGCCCCAGGTGAGTTTAAAGTAGCATCACATGCTTGAAACTATTATTCATCCACAATTTTGAAAGGGTGCCAATAATTTTGTCCAGCCCATTTTTGGAGTTTGGTGTGACATTATGTCCAATTAGCTTTTTTTCCTCCCTTTTTTGTTTAGTTCCAATAAACACAAAGGGAATAAAAATGTGAGTAGCAAAACCTGTGTTACTGCAATCCTTTTCTGTGAGAAACACTTCCTATTCTAGAAAAATGTTAGGGGTGCTAACATTTACAGCCATGACTGTGTTGTGTGTATATATATATATTTATATATTTAGCCCCTTAAAGGGGTTCTCCGGTGCTTAGACATCTTATCCCCTATCCATCTTATCCCCTATCTAGGGGATAAGATGCCTGATCGCGGGAGTCCCGCCGCTGGGGACCCCCATGATCTTGCACACGGAACCCCGTTTGTAATCAGTCCCCGGAGCGTGTTAGCTCCGGGTCTGATTCCCAGCCACCACAGGGCCGACGGCGTGTGACGTCACGCTCCACCCCTCAATGCAAGCCTATGGGAGGGGGCGTGATAGCTGTCACGTCCCCTCCCGTAGGCTTGCATTGAGGGGCGGAGCGTGAGGTCACACGGGGGCAGAGGCGTGACGTCACGCGCCGCCGGCCCCGTGATCGACAGTAATCAGACCCGGAGCGAAGACGCTCCGGGGACTGATTACAAACAGGGTGCCGCGTGCAAGATCACGAGGGGTCCCCAGCGGCGGGACTACCACGATCAGGCATCTTATCCCCTATCCTTTGGATAGGGGATAAGATGTCTAAGCACCGGAGAACCCCTTTAAGAAAATGTTCTGTAAACATTTTATGTAAGCAACTCTGGCATTAGGTATTTTTTTTCCATATTCACCATTTAATAAACATTTACTAATCAATAACAGCATATTTTAATAGTTGAAACAAATTTGCAAATATGTTTTTTTTTAAGTTTTTGTTTTTTTGTTTTAAGATCTGCTAGGGACTTTTATGATTGCTCATAGGGATCAATGTAATACTATAGTATTACATTGAACATTGAGACCAACACACTATTGCTACAGCCTGCCTAAGACAGACTGTAGCAATAGCTCAGCCACGGCAGCCATGGAGTCCTGGTTCAGGCCTCGGCTGCCATGACAATGGATCAGCTCCCCAAAAGGCTGATTTGGCCCCTATACCACTGTTGTGTCGGCTATTAGCCGTTGCTTTCAGATGCTGAAAGCAGCCGGCAGCCATTGGGTAAGCAATGGGCTTGGCTCTCGAGCGGCTCCATACAACCATACCACCACCATGGCATACCAGTACATCATGATGGATAAAGGCAATATAGAGAAAGGGACTTTGGGTCAGAATCCACATTTCTTGGCCCGAGTGAAGAGCAGTTACAGTGGGGAAAATTATTTAGTCAGCCACCTATTGTGCAAGTTCTCCCACTTAAAAAGATGAGAGAGGCCTGTAATTTTAATAATACTTCAACTATGAGAGACATAATGAGAAAAAAAAAATCCATAAAATCAGATTGTCTGATTTTTAAAGAATTTATTTGCAAATTATGGTGGAAAATAAGTATTTGGTCAATAACAAAAGTTCATCTCGATACTTTGTTATATATCCTTTGTTGGCAATGACAGAGGTCAAATGCTTTCTGTAAGTCTTGACAAGGTTTTCACACACTGTTGCTGGTATTTTGGCCCATTCCTCCATGCAGATCTCCTCTGGAGCAGTGATGTTTTGGGGCTGTCGCTGGGAAACACAGACTTTCAACTCCCTCCAAAGGTTTGAGATCTGGAGACTGGCTAGGCCACTCCAGGGCTTGAATTGCTTCTTAGGAAGCCACTCCTTTGTTGCCAGTGCGGTGTGTTTAGGATCATTGTAATGCTAAAAGACCCAGCCACGTTTCATCTTCAATGCCCTTGCTGATGGAAGGAGATTTTAACTCAAAATCTCAGGATACATGGCCCCATTCATGCTTTCCTTTACACGGATCAGTCGTACTGGTCCCTTTGCAGAAAAACAGCCCCAAAGCATGATGTTTCCACCCTCATGCTTCACAGCAGGTATGGTGTTCTTTGGATGCAACTCAGCATTCTTTCTCCTCCAAACACGATGAGTTGAGTTTTTACCAAAAAGTCCTACTATGGTTTCATCTGACCATATAACATTCTCCCAATACTCTTCTGGATCATCCAAATGCTCTCTAGCAAACTTCAGATGGGCCCGAACATGTACTGGCTTAAGCAGGGGGACACATCTGGCACTGCATGGTTTTAGTCCCTGGTGGCGAAGTGTGTTACTGATGGTAGCCTTTGTTACTTTGATCCCAGCCCTCTGCAGGTCATTCACTAGGTCCTCCACTAGGTTTTGGGATTTTTGCTCACTATTTTTGTGATCATTTTGTTTGGAGCCCCAGATCGAGGGAGATTATCAGTTGTCTTGTATGTCTTCCGTTTTCTAATAATTGCTCCCACAGTTGATTTCTTCACACCAAGCTGCCTGCCTATTGCAAATCCAGTATTCCCAGCCTGCTGCAGGTCTACAATTTTGTTTCTGGTGTCCTTCCACAGCTCTTTGGTCTTGGCCATAGTGAAGTTTGGAGTGTGACTGTGTGAGGTTGTGGACAGGTGTTTTTTATACTGATAACACGTTCAAACAGGTGCCATTAATACAGGTAACAAGTGGAAGACAGAGGAGACTCTTAAAGAAGAAGTTACAGGCCTGTGAGAGCCAGAAATCTTGCTTGTTTGTAGGTGACCAAATACTTATTTTCCACCATAATTTGCAAATAAATTCTTTAAAAATCAGAAAGTGTGATCTTATGGATTTTGTTTCCTCATTATGTCTCTCATAGTTGAGGTATACCTATGATGAAAATTGCAGGCCTCTCATCTTTTTAAGTGGGAGGACTTGCACAATTGGTGGCTAACTAAATACTTTTTTGCCCTAATGTACATAGAGCATACTGCCTACTCTCTGAATACCTTATTGTCAAAGGACCATTCTAACACATAGAGCATGTCCAAAGTGGACAACCCTTTTGATCTAACTGCATAATTTTTAATGGATTTTTTTTTATGTTGGGAGAAAGTTTTTTCTACATCCCATTACCCATGTGATGCCCACCGTTCAAATACAAGGTTAGCCTAATATTGTGAGTTACAAATATAATCATATAAACAGAAAATTATTAATTTATTATTTATTTTTATTGTGTCCTTATTACCGGGGTGCTGCACATTTAATAAGGACTAAAATGCACAGCATAAATGTGATACAGAGTAAATGACCAACTGATATAGAGGGGAGAAGGCCCTGCCCACAAGGATATACAATATACAGGTAAATAACCATTATATTATTTTGGCTGTATGCACGAGTATATGTGAGGCTTCATATCTTAGTGTAGAGAGTTTTGCAGATTGATACACCTTTACTGGAGACTGTAAGATTAATTCATGTGCATATCGGTGTTTCAAGGGCAAAGCAAAAGACAAGCAATCAATATAAATATAAAGTTTAGTCCTAGGCACCCGAGTGTATATTAAAACATCAAACTTTAATTAAATGTGTAGAACTTAATTTTTTATTTGGCATGAAACAAACAATGTCAAATATTATTATAATATATCAGGAGATTCACTGTCAAAACTCTCATGATCTGATAAGACTAAAGTGGTTCTCCTGTATAAAATTAGTAATGTTCGTTGAAGAGAGCACAAGGTCTATGCAGAGAATGTAATGTTTAAAAAAGCTGGAAACAATTTTCCACTAAGGGATCTACAATTATTACAATTTTTCTATGCACAGAAAGAGACTGAAGACTGGACCCACCAGCAGGCTTATGTACTATTATGGACTAATATGGACTCCTTTTTACATATACAATATCTCACATAAGTGAGTACACCCCTCACATTTTTTGTGACAACACTTCGAGGAATTACACTCTGCTACAATGTAAAGTAGTGAGTGCACAGCCTGGATAACAATGTTTAATGTTGTGTCCCCACGAAATAACTCAACACGCAGCCATTATCCACTTAGGGACCCAGGGTGTACAAGTATGCCCCGACGCCCTGGTATTTAAGGACCCAGGGTGTGCCTGTTCGCTCGTGGGAATTTCGGTCCCCGCCGTGCGACTGGGATGGGTACTGATATCTATCAGCAGGCACCCTGTGCAAACCCCTGGGGGGGATCCTGAGACCCCCCCATGTTGGAGGCAAATGGCCGGTCTGAAATGTGGCGATTCCGAGTCTTACGGATCTCCGGTGATCTGGAAAAAAAGGGGGATCGGGGGTGTCCAAGACACCCCTGAACCACCTGAAGGGATAGGAGTGAGGTGGCAGGGGTGCCACCCCACCTATCCCTGCTTTTGGTTGGTCTGAACCGACTGACCAATAGCAGATCGGGGGCGGAGGGGTTAAAATTAGGATCCCCGCTTTGCCCACCTACTGTTGTCCAGGCAGAACGGGGGAACTGTCCTGTTACTGGCGGCGGCGGTGGAGGTCACTCACCGGCAGCGATCGGCAGTGGCGACGATCTTCTCCCTGGTGCGGTGATCCTGCGACTACGGAAGCCGGTGAGTTGTTGCCTAGCAACAGCTGGAGGGCTACAGTTTGGAGATCATTGTGCAGTGGTCTCTAAACTGTGGCCCTCTAGATCTTGCAACACTACAACTCCTAGCATGCCTACACAGCAGCATGCTGTCTGGGCATGCTGGGATAAGTAGTTTTGGAACATCTGGAGGGCCAGAGTTTGGAGATCTCTGTGCAGTGGATTCTAAACCGTGGCCTTCTAAATCTTGCAAAACTACAACTCCCAGCATGCATGAACAGAAAACGGCTGTCTCGCCATGCTGGGAGTTGTAGTTACGTACCTCCAGCTTTTATATAACTACATCTCCCAGCACGCCCTTCGGCGATCAGTAAATGCTGGGACTTGTAGTTTTGCAACAGCTGTAGGCACACTGGTTGGAAAATACTGAGTTAGATAACAGAGCCCAACTGAAGGTTTTCCAACCAGTGTGTCTCCAGCTGTTGCAAAACTACAACTCCCAGCATGCACGGTCTGTCAGTGCATGTTGGTAGTTGTAGTTTTCCAACAGCTGGAGGTTTGCCCTCCTTCTCTTCTGAGCATTGTTGTGTGCCAGCAGAGCACTTGACGTCCACACATGGGGTCTTTCCATACTCAGAAGAAATGGGGTTACAAATTTTGGGGGAATTTTCTCCTATTACCCCCTGTTAAATTTAAAATTTGGGAAAAATACAGCATTTTAGTGAAAACCTGTTTTTTTCTCTTTTCCACATCCGACTTTAACAAAAAGTCGTCAAACACCTGTGTGGTGTTAAGGCTCACTGTACCCCTTGTTACGTTAACTGAGGGGTGTAGTTTTCAAAATAGCATGCCATGTGTTTGTTTGTTTTTTTGCTCTTCTGGCACCATAGGGCTTCCTAAATGTGACATGCCCCCCAAAAACCATTTGAGCAAAATTTACTGTCACGATGCCGGCTGGCAGGTGGTGGATCCTCTGTGCCAGAGAGGGATTGGCGTGGACCGTGCTAGAGGATCGGTTCTAAGTCACTACTGGTTTTCACCAGAGCCCGCCGCAAAGCGGGATGGTCTTGCTGCGGCGGTAGTGACCAGGTCGTATCCCCTAGCAACGGCTCAACCTCTCTGGCTGCTGAAGATAGGCGCGGTACAAGGGAGTAGACAGAAGCAAGGTCGGACGTAGCAGAAGGTCGGGGCAGGCAGCAAGGATCGTAGTCAGGGGCAACGGCAGGAGGTCTGGAACACAGGCTAGGAACACACAAGGAAACGCTTTCACTGGCACTAAGGCAACAAGATCCGGCGAGGGAGTGAAGGGGAAGTGAGGTGATATAGGGAAGTGCACAGGTGTAAACACTAATTGGAACCACTGCGCCAATCAGCGGCGCAGTGGCCCTTTAAATCGCAAAGACCCGGCGCGCGCGCGCCCTAGGGAGCGGGGCCGCGCGCGCCGGGACAGAACTGACGGAGAGCGAGTCAGGTACGGGAGCCGGGGTGCGCATCGCGAGCGGGCGCTACCCGCATCGCGAATCGCATCCCGGCCAGAGGCGGTATCGCAGCGCCCCGGGTCCGTGGAACCGACCGGAGCGCTGCAGTGAGAGGAGTGTAGCGAGCGCTCCGGGGAGGAGCGGGGACCCGGAGCGCTCGGCGTAACAGTACCCCCCCCCTTGGGTCTCCCCCTCTTCTTGGAGCCTGAGAACCTGAGGACCAGACTTTTGTCCAGGATATTGTCCTCAGGTTCCCAGGACCTCTCTTCTGGACCACAACCCTCCCAATCCACTAAAAAGAAGGTTTTCCCTCTGACCTTTTTACATGCTAAAATTTCTTTGACGGAGAAGATGTCCGAGGAGCCGGAGACAGGAGTGGGGGAAACAGATTTGGGAGAGAAACGGTTAATGATAAGTGGTTTAAGAAGAGAAACATGAAAGGCATTAGGAATACGAAGAGAAGGAGGAAGAAGAAGTTTGTAAGAGACAGGATTAATCTGGCGCAAAATCTTGAAAGGACCAAGATAGCGTGGTCCCAACTTATAGCTAGGGACACGGAAGCGGACATATCTGGCGGAGAGCCATACCTTGTCTCCAGGGGAAAAAATGGGAGGAGCTCTTCTTTTCTTATCCGCGAATCTCTTCATGCGTGAAGAAGCCTGTAAGAGAGAATTTTGGGTCTCTCTCCATATGATGGAAAGATCACGAGAAATTTCATCCACAGCGGGCAGACCAGAGGGCAAGGGGGTAGGGAGGGGAGGAAGAGGGTGACGGCCGTACACCACGAAAAACGGGGATTTGGAGGAAGATTCAGAGATTCTGAAATTATACGAGAATTCGGCCCAAGGTAGAAGATCTGCCCAGTCATCCTGGCGGGAGGAAACAAAATGTCGTAAATAGTCACCCAAGATCTGGTTAATTCTTTCTACTTGTCCATTGGATTGAGGATGGTATGCAGAAGAAAAATTTAATTTAATCTTGAGTTGTTTACAGAGAGCCCTCCAGAATTTAGACACAAATTGGACGCCTCTATCCGAGACGATCTGCGTAGGCAACCCGTGAAGACGAAAAATGTGTACAAAAAATTGTTTAGCCAACTGAGGCGCTGAAGGAAGACCAGGAAGAGGGATGAAATGTGCCATTTTGGAGAATCGATCAACGACCACCCAAATAACAGTGTTGCCATGGGATGGGGGTAAGTCAGTAATAAAATCCATACCAATCAGAGACCAAGGTTGTTCGGGGACAGGCAGAGGAAGAAGAAAACCAGCGGGCTTCTGGCGAGGAGTCTTATCCCGGGCACAGATAGTGCAGGCTCGCACAAAGTCCACTACATCAGTCTCTAGAGTCGGCCACCAATAGAAGCGAGAGATGAGTTGCACAGATTTCTTGATGCCCGCATGACCTGCGAGATGGGAGGAATGACCCCATTTGAGGATTCCGAGGCGTTGGCGTGGAGAGACAAAGGTCTTTCCTGGAGGAGTTTGCCTGATGGAGGCTGGAGAAGTGGAAATCAGGCAGTCAGGAGGAATGATGTGTTGAGGAGAGAGTTCAATTTCAGAAGCATCTGAGGAACGAGAGAGAGCATCGGCCCTAATGTTCTTATCAGCAGGCCGAAAGTGAATTTCAAAATTAAATCGGGCAAAGAACAGAGACCACCTGGCCTGACGAGGATTCAGCCGTTGGGCAGACTGGAGGTAGGAGAGGTTCTTGTGATCGGTGTAAATAATAACTGGAAATCTTGATCCCTCCAGCAGATGCCTCCATTCCTCAAGTGCTAATTTAATGGCTAGAAGCTCTCGATCCCCGATGGAGTAGTTCCTCTCCGCCGGAGAGAAGGTCCTAGAAAAAAAACCACAAGTAACAGCATGCCCGGAAGAGTTTTTTTGTAGAAGGACAGCTCCAGCTCCCACTGAGGAGGCATCAACCTCCAATAGGAAGGGTTTAGATGGGTCAGGTCTGGAGAGCACGGGAGCTGAAGAGAAGGCAGACTTGAGTCGTTTAAAGGCGTCTTCCGCTTGAGGAGGCCAAGACTTGGGATCGGCATTTTTTTTGGTTAAAGCCACAATAGGAGCCACAATGGTAGAAAAATGTGGAATAAATTGCCTGTAATAATTGGCGAACCCCAAAAAACGTTGGATGGCACGGAGTCCGGAGGGGCGTGGCCAATCTAAGACGGCAGAGAGTTTATCTGGGTCCATTTGTAGTCCCTGGCCAGAGACCAAGTATCCTAGAAAAGGAAGAGATTGGCATTCAAACAGACATTTCTCAATTTTAGCATAGAGTTGATTGTCACGAAGTCTCTGAAGAACCATACGGACATGCTGGCGGTGTTCTTCAAGATTGGCCGAAAAAATTAGGATATCATCAAGATATACAACAACACAGGAGTATAATAGATCACGAAAAATTTCATTAACAAAGTCTTGGAAGACAGCAGGGGCGTTGCACAGGCCAAAGGGCATGACCAGATACTCAAAGTGTCCATCTCTGGTGTTAAATGCTGTTTTCCACTCATCCCCCTCTCTGATGCGGATGAGGTTATAGGCGCCTCTTAAATCCAATTTAGTAAAGATGTGGGCACCTTGGAGGCGATCAAAGAGTTCAGAGATGAGGGGTAAGGGGTAGCGGTTCTTAACCGTGATTTTATTAAGTCCGCGGTAGTCAATACAAGGACGTAGAGAGCCATCTTTTTTGGACACAAAGAAAAAACCGGCTCCGGCAGGAGAGGAGGATTTACGGATAAAGCCCTTTTTTAGATTCTCCTGGACGTATTCAGACATGGCAAGAGTCTCTGGGGCAGAGAGAGGATAAATTCTGCCCCGGGGTGGAGTAGTGCCCGGGAGGAGGTCGATAGGACAATCATAAGGCCTGTGAGGAGGTAGAGTCTCCGCTTGTTTTTTGCAGAAAACATCCGCGAAGTCCATATAGGCCTTAGGGAGACCGGTTACTGGAGGAAGCACAGAGTCACGGCAAGGGTTACTGGGAACCGGTTTTAGACAGTCCTTGGAACAAGAGGGCCCCCAACTCTTGATCTCCCCAGTGGACCAATCCAGGGTTGGGGAATGAAGTTGAAGCCAGGGAAGTCCAAGGAGAATTTCCGAGGTGCAATTGGGGAGGACCAAAAGTTCAATCCTCTCGTGATGAGATCCGATGCTCATTAGAAGGGGCTCCGTGCGGAAACGTATGGAACAGTCCAATCTTTCATTGTTTATACAATTGATGTAAAGGGGTCTGGTGAGACTGGTCACTGGGATGTTGAACCTGTTGACGAGAGAGGCCAAAATAAAGTTTCCTGCAGATCCGGAGTCCAAGAAGGCCACAGCAGAGAAGGAGAAGGCAGAGGCAGACATCCGCACAGGCACAGTAAGACGTGGAGAAGCAGAGTTGACATCAAGGACTGTCTCACCTTTGTGCGGAGTCAGCGTACGTCTTTCCAGGCGGGGAGGGCGGATAGGACAATCCCTCAGGAAGTGTTCGGTACTAGCACAGTACAAGCAGAGGTTCTCCATGCGGCGTCGTGTCCTCTCTTGAGATGTCAGGCGAGACCGGTCGACCTGCATAGCCTCCACGGCGGGAGGCACAGGAACAGATTGCAGGGAACCAGAGGAGAGAGGAGCCGAGGAGAAGAAACGCCTCGTGCGAACAGTGTCCATATCTTGGCGGAGCTCCTGACGCCTTTCGGAAAAACGCATGTCAATGCGAGTGGCTAGGTGAATAAGTTCATGAAGATTAGCAGGCATTTCTCGTGCGGCCAGAACATCTTTAATGTTGCTGGATAGGCCTTTTTTAAAGGTCGCGCAGAGGGCCTCATTGTTCCAGGATAATTCAGAAGCAAGAGTACGGAATTGTACGGCATACTCGCCAACGGAAGAATTACCCTGGACCAGGTTCAACAGGGCAGTCTCAGCAGAAGAGGCTCGGGCAGGTTCCTCAAAGACACTTCGAATTTCCGAGAAGAAGGAGTGTACAGAGGCAGTGACGGGGTCATTGCGGTCCCAGAGCGGTGTGGCCCAAGCCAGGGCTTTTCCAGACAGCAGGCTGACTACGAAAGCCACCTTAGACCTTTCAGTGGGGAACTGGTCCGACATCATCTCCAAGTGTAATGAACATTGGGAAAGGAAGCCACGGCAAAACTTAGAGTCCCCATCAAATTTATCCGGCAAGGATAGTCGTAGTCCAGAAGCGGCCACTCGCTGCGGAGGAGGTACAGGAGCTGGCGGAGGAGATGATTGCTGGAGCTGTGGTAGTAGCTGTTGTAGCATAACAGTCAGTTGAGACAGCTGTTGGCCTTGTTGCGCTATCTGTTGTGACTGCTGGGCGACCACCGTGGTGAGGTCAGCGACAACTGGCAGAGGAACTTCAGCGGGATCCATGGCCGGATCTACTGTCACGATGCCGGCTGGCAGGTGGTGGATCCTCTGTGCCAGAGAGGGATTGGCGTGGACCGTGCTAGAGGATCGGTTCTAAGTCACTACTGGTTTTCACCAGAGCCCGCCGCAAAGCGGGATGGTCTTGCTGCGGCGGTAGTGACCAGGTCGTATCCCCTAGCAACGGCTCAACCTCTCTGGCTGCTGAAGATAGGCGCGGTACAAGGGAGTAGACAGAAGCAAGGTCGGACGTAGCAGAAGGTCGGGGCAGGCAGCAAGGATCGTAGTCAGGGGCAACGGCAGGAGGTCTGGAACACAGGCTAGGAACACACAAGGAAACGCTTTCACTGGCACTAAGGCAACAAGATCCGGCGAGGGAGTGAAGGGGAAGTGAGGTGATATAGGGAAGTGCACAGGTGTAAACACTAATTGGAACCACTGCGCCAATCAGCGGCGCAGTGGCCCTTTAAATCGCAAAGACCCGGCGCGCGCGCGCCCTAGGGAGCGGGGCCGCGCGCGCCGGGACAGAACTGACGGAGAGCGAGTCAGGTACGGGAGCCGGGGTGCGCATCGCGAGCGGGCGCTACCCGCATCGCGAATCGCATCCCGGCCAGAGGCGGTATCGCAGCGCCCCGGGTCCGTGGAACCGACCGGAGCGCTGCAGTGAGAGGAGTGTAGCGAGCGCTCCGGGGAGGAGCGGGGACCCGGAGCGCTCGGCGTAACATTTACATTCCAAAAGCCAAATGGGACTCCTTTTCTGAGCATTGTAGTGCGCCAGCAGAACACTTTACGTCCACTCATGAGGTATTTCCATATTCAGGAGAGGTGGGGTTACAAATTTTGGTGGACATTTTCTCCTATTACCCCTTATAAAAATGTAAAATTTGGGGAAAAACCAGCATTTTTGTGAAAAAAAATTCACTGGACCCCTTGTTACGCTCCTTGAGGGGTGTAGTTTCCAAAATAGTATGCCTTGTGGGTTTTTGTGCTGTTCTGGCACCATAAGGGCTTCCTAAATGTGACATGCCCCCCAAAAACCTTTTCAGAAAAACTCACTCTCCAATATCCCATTGTCGCTCCTTCCCTTCTGAGCCCTCTAGTGCACCCACAGATCACTTTACATTCACATATGAGATATTTCCTTACTCAAGAGAAATTGGGTTACAAATTTTATAGTGATCTATCTCCTTTTACCCCTTGTAAAAATTCAAAAACTGGGTCTACAAGAACATACAAGCAACTGTAAAAAATGAAGATTTTGAATTTTCTCCTTCACTTTGTTGCTATTCCTGTGAAACACCTAAAGGGTTAACACACTTACTGAATGTTATTTAGAATACTTTGAGGGGTACAGTTTTTATAATGGGGTCATTTATGGTTATTTCTAATATGAAGGCCCCTCAAATCCACTTCAAAACTGTACTGGTCCATGAAAATTTTTGGGTGAAAAATTGGAAAATTGCTGCAGAACTTTGAAGCCCTCTTTCAAAAGTAAAAACATGCCAACTTTTTGATGCAATCATAAAGTAAACATAGGGGGAGATTTATCAAAACCTGTGCAGAGGAAAACATCTCACTTTAATTTTTAGGAAGGCCTGTGAAAAATGAAAGAAGCTATCTGATTGGTTGCTATGGGCAACTCAGCAACTTTTCCTTTGCACAGGTTTTGATAAATCTTCATCTAATTGTATATGTGAATCAATATTTAATTTATTTGGAATATCCATTTTCCTTCTAAGCAGAGAGTTTCAAAGTAAAAAAAATGCAAAATTTTCACGTTTTTCATCATATTTTGGAATTTTTCACCAAGAAATGATGCAAGTATCGATGAAATGTTACCACTAACATAAAGTAAAATATGTCATGAAAAAACATTCTTGGAATAAGAATGAAAAGTAAAAGCATCCCAGAGTTATTAATGCTTAGGTATGTTCACACTACGTAATTCCCGCGGAATTCCGCTGGGGGAATGCCGCAAACGGAATTACGTGCTGTGAACATAAACATCAGTGTGAATCGGTCTTCCGCGAGACCCGTTCACACTGCGGAATTTCAGCGGTGGACAATTCTGCCGCTGAAATTGTTCCGTGCAAAGAAAAAACATGTTCATTCTTTGCGCGGAAGTCTGCTAACACTGCATGGCCGTCAATGGTGACGGTGCAGTGCTGCGCGGTCCTACTGCCGAAGTATTTCAGCGGCGGCTGCCAGAATGGAATCTCCGCTTGCGGAATTCTGCGAGCGGTGATTCCGTTCATTATCCGTAGTGCGAACATACCCCTAAAATGGTCAGATGTGCAAAAAATGCTCGGGTCCTTAACGTGAAAATGGGCTGGGTCCTTAAGGTGTTAATGTCTAAACCTTGGCAACAAAAGTTAGTCCACCCATAAGGGGAAATTTTTCAATTGCCCCCAAGTAGCCATTTTAGCTTCCTGGTGTCATGTGACTCTTTATTGTTATAAGGTCTCAGCTGTGAATTGGGAGCAGGTGTTTTAAATTTGGTGTTATCACTCTTACACTCCCAAATACTAGTCAATGGCACCTCATAGCAAATAACTCTCTGAGGATTTGAAAAAATAATTGTTGATGTACCTAAAGATGTTAAAACTGAGCAAGACCATACAGCGGTTTCAAAGGACAGGTTCCATTCAGATCAAGCCTCACCTTGGTCAAAATAAGTTAAGTGCCTGTGCTTAGCGTCATATCCATAGGTCGTCTTTGGAAATAGATGTATGATTGCTGCCAACATTGGAGTGTCATGGTCTGGGGCTGCATGAGTGCTGCTGACATTGGGGAACTAGAGTTTATTGAGAAAGCCATGAATGCCGACATATACTGTGACATACTGAAGCAGAGCATGATCCCCTCCCTTCTGAAACCGAGTCAGAGGGCAATATTTTAACATCACAACATCCACAAACACACCTCCAAATGACCACCACCTTGCCAAAGCAGCTGAGGGTAAAGATTCAAACACAAATGTGTGCCATAAATAGAACCTCAGAATCTCAGTGAAACAATGCTATTGAAAAAGAGATTGAGTAAAATCTCGAAAAGCGTCTAGCCTACAATATACAGTGATATATAGACATAACATTGATTGTTATACGGCCATATATCTAAGTTCACTTACAACTTCAGCAACTACAAGTTTCAGCGTGCTCACCACACGTGGGAGATGCCACTGTTTCCCTTGCAGGACACCCCTTCCTCTCCGCTAGATCCATCTCACAGCCGCCCCCAGACCTTTCCCTTTCCAGGCATACAGATGCTGATGTGGTGTCCCGGTACCGCATCCTATACGGTACCTGTATAGAGGTCCCCATAGCCAGAGTCCCTAGGACGTCGGGGTCCTTCTTATTTAGTCCACCCCTTGACACCTCTCATCTAGATATTAGTTATCTTACAGTTTACTCAGGATTTATATAAATATAATTGTACAAATGTAAATAAGTGGTTAATTACCTGTACGGAGCGTAACAGGACCTGCGGGTAACGTGATCAGGTAAACTCTATGGTTTTTGCTTAAGGACCTTTGGAGGTCCCTGTGACGTATTGCCCCCACAATTCCTTGTAACAGTGAGTGACTCCTGGATAAAGCCCCGTTGGGTGAAACGCGTTGGAGGTCTGGTGGGTAACTGGGGAGCGGTGGGAGTGTTACTGATCTATGCCACTACTACATGAGGCTTTCTCTGTGATCCGTTTTGTGTGCGTTTTTAAACATATTGGTCCTATTCATTTATTTGGCACGCTGTTGGCACTTTAAAACATGTGAGTTGCACTATAATTAACAAGTACATATCTATTATTATATTTATGAGGCAATGTTGCCCTGATATGTGCCTTATGTGTATATAATCTTACTTTGATATACCTGTCTTTTTTTGCACCTTTGTTTAGCACACCTGGACACTTACGTAATTTTTACCTTCTTATTATCTCCCCCTGCACCCTGGTTCCCACTTTTGTTTGTCCATGCTGTGTGTGTAATTTTTATATGTCTTTATATTATTCTAAATAAAATTTATTTTAGTTTATACATGGTCCGTTTTCAAGTGGTTTCTTTTCCTTTTGGTTCTATATTTAGAGTGTTTACCACAGGACCCTATACATTTATGAGCATACATCCTTTTCTTTTTTGGCGCTTTGAGATATTCGGACCAATTAAAATGGCCCCGCCCCTGCCCATATAAGGGAGTGGCGGCCATAGCTCCCTCTCTTGTTCCTGTGCAGCCAACCAAGCAACTTCTCTTGTTCCCGGGCTTTCATGAGAGAAGGAGCTGCGCTGCTGTCATCAGTGAGTTTAGGCCTGAGCCTTGCGGCAACGGCTGATCATTACCATACAGTGAGTGTATCAATCCCTAAGCACTCTGCAAGATCACCGGACCTTATCTATCCCCTAAATCCGGACGAATCTTCACAATTAACCCTAAATTCAGAGACTTATAAAACAAGTCAAGGTCCGCAACAACTGCCAGTCACTGAAGTGTATAGAGACTGTATTGATGAGACTGTTACTGTTCATTGGATGTATCGCAAGCCTTTAAGTAAAGTTTATCCAAGTTCAAGTTCAACTATCTTGTGGACCTTCAGTCATTATTCATATGCACCTGTCGTTACTGGGAAGGGCGGCGATTGGCCGGTGAATTACCTCAGCATAATAGCCCTCAGCCTGGCGTCACGAACTATAGGGTTAACCTTAACCCCTGATATACTGAAGCAATACCCTGACTGCATTACCCCTACCCCAGAGGCCTACCACACTGACGACCCGAAGCCTACCACACCGACGACCCGCAGAAACAGCAGCAGCCAGGTGTCTAAATGGAAAGCCGAGTGGGTAAGTGTGAGAGCGCCGTGGGACCCCGTCCGGAGCGGTGAGAAACACAGTTGATACAGTGTATACTCACTATCTACCTAAAAGGAAGACTTTCATGATACATACAATCTAAACCGTTTAACTATTCACCTCCACAGGAATCTAAGACATTAGTGCATAGCACTTACTGGAATTGTATAATACAACTATAATACGGAAAATACTTTTGGGGCATTTTAAAACTATTGCTGACTATCCTCCCCTACCACTAACTATGCTAAATCTATGAAAACAAAAGATATATTGGCCAGTTAACATTGCATATTATAAGCTGTATATGTTATTTTATATTTACCTTTTTATATTCATTTTTAATATATGTTATAAGTTTTCTAAATACTCTTTAATGCTGTATGTACTATAAATTTATCATCTTCTCAGCACGTCTGCAAGGGCCCTGCAGACTGTGCTACTACATACATGTATATTAATTATAAATAAATGTAATATATTTTTCACTATTATTCTGACAGAGATTATATACACATATTCATATATAGAAATACCCAACACCAGACATATTTCATATTTAAGTGGATAGCTGATCACACTGTACAATGCTATGCCATAGGCATAGCATTATACCGTAAATGCAATCTAATAATTGCATATCAAAGTACCCTTCGGGGACTTAAAAAGTGTATAAAAAAAAGAAAAAAGTTTCTAAAATTATATAAAACACCCTCCCCTAATAAAAAAATAATTAACTGTTATTTTCCCATTTTACAATGAAAAGAAAAAAAAAGAAAAAAAATTTACACGACATGCGTAAATGTGCAAAATATATAATGTTTATGATCCCGCGTGGTAAACAGCATACACAAATGTCAAACACCAAAATTACAGATTTCTAATCACATCATATATCAGAAAAATGATAAAAAGAGATAAAAAAGGCACATAAAACTAAATTGGCACAGATAAAACTAGAGATCATGGTGCAAAAAATTTGCCCCCCATACATCCCCGTATATGGAAAAATATAGGGGTCAAAAAAGGACAATTTTATGCATATGAATTTTGTTAAAAAAGTTACCATTTTTATAAAGTAGTAACATAATAGAAAAACTATATAAATATGGTATCATTTTAATCGCATTGACATACAGAATAAAGTAATGTATCATTTTAACCATAAGGTGTACTGCGTAAAAACCAAACACTCCTTAATTTGCTAAATTGCAGTTTTCTTGTAAATTTCTGCCTGCAAATATTTATTTTTATTTTTATTTTTTTATTTTATTTTTATTTCATGGTACATCTTATAGTAAAATGAAAGATGTTATTACAAAGCACAATTGGTCACGCAAGAAATAAGCTAAAAGAATTATGGATTTAAAAAGCATAGGAGGAAAAAACAAAAATGGAAAAATTTCAATTGGCCTGGTCCTTAAAGTGTACCTGCCTGATCCCAGAAAAAAAAACAACTGTTATATGTTACTCAGTACCTCATTCTGATCATGTACATGTAATTTTTATGTATCTATCACCGATATTTCACAAATAAATAGCATGTAACAGCAGCCCACTGTCTTTTACATCTTCCCAGAGGGAGGGGGATGTCCTTCCCTTCCTTGCACTTTAATGACTCCTCCCCCTACGTCACTCTGCTGACTCCCTGCTCTGGGGAGCGAGTCTGGTATCCCTGCTCTATAACCATTTCCTCTCTGGTTTTATGCTGTATACACACACACACACTAATTACTGAAGATTGCCCGACTCTACCAGCAAAGACAATGGGGGAGATTTATCAAAACTTGTGCAAAGAAAAAAATTGCCCAGTTGCCCATAGCAACCAATCAGATTGCTTCTTTCATTTTGCAGAGGCCTTGTTAAAAATGAAAGAAGCAATTGGTTGCTATGGGCAACTGGGCAACTTTTCCTCTGAAATGGTTTTGATAAATCTTCCCCAATATGATGAGTGTATAACTGACCTCTTCCTAAATTAGTGCAAAGGTTTAGTGCTAAAAGTACAGTGTTTTTTTATGCATACATTGTCTATATGTTCCTATTTAATCGATGTGTATCATCCTTTGCCAGTCCTGCAATGCTGGGACTTGTAGTTTTGGAATAGTTGGAGGTACAGTGTTTGAATAACTTTACAGCTAGTGTTGCCTTCAGCCGTGTGCCGGTGGAAAACTTTTTTTTTAAATCAACTGGTGCCAGAAAGTTAAACAGATTTGTAAAATCCTTCTAGTACTTATAAGCTACTGAATACTACAGAGGTAATTCTTTTCTTTTTGGAACACAGAGCTCTCTGCTGACATCATGAGTACAGTGCTCTCTGGTGACATCTCTGTCCATTTTAGGAACTGTCCAGAGTAGGAGAAAATCTCCATAGCAAACATATGCTGTTCTGGACAGTTCCTAAGGACAGAGAACAGTGAGCTTGTGAGGTCAGCAGAGAGCTGTTCCAAAAAGAAAATAATTTCCTCTGTAGTATTCAGCAGCTAATAAGTACTGGAAGGATTAAGATGTTTTAATAGAAGTCATTTACAAATCTGTTTAACTTTCTGGCACCAGTTGATTTAACCCCTTAATGATGCAGGGTATTTTCAGTTTTTGCATTTTCATTTTTTCCTCATCACCTTCTAAAAATCATAACGCTTTCAATTTTGCACCTAAAAATCCACATTATGGCTTATTTTTTGTGCCACCAATTCTACTTGCCTGTGACATTGGTCATTTTACCCAAAAATCCATGGCGATACGGAAAAAAAAAATCATTGTGCGACAAAATTGAAGAAAAAAAGCCATTTTGTAACTTTTGGGGGCTTCCGTTTCTATGCAGTGCATTTTTCGGTAAAAATGACATCTTCTCTTTATTCTGAAGGCCCATTCGGTTAAAATGATACCCTACTTATATAGGTTTGATTTTGTATAACTTCTGGAAAAAATCATAACTACATGCAGGAAAATGTATACGTTTAAAAATGTCATCTTCTGACCCCTATAACTTTTTTATTTTTCCGCGTACAGGGCGGTATGAGGGCTCATTTTTTGCGTCGTGATCTGACATTTTAATCGGTATCATTATTAATTATTGGGAAAAGGGGGGTGATTCTGACTTTTATTATGGAAGGGGTTAAATGATCTGTATTAACACTTTATTTTCAGCTTTTTTTTTGCAGTGCTATAGCTCCCATAAGGGGCTACAACACTGCACACACTGATCTTATACTCTGATCACTGCCTGGCAATAGCCGGGCATTGATCAGTGTTATCGCCGCTCGACTGCTCCTGCCTGGTTCTCAGTGAGGAGGCAGGTAGTATCGGACAGTGAGGAGGCAGATAGGGATCCTCCAGCTGTCATGCAAGCTGTTCAGGACACCCCGATTTCATCGCGGCGGTCCCGAACAGCTCCACTGAGTTAACCGGCAACTTTTACTTTCACTTTAGACATGGCGGTCAACTTTGATCGCTGCGTCTGAAGGGTTAATACCGGGCATCACCGCAATTGGGGATGTCCGGTATTAGCCGCGGGGACCAAAATGATATGACGCGGGGTCAGCGTGTGACCCCGCGTTCTATCGCGGGAGCCCGCTCACGACGTATGCATACGTCATATAGCGGGAAGGGGTTAAAAAAGTTTTCCACCGGTGTACCCCTTTAAGCTTTTGGAAAACTGCAACTCCCAGACATCCTTAAACTGTCCAGGCATGCTTGGAGTTGTTGTTTTGCAACATCTGGAGGCACATGTTTGGTAAAACTCTGTGTTACAGCAGTGTTGCTGCAGGCTGTGTTCCTCCTGCAGCCTTGTCCATGACCCTTGGACACACTCATGGTGCTGTGAGACTCATCAGTGTCCCGGGAGGTATGGGGACCCCTAGTGGTGGGATTTTCAAAGGCAATTTTCTTTAATAAAATGATCTACAACATATAAAAAGTTTTTATATCTGACAGTGCCCATTGGGCCAAAATGTGCAATGTCTTTAAGGGGTTAAACGAAAGGTGGGGGAGCGCAAGGTCTCTAACATCCACCAGCTCTGTGATGAGGACTTTAGTGGCAACCTGTGAAGCCCTGGTGAACTCCATACCCATAACGCTTAAGGCAGTTCTTGAAAATAATAGTGGGCACACACAGGGCCAGATTAAGACTGCCTGGAAGACGGAGCACTTCATTATGATGGTGCCCCCCCCCCGGGCCACCCCCCCGATAGTCCCCCTTCCCATCCACTGAGACCTGTTGCGGGCTCGTCAAGTAAGGAATAGACTGAGACCAAAAATAGGCCTGGGTATGTTAGACCCATTTTTTTCTTTTTTGGTGGGTGTCACAGGAGTCAGGCCCCAGTTAAAATAAAATGGGCTGCATGGTCTAAAATCACTTCAGTTCAAGTCACTCTTTCCAGCTGTTGCAAAGCTACAACACCCATTATGTCTGGAGAGCTTCAGGCGTTATAGGAGTTGTAGTTTTGTAATAGCTGGAGCCTCAAATTGGGGTACAGTTTCATTCATTATTTCTGCAAAACTTAGAAGTGACGAGAGATCTAATGGGACAGTCAGGAGAAAACACAAACATAAAATGACTCACAGGAGACGTCTTCTCTGTTGTCTTTCCTTTTCTTCTTCACCTGGTCCAGACGCCATGTCTTCTTCCAGCTCGACGCCTGGACATCATTGGTTCCTCACTTTGCCAGCCGATCCTCATCCTCTGTATGAAGACAACAATAATTATAACCCTACAAGAGACTGTGCTTCCTAAATGTAATACTGCCAAACCCTGTGTACCCTGTATATTATACTGCCAAACATCATAACATCATGCCCTCTAAAAATAATACTACCACACACTGTGTATTCCGTAGTGTGCACAGAGCAGCAGCATCCCATTGAAAACAAGCAAAATTCTGCTGGCAGAAGTTCGTAGTGTGGACGAGCCCTAATTCCCCCAGACCCCTCTGCCCCCCCCAGACCCCTAAGTCCTCCTCCAGACTCCTGCTCCCAGAGACCCCTAAGGCTAGGTTTCCCCCTTTTTTTATTAGCAAAAACACAGAAAATCTGCTACTGCTTTTTCCCGTGTTATGGTAATTTTTTGGAATTTTTTTTTCTTGTGCTTTTTCCTTCTCTGGAAACTTAGCTTTAGTCCTCCCCTGGTCCTTAAAGGGGTACTCCACCCTCCCTTTAAGTCCCCCCCTTCAACACTCCTGGTCCTTCTCCACTATTCCACTTTTCTGCACCCCCCTTCAGTCCCCTTCACACTCCTCTGCCCCCCTTTACCAAACCCACACTTACCTTACCTCACCCCACCCCACCCCCCCAAACAACTTCACTTCAGCCCCCCATGCCCTCCTGGTCCTTCTCCATTACACTTTTCTTCACCAACCCCACCCCCAGTTCCCCCACATTAGGTTGTAGTTCCCCCACAGTAGGTTGTAGTTCCCCCGCATTAGGTTGTAGTCCCCCCACATTACATTGGCAGTGCCCCCACAGACATACAGCCTCCAGCCATATACAGTGTATGGCTGGAGGCTGGATGTCTGTGTACTGCCCCACTTCAATGCTCCGACCACCGCTCCTCTGGTCCGGGGTCATGATCTACTGCTATGGCTTAGGGGCCATAGCAGTAGGTCCCGGGACCGGAGGAGCGGTGGTCGGAGCACTGAAGATGACGTGCAGGTAACTTACCATGCGTGCATCCTTGCTCCTATGGGCAATCATTGTCTCTGCGTGCGCTACCTGCGTTTTTAAAGTTATTGCAGGGCCACCGAAAGGTAAACGGGACAACCGGGATGTCCTGCTGAATGTGAGGGGGGTGAGAAAGGGGAATTACAGTATTTATCTGCGTATAACACGCACTGGCATATAACACACACCCTCATTTTCACAGGAAAATTTTAGGGGAAAAAAATAAATGGAAAGAAGTTGTCCAGCGCTGCTTCCCGTAAAATAGAAAACTTTATTCAGGTAACACCAAGGTACATACAGACATAGTCAACCACTAAAAAATAAATGTATAATAAATGACTTGGAAGCTCTGAACTATATGCCTCATCATCCTCCCAACTTTGATTCCCCTTGATCCTCAGTTTGCCCCCCCCTCCTTCCTCCCCCTTTTATCAGCCCCTGTGCCATATTTACCCCCCCCGCCTCCTTTCCCATGTTTTCCCCTGCTCATCATTCTCCCCCCTTCTCATCATTCCCCGCTGCTCATCATTCCCCCCTGCTCATCATTCCCCCCTGCTCATCATTGCACCCCCCCTGCTCATCATTGTACCCCCTGCTCATCATTGTCCCCCCTGCTCATCATTCCCCCCCGCTCATCATTCCACCCCCCCTGATCATCATTCCTCCCTGCTCATCATTCTCCCCCCTGCTCATCATTCTCCCCCTTACTCATCATTCTCCCCCCTGCACATCATTTCCCCCCTGCTCATCATTACCCCCCTGCTCATCATTACCCCCCTGCTCATCATTACCCCCCCATCTCATCATTCCCCCCTTGCTCATTATTACCCCCCTGCTCATCATTACCCCCTGCTCATCATTACCCCCTGCTCATCATTACCCCTCCTGCTCATCATTCCCCCCCTGCTCATCATTCCCCCCCCTGCTCATCATTACCCCCCTGCTCATCATTACCCCCCCTGCTCATCATTACCCCCCACTGCTCATCAATACCCCCCTGTTCATCATTACCCCCCCGCTCACCATTCCCCCCTGCCAATCATTCCCCCATGCTCATCATTACCCCCCCTCTGCCTCATCATCCTCCCCCACTCATAATCCTCCCCTGCTCATTGCTCCCCCCTCCTCCTGCTTTTTTCTATTTTTCATATTTCCTTACCTGGCCGCACTCGGCAGGCTCAGGTATTGCGTCGGGTCAGTGGGCTGTGACGTCACCTGCGGCTCCTCTGCATGGCATCAGGGACGTCACTTATCATTTCCTGCAGCGCTGGGGTGTAATGAAGAAAACTGTGCCCTGCAGGAAATGATGAGTGACGTCCCTGACGCTGTGCAGAGGAGCCGCAGGAGACGTCACTCATCACAGCCCACAAGACCCGACGCATCACCTGAGCCTGCCGAGCGCGGCCAGGTAAGGAAACATAGAAAAAGCAGGAGGAGTCCGGGCCCACAGGAGCCGCCGCTGGTCACTGTTTTAAAGTGGCCGTGGCCGGGCTATCGGGGGGGGCCCCGATCCGCAACTGAGCAGCCTGCAGGGATGTCCCGAATGTGACGGGGCCCCCTGCGGGCATGGGGCCCGGAGCAGGTGCTCCATGAGCGCCTATGATGATCCGGCCCTGGGCACACAAAATATTTACACTTTGGATCCAAAATGGACATTTTCACTTAGGGGTGTACTCACTTTTGTTGCCAAAGTTTAGACATTGACAGCTGTGAGTTAAGTTATTTTAAGGGGACACAACATTAAACACTGTTATACAGACTGTGCACTGTGAGAGATATACTCATGTATGTAAGATACTGTAATAAAGTTGTGTATGTAGGTGTTACCGTTGTGTATGTAGGGGTTACATTAGACTGCCACACCTCTCGCAGCATCGATAACATCTAAGCATGACTGCAGGTCCTGGCAAACAACCCTCTGGGTCACCACATATGAACATGTGAAGCAGTGTGCAAGCAATACAGAACATTCAAGAAGGATTTAATTGACTGGATACAATCTACAGCTGCACTTCAACCTATATTCCTCATCAAAACATGTCCATAAGACATGTCAAAAGCTATTTCAAATAAGAATGTCCATTCTAAATTTTGTCTTATCAACCTATGAGTCCGACATGCATTTAGAAATATGTAGCTGAGATGCCACATGATTTTTCAACAGTTGCATCTTTAATAACTCTTACAGAGCTGTGACAGATGTCCTTCGGCCTGCTGGAGGTGGTCGGGAAGCCAAAAACAGCAGTCAACAGTTTTCCACAAGTTAAATAAAAAAGTTACTAATAATTACATTAGTATATAGAAAGAGTACTTCCAGCTCACCCCAGATAGACTCAGCCGCATCACGGACCAGCGTGGACCACGCTGTTTGTCAATGCCAGAAGAAAGAGAGTGTCCAGCGCGGCAGCTTGTATGCAACAGATTTATTGGGCACAGCAAACACACAGGTACAAGACGATAGTGACGCGTTTCGATCACCTAGGTGATCGAAACGCATCACTATCGTCTTGTGCCTGTGTGTTTGCTGTGCCCAATAAATCTGTTGCATACAAGCTGCCGCGCTGGACACTCTCTTTCTTCTGGCTAATAATTACATGAAACATTTTTGGCACAAAAGATATCTAATTCATGTCCACTAGGTTGTACATAAGCTTTATGGGGGGCATTTATCATTGTAGGTATAAGTGAAGCATTTTTCCACACTTTTTTTGGGTGCTGGTAATGTGTAGGAGAACCAGATTTATTAAATGGTTGCAGAGCATTTGATAAATTTTGTGCAGGTCACATTTTATAAAATTTCCCTCTTCACATATACCAGAAAGCTAAGCCAAGTCTGGGCTGGTGTAGTTTAGAGACTTTTCAGTGGCTTTGCGCCTTTTTTGCACCTTTTAAAAAAAAGGGCACAGTTCATAAAACCCATCAATATTATGTGTATTGCCAAAATCAGTGGATTGCAACTCAAAATCAGCAGAAATGTGTATGTGCAAAAAAGGCGCAAATAATCCCTGCTTGCGCCTTTATTGCGCCCTTTCTAGACACAAAAAACAGTCTAAAGACTGTTGTCGGCCTATGTATTTCATCTGGTGCATGTACACATTGTAAAAAGCTATTTTTGCCTGACCCAAAGTTCACTGTAAATGATATATATGATAATGTCTGTTTCATTTCTTCTAAATGAAGAACAATTTAACAACATGATTGAATTTCCACCATGTACAGTGGTCCCTCAACATACGATGGTAATCCGTTCCAAATGGACCATTGTTTGTTGAAACCATCGTATGTTGAGGGATCCGTGCAATGTGAAAGTATAGGACAGTGGTCTATAACCTGCAGACTTCCAGATGTTGCAAAACTACAACACCCAGCATGCTGGGAGTTGTAGTTTGGCAACATCTGGAGGTCCGCAGGTTTAAAACCACTGGTATTGGAGGTTATACTCACCTGTCCCCACCGCTCCGGACCGTCACCGCTCGTCACCACTGCCCTGGATGTCGCCTTCCATCGCTATCGCCGCATCCGGCAAGGCCTCTGCTTCCCCGGCATCCTCGCTCTCCATCGCCGCCATCACGTCGTTACGCACGCCGCTCCTATTGGATGACGGGACAGCGACGTGGTGATGACGACGATGGAGAGCGCCGACGATGCAGGGGATCCTGAAGAGGACGCGCCAGAGCCCCGAGGACAGGTAAGTGATCATCAGTGGACACACGGGGCCCCGTAAACGGCTATCCGGTGGCAGCTGAAGCAGTCTGCACTGCCGGACAGCCGTTTATGCGATAGCCCCGACATACAAAAGCATCGTATGTTGATGCTGCCTTCAACATGCGATGGCCTCTGAGAGGCCATCGTATGTTGAAATGATTGTATGTCTGGGCCATCGTAGGTCGGGGGGTCACTGTACTGAGACTCAAGCTGTACTGTATAGCCAACATATTGGCCCTGATTTACTATTGTAAACCTGACAGAATTTGAACCAGAATTGAAAAAAAAAACAACTAACTCTCTATTTTACTGAGAAAAACAGAAAAAGGGGCGTGGTCAGTGGGGAAAGAGGGCGTGGTTGTCAAAAAGGGGGCATGTCCCGGACATTTTCACAAAAACCCAACATATTTACTAAGGTTTCCACAGAAAATGTGGTGGATTTGAGCTGAGGAAAACCCTACAGATCAGAGCATGTGTAAAAAAAGACAAAATGTAAGGAAACCTTAGTAAATACAATGAGAAAAAAATTGTCGGGAATTAAAACCCACAAAGAAAACTACACAACACTCTTAGTAAATCAGGGCCATTGTGTAGCATAGTAAATGAATATCCATTCCCTTCCCATGCTATATTCAGCTACTATATGATCCTATTTTATTGTTTGGGGCTGGAAGGAATCTCAGCACAGAGATAATATAGGTGGAAGGTAAGACACAAAAGTAGACGAGGGCTAACTGTGACCTTCCTGGTTATCAAGATGGATGGAGTGTGGATACTGGGGGAGGAATATTAACCAGGGATTTGCCTCAGTCAATATTTACTGTTCCTTTGCTCTTCCTGGACTGATCGGTCAATATATCTTCATGTTCACCCTAACAAAACTCAATAGCCGCTTGATATATTGATATCTTTTTATGCTATTTACCTCAGTGACAATCCTTTCTGCAGTCCCACTGACTCCTGAAGGTTCAGCACAGATGACTGTAATCCTGCAAGATGAACAAGGCCTTGGGGAATTTGGAAAATTTTAATAAAAAAGTTCACATTTCGATAATGTAAAGGAGAGAAGCATGAGCCAGCGAGTGCAGTATGTACTAAAGTTAAGCCATGCATTGATAGATAAGCTTTCTAAGGTATCAATCCCAATTATGTAAAGGTTGATGAGGTCCCTTAATGAGAATAAATAGAATTTGTAAACAAGAAATGATTACACTTTAGGAAAAATTACAGGTTCATCCTCTACACAAAGAAGATTAAAGGGATCTCCACCCCTAGACATCTTATCCCCTATCCAAAGGATAGAGGATAAGATGTCTGATCGCCGCTGGGGAGCCCCGCAGTATAGCATGAGGCACCCACCTGTTTCTTGTCCGGAAGCGCTGGAGGATCTGGGTCCCGTCCATGGGAACGTAAGTTCGTGATGTCACGACTCCGCCCCGGTGTGACATCACGCCCCATCCCCTCAATGCAAGTCTATGGGAGGGGGCGTGACGGCCGTCACGCCCCCTCCCATATACTTGCATTGATGGGACGGGGCGTGACGTCACACGGGGCGAAGTCTTGACGTCACGGACTTCCGTTCCCTTGGTCGGGACCCAGATCCTCCAGCACTTCCGGACAAGATAGGGGATAAGATGTCTAGGGGTGGAGTACCCCCTTTAAGGCACCTTACTTGTGCCCATATAATTATATTGTGAAATGTCATTAAATATGTAAATATTGGAGGAACCAACGCATCCTGTGTCAGCTGTCCCAGCAGGGCAACTTATAAAAACACCTGTATTATAAATGTCAAATGGTTGGTGGAGGGCACTGGTACAGAATTTATGTTGGGGCCTAGAACCGAAAACACCAACTTAAATTGGCTATGTTGGAAAGTCAAATTTCCAAATGATTATTTGTAAAAACATTTTTTTTTCTGTCATCATCTCTAATACAAAAACAAAATGACCTTCCCTCCCCCCCCCCCCAACAAATTTCACAAAATAAATATCTTGTAAATTGAAGGTGGAGGAGGCTTGTCCAAAGGTCTATGCTGAATTTTCTGGCACACATGATATAATGAATTATACATTTGATTAAGAATAGTGGTTTCCTAACCATATGCCCAATTTAAAAAAGAATAGAATAAAAAAAATATGGAAATTTGCCAATGCTGTCTTACATTTAGTCAGCAATAAAATAGATAAGGCAGGTATTCTCAAGGAAAAAACATTCAGCACCAGGAGTCATGGCTCCCTTGAGGATACTTACCTTGGAATCATGTACACCTGCAGACCGGCAGCATCTAGGGTCCGCGCACCAGAGTTTACGTGGCGAGTGGCTGCGCAGGAATTATTGGCTGGGTAATCTGATCAAATTTCTCTTTTGATAAGACTAGATATGACAGAAAGAGACTATGTCAGTTTATCAAAGTGGCACACTTTGTAATAAATTGGCACATCTGGATAGATGTTGGACACTATTACATGCATCACCGAAAAACCATTACAGTAACACAGAGATCATGAAAAATATGCAAACTTTATTGACAATTTAAACATTAAAAGGACATTAAAAAAGAGGAATAAGCACAAAGCACAGGGCTGGATGGACAGCAAGTGGTATAGACTAAGGTATAAACATCAGCCCAAAGCATCAGCATACAGACAAATCACATTACAATCGAAAGCCTAAACTGCAGGTATGTAAACAGTGATAACCTATAAATAAAGGGATGCAGGCAGTAATAAAAGATAGTTACCAGTGCAGAGCCATATACCACAAGCACTCACCCCAACGTGCGTTTCGCGCCAATACGCTTCGTCTTTTATTACTGCCTGCATCTCTTTATTTATAGGTTATCACTTTTTACATACCTGCAGTTTAGGCTTTCGATTGTAATGTGATTTGTCTATACAGTGACCCTCCGACCTACGATGGCCCCGACATACGATAATTTCAACATGCGATGGCCTCTCAGAGGCCATCGCATGTTGAAGGCAGCATCAACATACGATGCTTTTGTATGTCAGGGCCATCGCATAAACGGCTATCCGGCAGCGCTGACTGCTTCAGCTGCCGCCGGATAGCCATTTACGGTGCCCCGTGTGGTCCGCTGACGATCACTTACCTGTCCTCGGGGCTCCGGCGCGTCCTCTTCGGGATCCCCTGCATCGTCAGCGCTCTCCATCGACATCATCATGTCGCTGCGCACGCCGTCCCATCATCCAATAGGAGCAGCGTGCGTATCAACGTGATGGTGAGAGCGAGGATGCCGGGGAAGCAGAGGCCTTGCCAGAGCGTCGGGGACACCTCGGGGACGCGGTGACAGCGATGGACGGCGACAACCCGGGCAGCGGTGACGAGCGGTGACGGTCCGGAGCGGTGGGGACAGGTGAGTACAACTTCCTCTAACAGTGGTCTTCAACCTGTGGACCTCCAGATGTTTCAAAACTATAACTCCCAGCATGCCCGAACAGCCGTTGGCTGTCCGGGCATGCTGGGTGTTGTAGTTTTGCAACATCTGGAGGTCCGCAGGTTGTAGACCACTGTCCTATACTTTACATTGCACGGATCCCTCAACATGCGATGGTTTCAACAAACGATGGTTCATTTGGAACGGATTATCATCGTATGTTGAGGGACCACTGTATGCTGATGCTTTGGGCTGATGTTTATACCTGAGTCTATACCACTTGCTGTCCATCCAGCCCTGTGCTTTGTGCTTATTCCTCTTTTTTAATGTCCTTTTAATGTTTAAATTGTCAACAAAGTTTGCATATTTTTCATGATCTCTGTGTTACTGTAATGGTTTTTCGGTGATGCATTATACTGATATACAGTAACCTTTATACCTACATCTTGTATTGGTAATAAACTTGGTGTTAACACTACTACATGAACAAATGTTCACTTCCACTTAAAGGGGTACTCCAATGCCTCAGTGTTCGAAAAATTTGAGTGCAGGCTCCGGGGCTTGTGCTTGATGCCATGGCCACGCCCCCTCATGACACCACGCTCCCTCCCATAGACTTGCATTGAGGAGCCTGGTCATGACATTACAAGCCCCGGCACCCCCGAACAAAATGTTCCGAACGCTGAGGCAGTGGATTACCCCTTTAAAGGGGTACTCCGGTGGAAAACTATTTTTTTTAAATCAACTTAAACAGATTTGTAAATTACTTATATTAATAAATCTTAATCCTTCCAGTACTTATCAGCTGCTGTATACTACAGAGGAAGTTCTTTTCTTCTTGAATTTTATTTTCTGTCTGACCACAGTGCTCTCTGCTGACACCTCTGTCCATGTCAGGAATTGTCCAGAGCAGGAGAGGTTTGCTATGGGAAATTGTTCCTGCTCTGGACAGTTCCTGACATGGACAGAGGTGTCAGCAGAGAGCACCGTCGACAGACAAAAAAGAAATTCAAAAAGAAATGCACTTCCTCTGTATTATACAGCAGCTGATAAGTACTGGAAGGATTAAGATTTTTAAATAGAAGTAAATTACAAATCTGTTTAACTTTCTGGCACCAGTTGATAAAAAAAAAAAGTTTGCCACCGGAGTACCCCTTTAAGTTCGCTCCATGTTTGTAACTTATGGCTTTGTCATCCAGAACGTAGGACTAAAACGTAACTTTTATTGTCTAATGATTAAAACAATATAACTAGCGCCACATCGTATGAAGGAACAGTCAGGTGGTAACACCTTTCTGGTGCAAAATGCATCAGGTCATGACCTGATTTTAGGACTCCTCATAGCCATATAGACTTTTCTAGACACTTTTCAAGACTGTTTAGTTAAAGGGGTACTCCACTGGAAAACATTTTCTTTTAAATCGACTGGTGTCAGAAAGTTAAACACATTTGTAAATTACTTCGATAAAAAAATCTTAACCCTTCCAGTACTTATCAGCTGTTGTATACTACAGAGGAAGTTCTTTTCTTTTTGAATTTCCTTTCTGTCTGACCGCAGTGCTCTCTCCTGACACCTCTGTCTATTTTAGGAACTGTCCAGAGTAGGAGAACATCCCCATAGCAAACCTCTCCTTCTCCATACAGTTACTGAAATGGACAGAGCTGTCAGCAGAGAGCACTGCGGTCAGATAGAAAGGAAATTCAAAAAGAAAAGAACTTCCTCTGGAGCATTCAGCAGCTGAAAAGTACTGGAAGGATTAAGATTTTTTTAAAAGAAGTAATTTACAAATCTGTTTCTTTCTAGCACCAGTTGATTTAAAAGAAAATATTTTCCAGTGGGGTACCCCTTTACGGCACAAGAACAATAAATGTGGGACATTTCATTAGTAAAATAAAGTCTATTGGTGTAGAAAGTATAATTTGTAATTTGATTTAAGACTGGCTGAAGGACCAGATTGAGATCGATGCAGTGAATGTTTCCTACGCAACACGGTCCCCATTTATAAATAGTCCCCATTTATAAATAGTGTATACATCACGGAAGGGGAAAATCAGTTCACCAGCTGAGGAATCTTTTCTATCCTCCACAGCATTGATCTACGCTGGTTATGTGTTTGAAAAAGAAGGAGGTTGTTAGAGCAAACATTCAGGATAAAAAATACTTGGGGCTTTATTTCACAATGATTAAAGTCCACTTGAATGACTCCAAAAAACACTCCTTTCTTTCAGATGGTACCAGGGCACGAACGTCCACCTATTTAAACAAATTGTCACCATTTGAACACAATACAAGCAATCTGTGTAAAAAAAGAAAAACAGGTAACATACATTTCATAGATACATATGAAACTATTAATGAGAATTAAAAAGAATCTAGACAGATTAAATGAATTTTAGAGAACTGCCCACCTCCTTGCAGTGGCAATCCAATATGTAATAGCTATACAATATATACAGTGACCTCCCGACCTACGATGGCCCCGACATACGATCATTTCAACATACAATGGCCTCTCAGAGGCCATCGCATGTTGGAGGAAGCATACGATGCTTTTATATGTCGGGGCCATCGCATAAACGGCTTTCCGGCAGCGAAGACTGCTTCAGCTGCCACCGGATAGCCATTTACGGTGCCCCGTGTGCTCCGATGATGGTCACTTACATGTCCCTGGCGCTCAGGACCGTCCTTTTCGGGATCCCCTGCATCGTCGGTGCTCTCCATCGTCGTCATCAAGTCGCTGCGCACGTCGTCCCATCATCCAGCAGGAGCGGCGTGCATAGTGATGTGATGGCGGTGACGGAGAGCGAGGATGCCGGGGAAGCAGAGGCCTTGCCGGAGCGTCGGAGACACCCCGGGGACGCGGCTACAGCGATGGAAGGCGACATCCAGGGCAGCAGTGACGGTCCGGAGCGGCGGGGACAGGTGAGTATAACCTCCAATACCAGTGGTCTTCAACCTGCGGACCTCCAGATGTTGCAAAACTACAACTCCCAGCATGCACAGGCCAACGTGGACACACTGAGTGTTTGGGTGTCCAGTTGATAAATGAGGTTCAATGTGGATGAATGTAAAGTTATGCATCTGGGTGCTAATAACCTGCATGCATAGTATGTCTTAGGGGGAATTAAACTGGGAGCAGGGCCGGCCTTTGGGGTGTGTGAGCTATGCGGCCGCACTGGGCGCCATAGCAACAGGGGCGCCGGCTGCCGACACAGCTCACTTTTTTTTTTTTTAACTGGCATGTCTCATAGTCGCACATTTCTACTTCTTGGGTGTGGGCCCCTTAAGAATCATTGCAGGGCTGGACAGGCCGAGGGCTGATTGGAGCAGAGACGTCACGTGCCCCGCGCAGGCACGCACGTCTACTCCAATCACCTGACCTGTCCCTGCCTACGTCTTGCACGATCTTCTTCATCCTCCCCCGTGCAGTGACAGGAGCAGCCGCCTCATGCCGATGCATCGATCCCTGGCAGGGTAAGTAAACTTGCGGAGGGGGGGGGGGGGGGGTTGGTTGTGGAGGTGATAAGAGGTGCGGGGGGGGGTTGGTTGTGGAGGTGATAAGAGGTGCAGGGGGGTTATGGGGGTGATGAGAGGTGCAGGGGGGGGTTATGGGGTTGATGGGAGGTGCAGGGGGGGGGGTTATGGGGTTGATGAGAGGTGCAGGGGGGGTTATGGGGGTGATGAGAGGTACAGGGGGGGTTATGGGGGTGATGAGAGGTACAGGGGGGGTTATGGGGGTGATGAGAGGTGCAGGGGAAGTTATTGGGGTGATGAATGGTGCAGGGGGGTTATGGGGATGATGAGAGGTGCAGGGGGGTTATGGGGATGATGAGAGGTGCAGGGGGGGTTATGGGGGCGATGAGAGGTGCAGGCGGGTTATGGGGGTGATGAGAGGTGCAGGTTTTTTTGGGGGGTGATGAGAGATGCAGGGGAAGTTATGGGGGTGATGAGAGGTGCAGGGGGGTTATGGGGATGATGAGAGGTGCAGGGGGTTATTGGGGTGATAAGAGGTGCAGGGGGTTATGGGGATGATGAGAGGAGCAGGGGGGTTATGGAGTGGATGAGAGATGCAGGGGGGTTATGGGGGTGATAAGAGGTGCAGGGGGGGGGGTTATGGAGTGGATGAGAGGTGCAGGGGGGTTATGGGGGTAATGAGGAGAGGGGGGGGTAATAGTAGTGATGAGGAGGGGTTTGGCGGGCGGGGGTTTTGGGGGTGATGAGGACACAGAGGATGAGAAGGGGTGTATATGTATATATGATGTGTATGCATGTATGTATTCAGGGGGTACAGTGTGTGGCAGTATTATATTCAGGGTACAGTGTGGGGCAGTATTATATTTAGTGGGTACAGTGTATAGCAGTATTATATTTAGTGGGTAAAGTGTATAGCAGTATTATATTCAGGGTACAGTGTGGGGCAGTATTATATTCAGGGTACAGTGTGGGGCAGGATTATATTCAGGGTACAGTGTATGGCATGATTATATTCAGGGTACAGTGTGTGACAGGATTATATTCAGGGTACAGTGTGTGGAAGTATTATATTCAGGGTACAGTGTGGGGCAGTATTATATTCAGGGTACAGTGTGTGGCAGGATTATATTCAGGGTACAGTGTGGGGCAGTATTATATTTAGTGGGTACAGTGTATAGCAGGATTATATTCAGGGTACAGTGTGGGGCAGTATTACATTCAGGGTACAGTGTGTGGCAGTATTATATTTAGTGGGTACAGTGTATAGCAGGATTATATTCAGGGTACAGTGTGGGGCAGTATTTTATTTAGGTTACACTTTCTGGCAGGGTATAATGATTACTGTCTTCATGCAGAGGATGAGGATCTGCTGACATAGTGAGGAGCCAATGATTTCTGGATTTCAGACTCTGCAGAGAAGATGGAGCTGGAGGAAGACCTGGTCTCTGGACCAGATGAAGAAGAAAAGATAACAGAGAAGATATCACTCAGGTCAGAAGACGTCACTGAGGTCAGTGATATCATTGTGTATTCTCCTGACTGTCCCATCAGAGCTGTAGTCACTTGGAAGTTTTGCAGTGATGATGGGTAAAACTGTGTCCAATCTGTGTCTCTCCAGCTGTTACAAAACTACAACTCCCATTGCCTGAGGCTCGCCAGACATGATGGGAGTTTTAGCTTTCCAACAGCTGGAGAAACACTTCAACCAGGGTGATCTGTGGGGGTCTCACCAGTTCCCCCCACGATCTCTTGCACAGGCCCCGACAGTTTGCTGGAAGCTGACGTCTGTACCCCGCAGGAAGCCGCAGCCGGCACACCCTCTCCATGTATCTCTATGGGGTACATGGAGGACCATGTCGGCCGCCGCTCCGTGCGGGGTACGGCATGCCCCCCCTCCAGCCGACTGCTGGAACCCGCGCAGGAGATAGCGGGGGGCCCAATGCTCGGACCCCCCGCGATCTATAACTTATCCTTAAAATAATATTGGGGGCAGGCCCGGGGGGGCTCCAAAAGGTTAGCTTGCACAGGGCGCCTGAACACCTAAGGCTGGCCCTGACTGGGAGAGTCACTGATAGAGAAGGATCTGGGTGAACTTGTAGATCATAGACTACAGAATAGCATGCAGTGTCAGGCAGCCGCTTCTAAGGCCGGCAGGATATTGTCATGTATCAAAAGAGGCATGGACTCATAGGAAAGGGACATAACACTACTCCTTTATAAAACATTGGTGCGGCCTCACCTGGAATATGTTGTTCAGTTTCGGTTCATAAAAGGAGGTCCTACAGAAGGAAAAAGTATAAGCAACCGAACTGGAGCTGTTTATAGTAATTGTTGTTTGTTGTTGTCGGCTTCAAAAAAGTTCAAATGATTTCGTAGAGTAAAATAAATGTAACACTTATATAATGTATAAAGTTCTTGTTTGGAAGTTGAGTTCACCTGATACCCACTTGGGATCCTTAAGGAAATTTCCTCTTTTAGGAGACAAATTTGCGAGCTAAGTGCCTCACTATTTCATAGTTTCACATTTGCATCTATTCTCCATGTTTTAACTGCATATTCATGTTGCACCTATATCCTTGTGCTGGCAGTGTGCTGCTGCATTCTTCTGTTGCCATATATATATATATATATATATATATATATATATATATAGATATATATATAGATATATATATATATCTATACATATATATATATATATATATATATATATATATATATATAAAAAAAAAATATATATATATATATATATATATATATTTTTTTTTTTTTTACTGCTCTCTGAATCAATAGGGGGAACTCCGATGGAATACAGTTTAGTTGTTTTTACTAATTTTCCATATAAAAAAAAAACATTAATACAATTCAATAGAAGAACATGACAACAATGATACACCTATCTCCTCCTCTTTACTCCATTTATTATAGGGGCTACTTTCTTTCCTCTGTAATAGATAGTCTCATATCTTTTTATCTGTTAAACTGCATTTTCCAATTTCTTCTCTGTTGGACCCTCCAGAGCGAACCATCTTCTTAAAATTTTTATTTTTCCAATCCCAAAGCTTTTTAAAATAACATTGTTTCTTACTCCATCCAATAATCCTATGCCTAGGACGGCTGTCTTTACATTGAAATCTATTTTAGTTCTCAACTTCCTCTCAACAGTAAGTCTCTAGAAGTTCACCTGGCACTGCTCCGGGGCAATCAATCCATGTATCTTGTGGTCACGTGTTGAGCGCTGTTCACACTAGCATTAAGGTGGTGGTGCTCTCGCTAGATAGTCACTGCATATACACACTAAAAAGAAATAAATGGCAAGGCAGAGGATCGTGGGGAGCTAGAGGAAACTCCCCACGATCCACTGCCCTGCCATCTGTCCATCTATAGCCACCTTTTTATCGTTTGAATAAACTACACAGCATCGTAACGGTGGTGAGTGATTCGCGTCTTTCCTTATTTCTTCTTAGTGTGTTCCTCTCAACAATTTTGTACACCGATGTCCACTGGTGCCAGATAGTTAATCAGATTAGCAAATTACTTCTTTTTAAAAACTTAATCCTTCCAGTACTTATCAGCTGCCGTATGCGCCACAGGAAGTTGAGTTGTTCTTTCCAGTCTGACCACAGTGCTCTCTACTGACACCTCTGTCCATGTCAGGAACTGTCCAGAGTACAAGCAAATCCCCATAGCAAACCTCTCCTGCTCTGGACAGTTCCTGATACAGACAGAGGTGTCATCAGAGAGCACTGTGGTCTGACTGAAAATAATTCCAGAAAGAAATACAACTTCCTGTGAAGCATTCAGCAGCTGATAAGTACTGAAAGGATTAAGATTTATAGAAGTAGTTTACAAATCTGTTTAACTTTGTGGCATGAGTTAAAAAAAATGTTTCCACTGGAGTACCCCTTTAAAGGGTACCTCTCACCAAAAAAACCTTGGATATATTATAGATTAATGTATGCAGAATAACTTTACAATTGCATGTTATTAAAAAATATGCTTCTTTCTATTTAATTTTCCACTTTGAAGAAATGACCACTAGGGGTCTCCCTACCAGTCCTGGCAGCAAGCATTTCAGACTCATGCTGGAGTCCTAAACACTACGAGCTGCCAGTCTGCTTTGTTCACAAAGGAGAACACTCAGAGCTTCCAGCCTGTTTTGTTCACAGCCTGTTTGGCTGTGAACAAAGCAGGCTGGCAGCTCTGAGTGTTTAGGACTCCAGCATGAGTCAGAAATGCTTGCTGACAGGACTGATCGGGAAAAATACAATAGAAAGAAGCATATTTTTCATTAACATGCTATTGGAAAGTTATTCAACATTCATTAATCTAAAATATATCAAAAGTTTATTTGATGAGAGGTACCCTTTAAGCAGCTAAGTTCCACTTCCTTGACACTTGGCAAGTTTAGAAGTTTGTCAGCCACCATCAGCTCCAGGAAAAGTTTCCTTTTATAGCCTAACAGCTATTCAACGGTGTCTGCAGCTCATCGCAGAAAATACAGCGGACAGATTCCCTGGAAGGAGAGGCTAATTCCTGTCTTGTTTATATCCACTCCTGAGTTTGGCTTAAAAATAAAAAACAATGACATGTTTGAAGGAGGCCGAAAAGAAAATGGTTCTGTTCATTTAGAAGAAAAGCTGCATGTATATCAACAGATGGGAAGATTTCTATAGTAAATATGGTGTTAGCATATGCCGTTTTAGAGCTACGGCATGATATGTGTACCTGTCAAGTAACAATAAACTGAAATATGGGACTGTGACAATGTTTTTGATTGCTGTCTGCTGTGACACATGAGGAAGGGAATGATGAGGTTAATGCACAAATCCCTATACACAGTAGCATGAATACTGATTGTAAATGTCATCATAATGTGTGTTATTTATGCACAGTCCCCAACATTTACAATTAGTGCAAGATAACATTTAACTTAGAATGCCATCTATCAATAAAATCTTCATTAAATTAATTACCTTAGGCAATGTTTTTTTCTGGTAAACAGGCACATAGTTGCATTATATTATTATAAATAGCTAATTATACTTTTCTGGTTTGTATAATATCAGCGTGCAAAGCTTGGAGTGGTATAAACCGGGTAAATGCCAGTCAAGGCTCAAATTCTCCTTTCCTATAAATTTGGGAATACAAAGTCTTTTATTATAGAAAAAATATTCTGTTAAAAGATTTCCCTTTGGTAAATTGACATGAATATAGCATTATTTTCACAATGAATTTCTCTTAGAGTAGGCCTCTATTCCTGCATCATTTTTTCAAGTGTCTTTCACCATTTTACAGCATTTGATGAAAAAAAGGTGGCCATACACATTAAATAAATAGTAGTGTGGTGAATCACTAGGTGAATGGCGGGACCACGGATGTGGCAGTCTAGGTTGGTGGGATCAGATGTTATTAACCCCGGGGGCTGGATGGAATTAACCCCTAGTATTTGTGACACCAGTGTGGTTTTCGGGTTCCGGAACACCACACGCCCGGATTCTCTGCTATCCCAATTGCTAGTAGTGAAATGAGAGTCCACAACCAGTTATGGTCAAACGGAGGCTTTACTGAGTAGAAGACAGGTGTAATTATCTTCACAGCTAAGGCCAGATTTCCCAGAGAGGTGGCCAGGACCCGGAGGACCTCGCAGCTTGCCGGACCAATATACTTGTAATTAACTTGACTTGAAATTAGACTTGACTTGACTATATGCAGGACTTGGCTACTTGTAGTGAAAGCAGACATAGACTTGAGACTTACTGGAGAGACGGTAACTTTGTGGCCTTCTAGATACTGATCACTTGGCCTGAGTTCTCTGGAAGCTGAGCTCAGTAAGGTAGCTGGTGGTAAGTGTTAAGAGACTGAATAGTAATGGCCACCCCTTTTTATAGTGGGGGGCTGGACTAAAGCACATTGGTCGAGCTGTGGGTCATAGGTTAAGCTGGTGCTCTCTGGGAGAACATGTGACAACAAATCATATGACTGCAAAACATAACATGTGACAGACTTACACACAGGTCCTTGAGACCTCCCACAGGTCCTCTATACTACCTATACATAGGGATCCTGTCTAAGCATTAAAAGTGACACACACCTTTATAAAACCAACAGGGGAGTCTTTGCAGGGGAGCCCCCAGGTTCCTGACGGACTCAACCTGACAGGGCCTAAAGGTAGTACAAGACCATGTCCTGTACTAGGACATCACAGTAGTTTAAGTAAATAGATGGTTGATATCGTTAAACATTTCCCAGACACAATCATGAACATTTTATTTAATTATGACCAATAAAGTTCTTCCCCAAAAGTTCTTTCATAAATGATCACTCATCCACCTGGTGCTCGAAAATTTCAAACATGGCCAACTTCTCTTTGGACGATAACAGTTTTTCATTGGTAGGCTTAAACTACTGTTCTTCTAAAAAATTTCTGGCCCAAGTCATTTTGGTCAACGTTTATCAACTTTAAGTACATAGGGACCTTAAAACCGTGTCCACACACAGTTATATTGGTCATTTTTTGCTTTTTGTCTTTATTTTCTGCTTGTGAACATGGCCTAAGGCGATGTTCACACAGTGTATTTTCATTCATATTTTGTAGCTGTAAAAAAAAATATATGGACTTACAGACGTAAAAAATACGTTGGCCTTTCTAAAAAAGCAAAGTTGTATAAATTGCGGCAAGTGATTTCACAATTTTACGGCCCTTTTGTTTTCCATTTTATGATGGGATTTTGCTATTCGTTAGTTATTATTTACTTATGGCCACAAATAATGAACATGCTCATTATTTTAATAGCCAATAGAAATGACAGATACATTTTTATTCACTGTGTGCAATAACTGCTTTTCCATAGACTTTGATATTACATTGTTTTTGCATAAAATCACGGTGTGAGCATAACCTAAAGGTTTTCCCAACTCAGGAAATGAGCGACATCGTTCATGTGCAACCCACCTTTCCTTTCTTACATGAGACTTGGGTCCCCATTCTTGAAATCATGGGGGGCTACAGCGGTTGGAGCTACCATCACCAGATAGTTATACCCTATCCTACAGACAGGGGATAGCTTCCTGAGTTGGGAACATCCCTTTATGTTTATTAAGAATCAATTTACAAGACACAGACCCAAGGACAAGCAAATACGGTAACTCCGATGTCAGCTGGTTGTCTCCTGTTGGACTTTTGGAGTCCATTTCTGTGTCAGAGTTTGGGCCCAACAGTGCTAAGTCTGATACTTTATTAGACCAGTCTTCTCCTACATAGAGTAACATATTACTGTACTCATCAATCTTTGTAGCAAAGGGTAGCTCTATAAATGGCAGCTGTAAAAATATGTAACAAGTGGCGAAATCATGTTGGTTTGATACTATTCATGTAGTTTTCTAACAGACAATGACTGCAAAAGTAATTCCGTCTGGAGTCAAATATATGAAGAACTCTAAGTTTACCATTAAACCCACTGGGGGAGATTTATCAAAACCTGTGTAGAGGAAAAGTGAAGCAGTTGCCCATTGCAACCAATCAGATTGCTTCTTTCATTTTTCAGAGGCCTTTTAAAAATGAAAGAAGCAATCTGATTGGTTGCTATGGGCAACTGTACCACTTCCTTTACACAGGTTTTGATAAATCTCCCCCATTGTCCCACAATTGTATAAGCCTCCTGTAAATTCATCTGCCTAGTAACAATAACAATAAAGTAACAATAAAGAAGTAACATGTGCCACCTAATGGAAAGGCAGATCTGCCAATTCCGAGCCAGGAAAAGCCGAGTGATAACCTTGGTATGAGCTGCGATGTTATCCATGTTTATTGCCACTCATTTCACATGAAGTAGATGTAACTTAGAATCGGCAGAATATTATCTTTAAAAATTTTACAGCAAAGTAATTAGACTTTGATAATTAGAGATAAACACCAGGGCAGATTTACTATTACACATGCAGCAGAATTCTGTCTTACATGACTTGCATGACACTATATAATCTCCTCTGATAAGGGGACATGGCTTGAAGGAAAAGTAGTGTGGCTTCACTGAAAATGGGCATTGACTCGTGTGTGACTCTGTGTGCCAAAAATGTGGCGTAACATAGTGGAGTAAAGTTGGGACAACTGTTGGCTTACTTTGTCAAACAGCTTGAGTCATTTTGATAAGTCTGGTGAATTTGAAAAGGCTATATACATCTGAATTTACAAGAATTACAAATTAATAAATGTGGGCTACTGTGTTCAAGTATCTGAACTGCTCTGCCAATTGTAAACCACATATGTATGCAACTGCAAGCCTTTACAGTTACATACGTTTGACATTGACTCCAATTGAAAAAATGTAAACAACACAGTAAATATTTTCTGTACAGTTGTCTTGAAAGGTGTAGTCATCGTTAGTTGATGCAATGTACTGGACCAATGTATGCCTACAGGACATGTCTGGCTAATACAATGGGGATCAAAAATTTGGGCACCCCAGGTAAAAATTTGTATTAGGGTGCGTTCCCACAGGGCGTATACGCAGCGTATTTGACGCTGCGCAAAATTTATGGCAGCAGTACGCTGCGTATCCCTTGCTCACTATACACACAGGGCTTTCCGGCGGCAGCCCTATGTGTGTAGTGAGTTTTGGAGGCGGAGCCGCGCGTCACAGACACGCCGGCATATGGCTCCACCTCCAAAACTCACTACACGCATAGGGCTGCCGCCGGAAAGCCCTGTGTGTATAGTGAGCAAGGGAGACGTAGCGTATTTCCCGCTGCTGCCGTAAATTTTGCGCAGCGTCAAATACGCTGCGTATACGCCCTGTGGGAATGCACCCTAAATGTGCATAAAGAAGCCAAGGATAGATGGAAAAATCTCCAAAAGGCATCAAATTAAAGATTAGACATTCTTATAATATGTCAACAAAAGTTAGATTTTATTTCCATCATTTCCATCATTTATTTCCAAAATAACAGAAAACAAAAAAATGTCATCTGCAAAAGTTTTTGGCACCCTACAGAGTTAAAGGGGTATTCCAGGCAAAACCTTTTTTTATATATATCAACTGGCTCCGGAAAGTTAAACAGATTTGTAAATTACTTCTATTAAAAAATCTTAATCCTTCCAATAGTTATTAGCTTCTGAAGTTTTCTGTCTAACTGCTCAAAGATGATGTCACGTCCCGGGAGCTGTGCATGATGGGAGAATATCCCCATAGGAACTGCACAGCTCCCGGGACGTGAGTCATCAGAGAGCAGTTAGACAGAAAACAACAACTCAACTTCTGAAGTTAATAACTATTGGAAGGATTAAGATTTTTTAATAGAAGTAATTTACAAATCTGTTTAACTTTCCGGAGCCAGTTGATATATAAAAAAAAGTTTTGGCCTCGAATACCCCTTTAATATCTTGTACTGCCCCCTTTGGCATCACAGCTTGTAAACGCTTTTTGTAGCCAGCCAAGAGTCTTTCAATTTTTGTTTGAGGTATCTTTGCTCATTCTCCCTTACAAAAGTCTTCCAGTTCTTTGAGATTTCTGGGCTGTCTGTCACGCATTGCTCTTTTAAGGTCTATCCATAGATTTTCAATTATGTTGAGGTCAGGAGATTGTGAAGGCCATGGCAAAACCTTCAGTTTACGCCTCTTGATGTATTCCCCCATGGATTTTGAGGTGTGTTTAGGATCATTATCCATTTGTAGAAGCCATCCTCTCTTTAACTTCAGCTTTTTCACAGATGGAATCAAGTTAGCATCCAAAATTTGCTGAAATTTTATTGAATCCATTTTTCCTTCTACTCGTGAGATGTTTCCTGTGCCACTGGCTGCAATACAACCCCAAAGCATGATTGATCCACCCCCATGCTTAACAGTTGGACAGAGGTTCTTTTTATTAAATTCTGTTCCCCTTCTTCTCCAAATGTACCTTTGCTCATTCCGGCCAAAAAGTTCAATTTTAACCTCATCGATCCACAGAACTTGTTTCCAAAAGGCATCAGGCTCTATATGTTCATTTGCAAAGTTCAAACACTGATTTTTGTGGTGAGGACGTAGAAGAGCTTTTCTTCTGATGACTCTTCCATGAAGACCATATTTGTACAAGTATCTCTTTATAGTGGAATAGTGTACCACAACTCCAGTGTCTGCCAGATCTTTCTGGAGGGATTGTGCAGTCAAAAGTGGGTTTTGAATAGTTTTTCTCACAATCCTGCGAGCTGTTCAGTCTGATATTTTTCTTGGTCTTCCAGATCTTGCTTTAACTTCCACTGTTCCTGATGACTGCCATTTCTTAATTACATTCCAAACAGAGGATATTGACACCTGAAAACATTTTGCTATCTTCTTATAGCCTTCTCTAGCTTTGTGAGCGTCAACTATTTTCAGTTTCAGATTTCTAGACAACTGCTTAGAAAAACCCATGGTGCTGATTGTTGGGGCAAGGTCAGATGAGTCTGGGCATTTAAAACCTTTGAGATTGACATCACCTGGTCTTCCCAGATGATGACTGAGAACAATCCATGACACTGGTAGGTCTCAGGTTTGCAAAGGGGGCAGTGCATGCTATAAATTCTGCAGGGTGCCAAACTTTTGCAGACACCATTATTTTGTTTTCTGTTATTTTGAAAGTGTAACTGATGGAAATAAAATCTAACTTTTGTTGACATATTATAAGAATGTCTAATCTGTAATTTGATGCCTTTTGGAGATTTTTCCATCTTTCCTTGGCTTCTTTATGCACATTAATAGACATTTTTACCTGGGGTGCCAAAACTTTTGATCCCCACTGTAATAGTTCATGGAGACCGTAGACATACTGTATATATTGGGAGAATTCCCTGTATGTAGGGTCAACGTAGAAGAAACCAAGCCCTACAGTTACTGGTGATTTTTAGCTTATAGGAAGAATGTTGCACATACATTTACCTGTCCAACCACAAAGAACCCCAAGTTTCAATTCTTCTACTAGATTTTTCCTTCTACAAGACTATATATAAATGCTAACAGATCTGCTGTTCATGTGATTTGTTCTTAGAAACATCCTGTACATGTTATCCTCTCAGATCAATCTATGCTACTACCTGACCAAACTACTTACCTTTCAGTAATGAATTGGTTAACAACACAAAGCTGCTTCTTCACTCTGTCCAGGGACCTGGTTTAACATCTGGAAAAAGATAAAAAAAAGAAAAGAAAAAAGTTCTTGAAATCATTTTTCACCATCTCTGGCAAAAACTTTTTCCTTTTCCGTCTGGAGAGAATTTAGTTAAGACTTGTTACATATGGAGAGGGAGGTTTTATTGTAATGAATTGCACGCAGGCCTGACTTATATAGTCAAATGTGTGCTGTACTGTCTGAGGTTCCACTAAGCCCAAAGCCTTACAGAGCCACGGTCGTCCTATTTATCATTCCCATATAGAGATTTGAGGACAAAGCAGCAGCGTAGATAACATATGCCTCTTTCCCTCAGATTTCATGGAACTTAGCACACGTTCATGGCTATTATTATATTTATAGACTAAAAATGTCTGTGCTGTTCCAAAATGAGACACAATGAACTTGGCCTGAAAAAGCCTACGATGCAATTTTGCTACCTGAATCAATGGCGGATATGGAATAATGGGTTAACAGATTATGCAGATTTGGATGCATATAGTGACAAAATCTGAATCAGTGATCATAATAAAGGAGATACAGTAAAAAAAGAAAGCAACATTAAAAGGTAACTCTCATTAAAACACATTTTTGCTATTGCACTCCTTATGGTAAATAAAAAATATTTCTAATATACTTTGAAAATTAAGTTATACTTTGAAAATTAAGTTTTCTATGTTTTATTTGTGCTTAAAAAAAGCTCAAGAGCACATTTTTCCCCATCTTATACACAGGACCGAGGTCCAAACACAGGAAGTGCAGCCTGGAGTGCTGAGGGGGGAGGGGGTGTCCAACCTACAGCAAATGGCAGTTAAGTGTGAGAGGAGCTATGATTGGATGAGGCAGGACACCCCCCCCCTCAGCACTCCAGGCTGCACTTCCTGTGTTTGGACCTCGGTCCTAAGTCTGTGTATAAGATGGGGGAAATGTGCTCTTCAGCTTTTTAAGCACAAATAAAATATAGAAAACTTAATTTTTTTTTAACGAAAGTATATTAGAAATCTTTTTTATTTACCATAAGAATTGCAATAGCAAAAATTTGTTTTAATGAGAGTTACCCTTTAATGCAGACCTCAATTGCTTGCCGCATTCTTTAATGGAAAACTGTCAGCCTGTTCACCTACACTAAACCCAATACACTGGGTTATGGTTTGGGTGAACAGGAGTCCAATGAGGGGTCACTAAAATACATCCCGTAGGTCCAGAAATATGTCCCCCTGAAGATCATCTGCTATATTCCTTGAATTGCACACTAGAGACGGGCTTTCTAAGGGGAGCGCATGCTGCAGATGGCATGAGCTTGATTCATTTCTATGAGAGATCCATGGAGTACAGCCTCTTTGAGGTCCCGTTCAGGAGATCTCGGGGGCCAAGTGCTGGGACCCCCTGCGATCAAACACGTATCAACCGCTGGCTCTATTTACATATTCGTGGTCTGTGACACAACATCCTAGTGATGTGGAGTAGCTGGTCACGTGAGCGCTCGGTCAGTGCTGTGCTCTATGCAAAGAACAGAGTGCTCATGTGACCAGCGACTCCACGTCACTAGGACGTGGAGTCACAGACAATAAATATATAAATTGAGCCAGCAGGGCCCCACCTCTAGTGTGTTCACTCACACTATGGGGGAGATTTATCAAAACGTGTGCAAAGGAAAAGTGTCCCAGTTGCCCATAGCAACCAATCAGATCGCTTCTTTCATTTTGCAGAGGCCTTGTTAATAATGAAAGAAGAGATCTGATTGGTTGCTATGGGCAACTGGGCATCTTTTCCTCTGGACAGGTTTTGATAAATCTCCCCCTATAACCCAGTGTATTGGATTTAGTGCGGGTGAACAGGATGACAGTATTCCTTTAAGTAGAAATGTAGGGAGGGGGTAATTTTATTGGCTGCCAGTGTAAAGAAATAGGAAGGGAGGAGGAGCCTTAAAGAAGGAGATCGGTATTGCACAATACAATAAAGATAAGGGGCCAATATGGCTGACAAGAAGTGGAGTCTTCTTGCGTCAGAAACAAAGAACATATATGAAGCAGAAATGGCTAATCTTACAGGAGAAAGGCTACCCACAGCTATGATAAATAATGATATCCATCTTTAGCATAGATACATTTTTGCTAATGTCACATCTTTATTTTTATTGTATTGATAAAAACAAAAATCAAATTACAGCTGAAAATACTGTCATCATATTTAAAATGACATTAGCCTGAACACATATCCCCTGTGTGAGAGAAGAAAGGGCCCTGCATGTCATGGTATTGAAACCTCCCCGAACAATACATGAATAGGGGACCCTCCCCTGCTCTGTAATTAAAAGGACATCAATGATAACGCACTTTATGTGCAGTCATGTGATTCATGTCTTTTAATGTGATTTTGGATTGTCCCTTTAACCAAAAAAACCTACTAATTATTATATACTGAACAGATGTACGGTAGATATTTCATGTTCTAGACCACAAAAAAACTATTATTACATTGAAATTTTTACCATAATATTGTAAACTTAATATCTGCTGCTCAGGTGTTGTTAGAGGGACACTACATATATCCAAATCACTATCCATATCAATGGCGAAATCCGATAAACTACTACTATTCAATCTAGGTAGAAAATGAATGTCACTGTAAATGAGTGATTTAAAGGGGTATTCCAGGAAAAAACTATGTTTTATATATCAACTGGCTTTAAAAAGTTAAACAGATTTGTAAATTACTTCCATTAAAAAATCTTAATCCTTCCAGTACTTGTCAGCTACTGAAGTTGAGTTGTTATTTCAGTCTAATTGCTCTCTGATGACATCTGTCTCAGGAGCTGTCCAGAGTAGGAGCGAATCCCCATAAGAAACCTCTTATGCTCCGGACAATTCCTGAGACAGACAGAGGTGTCAGCAGAGAGCACTGTTGTCAGACAGAAGAGAACAACTCAACTTCAGCAGCTGATAAATATTGGAAGGATTAAGATTTTTTCATAGAAGTAATTTACAAATCTGTTTACATTTCTGGAGCCAGTTGATCTAAAAGAAAAAAGTTTTTTCCTGGAATACCCCTTTAAGCTGTTCATACACATGAAACTTTGGCATAACATAGCCAATAAAGTCCTATGATATTGTTTAAACAAACAAGTAGGAACAATACAGTGAGCTTGCAACAGTGCCAAATGATCAGCTGAAAGCAGCCAATCATGGCAAAAACTGGTTCTTTCAGCCGGGGGTTGGAAAGAAAAATTCAGCAAAACAGATAAGACTTTAGGCAGATATTGTGATCAATTATTGGCACGTAACGCACAAATGATGGTCAGCTGAGCTGGCCAAGCGCATCCATTTTATGTCAACCATTATATTAAAGGGGTACTTTAGTGTTTCAAAACATATCCACTTTCTACAGAATAGGTGATCAGTGTTGTAGGGTGAGTGGGTGGGGGGGTTTGGGATCCTGGGACCCTCCTCAATTTCCTGAACAGGACCCCGGCTTTCTAAGAGGAGAGCGTGCTACAGATGGCATGAGCTCCATTCGTTTCTATGAGAGCTCCAGAGATCCACGAGTACAGCACTCAAGTCTCTTCGATGTTCCATTCAGGAGATCTCAGGGTCCAACTGCTGGGACCCCGTGCGATCAAACACGAATCAACCATTATATTAAAGGGGTTCCCTTGTGTGTAAAAAAAGGACACCCTTTCTACAGGATAAGGGAAAAAGTGCCTGATCACGGGGGTCTGAATTCTAGAACCCCCGTGATCTCCAGATTGGGGCCTCAAATCTCCTCGCTGTATGAGATCAGCATGTACTCCATGCATTCTCTATGAGAGCACTGAAGATACACAAGAGCTATATGCAAAGGTCCGACCCTAACCCCCCATGATCAGACACTTATCCTTTATCCTGTGTGTATGTATACTTTTATAGGCCGGAACAATAAAGTGGCACTGCACTTGTGTCTCTAGGACAACATTTCTGGCCACATGCCCTTGAGGCTTATATTAGGTCGGCCACACTTGTGTGGCCGACCTAATATAAGCCTCAAGGGCATGTGGCCAGAAATGTTGTCCTAGAGACACAAGTGCGGTGCCACTTTATTGCTCCGGCCTATAAAAATATATGCAATAAAGAGTCTTTAATCTAACACTTTTTATAGTCCTCTTGTAAAAGTCTTCAAAGATTTTTTAAGTCACTCTTTCCTGCATCAAGTATGAGCATTTTTCACATTTTCCTAAAACACAAATAAAAAAAAAAGTAAAATCTTTTCTTATTGCTAATTCTGTGAATTCTTTAAAGTCCACGTGAGTTTTCCAAATTCCTCCATAAATTCCCTTCCTAATATTACACAGATGCTTAAATAAACCCCATTACATTGCATCTCTTCTCATGAATATTACTGCCTTGACTTTATATGGCTGTGCGAATTCCCCAGCTCGAGCCCGAGCAGACATTAATCAAGTGAATCATTGCATTATAGGTGCATTGTCCATAACCCTTTATCTCAGCCCCTGGGCTCCTCATTACAGAAAGCGCTATTATCTTGGCATATAATTCTGCTATTCCTTCTCTAAACCATTTCATTAACTCTCATTCTGATGCATGTCATATATTAGATAAGTCACTTTATCATGTAATACACTTCAGTACACCCTGTTACGCCGTAATTGTTAGTGCCACGTAGCAGGAAAGGACAAACTGGTTGGGCCGGTGGGCCTCTTTATTTGTGCTCTTTTTTTGGGATAGGAAAATGTAACATTACACTAGTTCCTTTTGTATCACCTGGTGCTACAGTGCCTTCAACCAAAAGAGTCTTCGGTGGTTTTGGGGGGGGTGAACCTTCCAGGTATATTTATCAATCTGTGCTAAGCCAAATACATGCCGCACAAAGACTAGCCCTTCCATGGCCCCCGTGATTAATTGTGTTCAAATGTGGACATTTTCAAGCATTTATCGTAGCTGTGGGAAGAGAAGAACCTTATTATAATATGTAAATTATTTGTATAATGACCTTAATGCAGAGCTTTAGGTGATATGGGATCTGCACCATTATATCATTTTATTTATCACTCCTATGCTAATTGTTGGACATTTACTAGACATGTGGAAATATATTGGGCTAGGTGAAGGGGCCTCTCCATGGTATTTTTAATGATGCCTATTACGGTGTAATAAAAAAATATATTGTGTAAGTGTAGTAGTATTTTATTAGATCAGTAATAAAATGTATTCTTTTGATGGCTGCACAGGAATAATGATGGTATAAGCTGTGATTAAAGTGACGCGGAACTGAAGCTGTTCTTCATGGAATGGTTGATGGGTTGTATATTAGCAATTAATAAATGGGTGCAGAACATAATCTATAGACGCATCTTAAATCAATTGTGGTTAAGGTTTCGGTGCCTAAAGCATTTAATTCTTTGGAAGCATATTTTATTTAATATCCACTCAGATTTCAGTCTCATATATTTTATTTTGATACCGTTTTTATGCGAATCGTATGCAAATTTGCGCTGTCTGGGGTAACTTTACTGGAAAGCAAAATATTTTTTTTTTTTAAATCCACTTGAAACAGAGTGTCTGGCATCTATCTTCTGGGATACTTATGTAGATTTCATAGTGCATAAGAGTATGAGTGTGCAAGTCCTCTCGGGGACGCAATAGCAGTTTTATCATTGTATTATAGAATTTAATGTTCAGGTTTAATGTTTTTTATTCAGGTGCAGGAAGGTGATGTATCACTGCTTAAGTAGGCGGAATTGCTGGTCAGGAGTCTGGGTGAGTTGAGTCATTGATGATGGTGTAGGATAGGCAACCTTTGGCACTGCTGATGTTTTGGACTACATTTCCCATGATGCTTTGGCAGCATTTTGGCTGTAAAGAGCATCATGGGAGTTGTAGTCCAAAACATCCGCAGTGCCAAAGGTTGCCTATGCCTGGTATAGGTTGTTTCACAGCCTTTTCAGAGACAAGGACTTTTTATGTTAAAGCGGAACCCTATATATTATCAACGTGCATCACACTGATCTCTTCGCCCTGACTGGTTCAGTCCAGCATATCACAGCTATTGGGGAATAGTACTACAATTACATGAAACTAGCTTTTGCACAGTAGTAGTCTTAAAGACTTCGATTTACGTTTTGTTGTTTTATGGGGCAACAATATATTTATCAGAAAAAGATTTAGGGACTAACTCACTTATTTCCAGTAACTGGTAAAACCGGTTTCCATTTTTGACATGACAGGTGACTATCCTTTAATCACTTGAGTATATTGGTATGAGAACATAAGGTGAATTGTTCTTAGAGTCTACAAACGTGGCCATGAAATGTGTGTAGCAGTGGTATACATAGTGGAAAGGAAAATGCCTCCCCTAATGGTGCTAAGTAATGCAAAAAGGGCCTGGTACTTGCTGGACACCTTCACCCCATTCCCTTTCTTTATCCTTGTGCTTATTACCCCTTTAGTTCTTTGATAAACTTGTACCTATTAAGGAGGAGGTCTCTTACACTATGGCAGCATTTTTTTTTAAACTATGATTAATCTGATACACCCAAAGTAATTCATAGTGTCCCAAAATCACAGTTTTATGCTACTCTTGGTTTAAGCAGCCTAAAACAGAGGGCAGGTTCCCTTTAACAGCCAAACTGAAAGGGGATTAAACCAGTCTTGACAGGGCCCTCAGTTTAGAGTAGCCAATAACAGCTGCATGGTCTGCCTTCTTGGTGATCAGAGGGGTTGTCACTTACCTTGTGCCAGAGAGCTTTAAAAGGCACCGAATAGGTCACAGTCAAAGTAAGCTTGGTGCAAAATGGGAAACTATAAGAATGCTATTTATAAATTATGCATCAAGATGAGATGTAAAAAATTATATAGTTCACGCTACAACTAAACTTTCAATCGCATATAGTCATGGCCGTAAATGTTCTAGAAAATGAAGTATTTCTCACAGAAAAGGATTACAGTAACACATGTTTTGCTATACACATGTTTATTCCCTTTGTGTGTATTGGAACTAAACCAAAAAAGGGAGGAGAACAGCAAATTGGACATAATGTCACACCAAACTTCAAAAATGGTCTGGACAAAATTATTGGCACCCTTTCAAAATTGTGGAAAAATAAGATTGTTTCAAGCATGTGATGCTCCTTTAAACTCACCTGGGGCAAGTAACAAGTGTGGGCAATATTAAAATTACACCTGAAAGCAGATAAAAAGGAGAGAAGTTCACTTAGTCTTTGCATTGTGTGTCTGTGTGCCACACTAAGCATGTGCCACAGAAAGAGGCGAAAATAACTGTCTGAGGACTTGAGAACCAAAATTGTGGAAAAATATCAGCAATCTCAAGGTTACAAGTCCATCTCCAGAGATCTAGATTTGCCTTTGTCCACAGTGCGCAACATTATCAAGAAGTTTGCAACCCATGGCACTGTAGCTAATCTCCTTGGGCGTGGACGGAAGATAAAAATTGATGAAAGGTGTCAATGCAGGATAGTCCGGATGGTGGATAAGCAGCCCCAAACAAGTTTCAAAGATATTCAAGCTTTCCTGCAGGCTCAGGGAGCATCAGTGTCAGCGCGAACTATCTATCAACATTTAAATGATATGAAATGCTATGGCAGGAGACCCAGGAGGACCCCACTGCTGACACAGAGACATATAAAAGCAGGGCTACGTTTTGCCAAAATGAACCTGAGTATGCTAAAATCCTTCTGGGAAAACATCTTGTGGACAGATGAGACCAAGATAGAGCTTTTTGGTAAAGCACATCATTCTACTGTTTACCAAAAATGGAATGAGGCCTACAAAGAAAAGAACACAGTACCTACAGTGAAATATGGTGGAGGTTCAATTATGTTTTGGGGTTGTTTTGCTGCCTCTGGCACTGGGTGCCTTGAATGTGTGCAAGGCATCATGAAATCTGAGGATTACCAATGGATTTTGGGTCGCACTGTACAGCCCAGTGTCAGAAAGCTGGGTTTGCATCCGAGGTCTTCCAGCAGGACAATGACCCCAAACATACGTCAAAAAGCACCCAGAAGTGGATGGCAACAAAGCGCTGGAGAGTTCTGAAGTGGCCAGCAATGAATCCAGATCTAAATCCCATTGAACACCTGTGGAGAGATCTTAAAATTGCTGTTGGGAAAAGGCGTCCTTCCAATAAGAGAGACCTGGAGCAGTTTGCAAAGGAAGAGTGGTCCAACATTCCGGCTGAGATGTGTAAGAAACGTATTGATGGTTATAGGAAGAGACTGATTTCAGTTATTTTTTTGAAGGGTGTGCAACCAAAAATTAAGTTAAAGGGGTACTCCAGTGAAAAACTTTTTTTTTTTTTTAAATCAACTGGTGCCAGAAAGTTAAACAGATTTGTAAATTACTTCTATTAAAAAATCGTGATCCTTCCTGTACTTATTAGCTGCTGAATACTACAGTGGAAATTATTTTCCATTTGAAACACAGAGCTGTCTGCTGACATCATGAGCACAGTGCTCTCTGCTGACATCTCTGTCCATTTTAGGAACTGTCCAGAGTAAAAGGAAATCCCCATAGCAAACATATGCTGTTCTGGACAGTTCCTAAAATGGACCAAGATGCCAGCAGAGAGCACTGTGCTCATGATGTCAGCAGACAGCTCTGTGTTTCAAAAAGAAAAGAATTTCTGCTGTAGTATTCAGCAGCTAATAAGTACAGGAAGGATTAAGATTTTTTAATAGAAGTAATTTACAAATCTGTTTAACTTTCTAGCGCCAGTTGATTAAAAAACAAAAAAATAGTTTTTCACCAGAGTACCCCTTTAACCCCTTAAGGATCCTTGACGTATGCGTACGTCATGACACCCTGGTACTTAAGGGCCCATGACGTACGCGTACGTCATGGAGAATTCCGGCCCCCGCCGCACACCGCAGTGTTCTCTAAAACTGTAGCAGTGTTCTCTAAAACTGTAGCCCTCCAAATGTTGCAAAACTGCAAGTCCCAGCATGCCCAAACAGCTGTCTCGGCATGCTGGGAGTTGTAGTTGCGTACCTCCAGCTGTTGCATAACTACATCTCCCAGCATGCCCTTTGGTGATCAGTACATGCTGGGAGTTGTAGTTTTGCAACAGCTGGAGGCACACTGGTTGGAAAATACTGAGTTAGATAACAGAACCTAACTGAAGGTTTTCCAACCAGTGTGCCTCCAGCTGTTGTAAAAGTACATCTCCCAGCATGCACGGTCTGTCAGTACTTGCTGGGAGTTGTAGTTTTGAAACAGCTGGAGGTTTGCCCCTCCCCCCCATGTGAAGTAAAGGGTACATTCACACGGGCAGGTTTACAGTAAGTTTCTTGCTTCAAGTTTGGTCTGCGGCAAATTTTTTGCCACAGCGCAAACTCCTAGCGGGAAACTCACCGTAACACACCAGTGCAAACGTACCCTAAAAACACTACACTACACTAACACAAAATAAAGGGTAAAACACTACATATACACCTCCTTACACTGTCCCCCCCAATAAAAAACGTATTGTATGGCAGTGTTTCCAAAATGGACCCTCCAGCTGTTGCAAAATAACAACTCTCAGCATTTCTGGACAGCCACTGACTGCCCAGGCATGCTGGGAGTTTAGCAACAGCTGGAGCCACCCTGTTTGGGAATCACTGGCGCAGAATACCCCTATGTTCCCCCCTATGAAATCCCTAATTTAGTCCTCAAATGCGCATGGCACTATCTCACTTCGGAGCCCTGTCGTATTTCAAAGAAACAGTTTAGGGCCACATATGGGGTATCTCCGTACTCGGGAGAAATTGCACTACAAATTTTGGGGGGCTTTTTCTCCTTTTACCCCTTATGAAAAGGAAAAGTTGGGGGCTACACCAGCTTGTTAGTGTAAAAAAATAAAAAAATTTACACTAACATGCTGGTATTGCCTCATACATTTTATATTCACAAGCGTTAAAAGGAAAAAAAGAACCCCATAATTTGTAACGCAATTTCTCCTGAGTACAGAAATACCCCATATGTAGGCATAAAATGCTCTGAGGGCGCACAACAAGGCTCAGGAGTGAGAGCGCACCATGTACATTTGAGGCCTAAATTGGTGATTTGCACAGGTGTGGCCGATTTTACAGCGGTTCTGACATAAACGCAAAAAAATAAATACCCACATGTGACCCCATTTTCGGAAACTACACCCCTCACGTAATGTAATAAGGGGTACAGTGAGCATTTACGGCCCACAGGTGTCTGACAGATTTTCGGAACAGTGGTCCGTGAAAATGAAAAATGTAATTTTTCATTTGCACAGCCCACTGTTCTAAAGATCTGTCAAACGCCAGTGGGGTGTAAATACTCACTGCACCCCTTATTTAATTCTCTGAGGGGTGTAGTTTCCAAAATAGGGTCACATGTCGGGGGGTCCACTGTTCTGGCACCACGGGGGGCTTTGTAAACGCACATAGCCCCTGACTTCCATTCCAAACAATTTTTTCCCAAAAGCTCAATGGCGCTCCTTCTCTTCTGAGCATTGTAGTGCTCCAGCAGAGCATTTGACGTCCACACATGGGGTATTTCCATACTCAGAAGAGATGGGGTTTAAAATTTTGGGCGGCATTTTATCCTAATACCCCTTGCAAACATTTTTAATTTGAGGGAAAACTAGCATTTTAGTGGAAAAAAATAATAATAATTTACACATCCAACTTTCACGAAAAGTCGTCAAACACCTGTGGGGTGTTAAGGCTCACTGGACCCCTTGTTACATGCCTTGAGGGGTGTAGTTTCCAAAACAGTATGCCATGTGTTTTTTTTTTTTGCTGTCCTGAACCATAGGGGCTTCCTAAATGGGACAAGCCCCCCAAAAACCATTTCAGCAAATTTAGCTTTTCAAAAGCTAAATGTGACTCCTTCTCTTCTGAGCATTGTAGTTTGCCTGCAAAGCATTTTACGTCCTAACATGGGGTATTTCCATACTCAGAAGAGAGGGGGTTACAAATTTTGCAGTCATTTTGTCCTATTATCCCTTGTAAAAATTTTACATTTGAGGGAAAACTAGCATTTTAGTGAAAAAAAAAAAATCATTTTCACATCCAACTTTAACGAAAAGTCATCAAACACCTGTGGGGTGTTAAGGCTCACTGGATCCCATTGTTACGTGCCTTGAGGGTGTAGTTTCCAAAATAGTATGCCATGTTTTTTTTTTTTTTTGCTCTTCTGGCACCATAGGGGCTTCCTAAATGTGACATGCCCCCCAAAAACCATTTCAGAAAAACTCACTCTCCAAAATCCCACTGTCGCTCCTTCCCTTCTGAGCCCTCTAGTGCACCCACACTTGACATACACATATGAGGTATTTTCTTACTCGAGAGAAATTGATTTACACATTTTAGGAAGATTTCTCTCCTTTTACCCCTTGTAAATTCAATAATTCAATGTAATAATTCAATAACTGGGTCTACAAGAACATGCCAGTGTAACAAATGAAGATTTAGAATTTTCTCCTTCAATTTGCTGCTATTCCTGTGAAACACCTAAAGGGTTAACAAACCTTTTGAATGTCATTTTGAATACTTTTAGGGGTGCAGTTTTTATAATGGGATCATTTGTGGGGTATTTCTAATATGAAGGCCCTTCAAATCCACTTCAAAACTGAACTGGTCCCTGAAAAATTTCGATTTTGAAAATTTTGTGGAAAATTGCTGCTATACTTTGAAGCCCTCTGATGTCTTCCAAAAGTAAAAACATGTCACCTTTATGATGGAAACATAAAGTTAGACATATTGTATATGTGAATCAATATATAATTTTTTGGGAATATTCATTTTTCTTATAAGCAGAGAGCTTCAAATTTAAAAAAAAATCAATCAATTTTTTCATAAAATTTTGGAATTATTCACCAAGAAATGAAGTATCGACAAAATTTTACCACTAACATAAAGTAGAATATGTCACGAAAAAACAGTCTCAGAATCAGAATGAAAGGTAAAAGCATCCCAGAGTTATTAATGTTTAAAGTGACAATGGTCAGATGTGCAAAAATGGCCGTGTTCTACAGTGAAAATTGGCTGGGTCCTTAAGGGGTTAAGAGTGCCAATAATTTTGTCCAGCCAATTTTTGGAGTTTGGTGTGACATTATGTCCAATTAGCTTTTTTCCCTCCCTTTTTTGGTTTATTTGCAATACACACAAAGGGAATAAACATGTGTATAGCAAAACGTGTGTTACTGCAATCCTTTTCTGTGAGAAATACTTCATTTAAAAAAAAAATTTAAGGGGTGCCAACATTTACGGCCATGACTGTATATTAAATTAAATGTTGCCTAAATTGATCATGAGAATAAACTGAAGGCAGACATTTATCCTATCTATAAATGTTATATATTGTTATTTGTTGCAATCTGTAGCTTTCATTTTTCGGTGCCATGTATCTAACATTTGAACAAAAGTCCCTGTAAGGCATTGTTTACACATAGGCTTTTTCTCGTTTTATTTTATTTTATTTTTTTAACTGCCACTGTAGATTTTGTGCCAAAGTAAGAAGTGGATCCATGCGGAAGGACAAGTATAAGTCCTTCTCCTATATTTGCCATTCTTTCTGAATACACTTCTGGATTTGGCTTAAAAACTGCAGTGACAGTTTTTTTCAAAAATGCCAGAAAAAACCCAGTGTGGAAATCTAGTCTAATATAAACAATAACACTTAATAAGCAGTACATCATGCCCTGCATACATATCAAAGAAGCCAACAAAAGACCGTTTTACCTGTACATGAGCAAAGACAGTGATCATCCATTAGGTTAGGTTTCCACACAGGTTATTTTTCTGACACTGCCACTGCAGTTTTTGAGCCAAAGTCAGAAGTGGATCCAGTAGGAAGGAGAAGCCTAAGTCCTTCCTTTACATTTCCCATTCCTTCTGAATACACTTCTGGCTTTGGTAGTTAGTTAGCTCCTGAGCTCCCCTAGTGGTGGCTGCAGGCAGCCAGAATTGTGTCATTTACCTCTATAGCTAGGGAGTTCTGTATAAAAACAGAGCTCAGAATGCTACAGGGATACATTAAGAAATTAATCAACACAGAATGTTGGACCTAAAATGACTGTGGGGATTCACTTTAAGGGAGCAACTAGATAGTACAATATTACTGCATGGGCAATGAAATGAAGTCTCAGCTCGAGACATTAGAGAAGTGATTGAAGAATATTGCCCACCCTGTGATTTTAATTTGCTATCACTCTCTTCTTGTGATCAAAGTTTAATCAGAGTTTAATTTTGGATGTTTTTTTTGAAGCCAAATGGTTGTATAAATGTCACCTGTGTGCTGTGTTAATGGAAGCCAGACCAGTGATAACTCTCAGTATGAAGAAGAGGACATGACTTAGAAAAATACCTTCTGAAGTGTTTGTTTTGTAGACATGGATACATGCTCTTGTTACAATAGATACTAAATAATGTAATCTTTCTGGAGGGTAACGTTAGGAATCTTCCAACTAAAGCTTTTTGTTATCTCAGTGAAGTCTCATTTCTAGGTAGTACACTGGAAATCTAAATGTTGCCAGACTATTTCCATACACAAATATATACCAGAATGTACAATGATACAAATATTAAAAAGTATATGCACTATATAGAACATTTTGCATCATATATTGGTTATATAGTTGTTATATACAGTAGTTGTTGCTGTGTTGCTTGTGGCATTATGGACGATTGAGATGATGGAGGTGCAGCATGTGTCTGCTGTTTTATAAATAAGAAGGTATTAGTATTGGGTAAACTAAGGTTTAAAGTATCTTAATAAATTCATATGATCAATGTTAGGCGGATTGTCACGGGGAGGTTGAAGTGGGGTTACTTGTCGAATTGGTATTGCAATAGGAAGGAAACTCTGCATGAAGAAGTCTAATGAATCTGCCTCCAAAACTGGTCCACCTGCCATCCAATAGGTTGAGTCACTGAACCATTGTGGTCACAGATATTATTTCAATAGGGGTCTTGGAAAGAAAAAGACAAGGAGGCTCTGCCCAAAAACAGTTATGGTAGATAGCTGCCACTCCTGGACTGGGTTGGAAAGACATGTTCTTAAGCTAGTGGATGTAATGCAAATAACTAGAACATGTACAAAGTAGTATTCTTCATTATGAGGCAAGGTTGCCCTTGGAGGCAATGATGATGCAATCATTCTCAATTACTGCATCTTGATGTTTTATCACTTTCAACCACTAGAGGAAATATCCTCCGGTGAACCCTTTCTTACTAGACCATATTTTGATGTGATGGATCCAGCTTAGAGCACAATAAAATGTAATACCAAGATGCTTCAGCTTGTTGTTGGGTGAGATGTTGGTTTTTTCAAACCATTGTATTTTATGTAATTTACAAATTTTATTTTATTTTATGTAATTTACAATTTTACAAAATGTGTTTCTTGTTATACTATACACATAGAGAATCCCACACTTTTAAAAATTTGGTGCAAGACTTTTATTTACCTACCTACTAAAACTACCTCTCAAACTACTAAACTACCTCTGACTTTTTATGTCACCCTTGCCTCTTTTTAGGTGTCACCTTCAGTCCCCGCCACATTTTCTGTAATTTATGCCAGAAAAATGATAAATTGTTGGTGCAGAGTTCAGTCTGTGGTTCGTGGACAGCCATTAGTGGGATTTATTTATTGAGAGACGTGTTCCTCTTAATAAATTAGGAGCACTCTACTCCACTGCAGATTAGCTTAAGAACAGCCTATTAAAGGGGTTCTCTGCCCCTAGACATCTTATCCTCTATCCGAAGGATAGGGGATAAGATGTCTGATCGCGTGGTTCCTGCTGCTGGGGACCCCCGCGAACTCCCTGCTACACCTGGTGTTCGTTTAGAGCGTCGGGTGCATCGCCAGAGGCTCATGATGTCAAGGTCACGACCCGCTTGTGATGTCACGGCCACTCCCCCTCAATGCAAGTCTATGGGAGGGGGCGTGATGGCCACGTGACATCACGAGCGGGGTGTGACCGTGACGTCATGGGCCTCTGCCCCGCATCGTCAGTCATTCGGCAGCCGACATCATATCCCCTATACTTTGGGGGGTGGAGTATCCCTTTAAACCCCAATCCTTAATAAGTGTGCCCCTGTGTGTTTTGTTAACATTTACTTTGGTTACAATAAAATAAATATCTGCAATCATCAAACAAGATAATTAGATCAGGTTCACACAATGATGTGATGACGTTTTTTAAAAATAATTATTATTTTAGCCAGGAGTTCAGCCTCAAAGGGCCTTTTGCGGTTCAGGGTACTCAGGGAAATCTTTCTCTGACGCATGCCCCTCACCCTTATAAATATAAGTGCAACAATACATCTTTACGTTAGATTTAGATAGAATTACATCTGAAGTATTTCAATGTTCTGTCATATGTTGTGTTTAAATAGTTCAATTGATGTACTTTTCCAATTCCCTTCTGCAACTCCCCCTCCAGACAGGCTCAAGGTTGATCCAGATTTCTCATTACACTGCAGATGACCCCAAGCCCCAGGTCGCCAAGGGGTAAAGACAATAAAAGCTGGATCAGCCTTCCTATCACACATTATATAAAAATATCAGTTAGCTCATCGCGGTTGGCTGCTGTCTCGGTGCCATCATAAAGAATTTGCATACCCTAAGGCAGAGCTGCCAAATCTCCATTGCATTAATTATCGTCAATGAAGTCAGAGATCCTAGAAAATCTTTGTATAATTTAGTTAATAAGTCAATCAACCACGAGGTACAAATGCAAAGAAAGACAAACTTCATTAGTTTATGTGCTTGCTGCAATGGCATTGGTGTGACTAATAACATACATATCGAGGATGAATCATGGATGCTTACCATGCAATAGGGCTTTCAAACCTAACACACAGACTTCCCTGGGAATCAGCCTCTAGAAAAGAATGTTCCAATGGAATTCATGCTGGCCCTTGCGTTATTATATGAACATGCAAATTACATCACATATTGGCACAGTTATATCTAATTTTTGTAAAATGGCACTGTGGTAGAGGGTGTGAGATGCAGGGCAGATGGAATTACCCTAGGGGCAGATGGCATTAAACCTTAGTATTCGTGACACCAGGGCGTGGTTTATCCTCAATACCACTCGAAGGTATACCGCTGGATCCTGGGCTAGGCACGGGGGCAATAATGACTTTGATGCCAAGTTACGGATAATGGTAGCTTTACTGAGGTTAGACGGATGGTACAGTCTATACAGTTTAGCCAGGCCCACAGAGGTGACCAGTGACTTCAGAGACCTTAAGGGCTTGCTGGGACTTGCAGTAGATTTGGACAATGTTAGTGCAGGCCACTCTGACTTGACAATAGATGACTGTGACTGACTTGACTTCAAACTGACAATGCTGTGGTTGTTGCTTACTTGTATAATTGTGACTGCTGGACTGACTTGAGGCCTCCTATAGACTCCAGACACACTCTAGGACTTGACTGCACTGCAACTCAGCAGAAAGAGAGAGAAGAGACTCCTCCCAGGGCTTTTACAGGGGAGACTCTGGTGGGATCCCATAGGTCACCCTTAAGTCACATGGTCACTGATACCTCCTGGCTTACACTCACATGACAACTCACATGACAACTGGTGATCACATGTTAACCTCCCTTAAAGTAATAACACTTTCTATATGCATTATACAGTATAACACATGGAAAACAATATATACATAAGGGGACAGTTGTAGAGGGGGCCCAGGGGACACTGTAAGGGGGCTGCCTGACAGGGCAGCAAGGGTACGGGGGCACAACTCCCATACTAGGCCGCCACAGCACAAACTTACATAATGCGGTGCAGCTGGCAGTTGTGGTTCCCTTTGACAGTACAGAATACAGTGGATATGTGTGGTCCATCCAAATTTCCAAAGAATGTGCTACTTGACCAGCTGTATGGGAGGAAAAAGCACTGAAAGGGGGTATTCATTGCTAAAACTTTTATGATCTATCCACATGATAAGGGATGAGTGATAGATCACAGGGGTTCAACTGCTGAGGCCCCTGGCAATCTTGAGAACAGTGTCCCAAATTAGTGTTTTAAACAGGGGAGTGGCAAGCAATCGTGACTCACTTCTCCATTCAAAACAAAGACTTGGAGCCCTATTTTCGAGGTCCAACCACTGGGACTCCCCCCCCCCCCCCCCCCCATGATCTGACACTTAACCTTTTCCCTGTAGATAGGAGAAAAGTACTCCAATTTGGAATATTCCTTTAAATTGGCTATACACAATAGATTAACCCCTTAAGGACCCAGCCATTTTACACCTTAAGGACCAGAGCGTTTTTTGCAAATCTGACCACTGTCACTTTAAACATTAATAACTCTGGAATGCTTTTACTTATCATTCTGATTTCGAGAAAGTTTTTTCGTGACATATTCTTCTTTAACATAGTGGTAACATTTTATGGTAACTTGCATCCTTTCTTGGTGAAAAATCCCCAAATTTTATGAAAAAAAGGAAAATTTTGCATTTTTCTAACTTTAAAGCTCTCTGCTTGTAAGGAAAATGGATATTCAAAATACATTTTTTTTGGTTCACATATACAATATGTCTACTTGATATGTTTGCATCATAAAATTGACATGTTTTTACTTTTGGAAGACACCAGGGGGCTTCAAAGTTCAGCAGCAATTTTGACATTTTTCACAAAATTTTCAAACTCACTATTTTTCAGTGACCAGTTCAGTTTTGAAGTGGATTTTAAGGGTCTTCATCTTAGAAATAACCCACAAATGACCCCATTATAAAAACTGCACCACCCAAAGTATTGAAAATGACATTCTGTAAGTGTTTTAACCCTTTAGGTGTTTCACAGGAATAGCAGCAAAGTGAAGGAGAAAATTCAAAATCTTCATTTTTTACACTTGCATTTTTTACACTTGTAGACCCAATTTTTGAATTTTTGCAAGGGGTAAAAAGGAGAAAATGTTTACTTGTATTTGAAACCCAATTTCTCTCAAGTAAGCACATACCTCATATGTCTATGTTAATTGTTCGGCGGGCACAGTAGAGGGCTCAGAAGGGAAGGAGCGACAAATAGTTTTTGGGGGGCATGTCACCTTTAGGAAGCCCCTATGATGCCAGGACAGCAAAAAAAAAAAAAAAAAACACATGGCATACCATTTTGGAAAATAGACCCCTCGGGGAACATAACAAGGGGTAAAGTGAACCTTAATACCCCACAGGTGATTCACGGCTTTTGCATATGTAAAAAGTATAATTTTTTTTGATCAAAAATGCTTGGTTTCACAAAAATTTTACATTTTTAAAAAGGGTAATAGCAGAAAATACCCCCCCAAAATTTGAAGCCCAATTTTTCCCGATTCAGGAAACACCCCATATGGGGGTAAAAATTGCTCTGCTGGCGCACTACAGGTCTCAGAAGAGAAGGAGTCACATTTGGCTTTTTGAAAGCAAATTTTGCTCTGGCGGCATGCCGCATTTAGGAAGCCCCTATAGTGCCAGAACAGCAAAAAAAAAAAAAAAAAAAAAAAAAAAAAAACACATGGCATACCATTTTGGAAACTAGACCCCTCAGGGAACGTAACAAGGGGTAATGTGAACCATAATACCCTACAGGTGTTTCACGACTTTTGCATATGTAAAAAAAAATTTTTTTTTTTTTACCTAAGATGCTTGGTTTCCCAAAAAATTTAGATTTTTAAAAAGGGTAATAGCAAAAAATACCCCCCCAAAATTTGAAGCCCAATTTCTCCCGATTCAGAAAACACCCCATATGGGGGTGAAAAGTGCTCTGCTGGCACACTACAGGTCTCAGAAGAGAAGGAGTCACATTTGGCTTTTTAAAAGCAAATTTTGCTCTGGGGGCATGCCGCATTTAGGACCCCCTATGGTGCCAGGACAGCAAAAGATCCCCACATGGCATACCATTTTGGAAACTAGACCCCTCGCGGAACGTAACAAGGGGTAATGTGAACCTTTATACCCCACAGGTGTTTCACGACTTTTGCATATGTAAAAAAAAAAAAAAAAATTTAACCTAAAATGCTTGGTTTCCCAAAAATTTTACATTTTTAAAAAGGGTTATAGCAGAAAATACCCCAAAAATTTGTAACACAATTTCTCCCGAGTACGGCGATACCCCATATGTGACCCTAAACTGTTGCCTTGAAATAAGACAGGGCTCCAAAGCGAAAGAGCGCCATGCGCATTTGAGGCCTAAATTAGGGATTTGCATAGGGGTGAACATAGGGGTATTCTACGCCAGTGATTCCCAAACAGGGTGCCTCCAGCTGTTGTAAAACTCCCAGTATGCCTGGACAGTCAGTGGCAGTCTGGCAATACTGGGAGTAGTTGTTTTGCAACAGCTGGAGGCTCCGTTTTGGAAACAGTGGCATACCAGCCGTTTTCATTTTTATTGGGGAGAGGAGGGGGGCTGTGTAGAGGTATGTGTATATGTAGTGTTTTTTACCTTTCATTTTATTTTGTGTTAGTGTAGTGTAATGTAGTGTTTTTAGGTTACAGTCGCACGGGCAGGGGTTCACAGTAGTTTCTCGCTGGCAGTTTGAGCTGCGGCAGAAAATTTGCCGCAGCTCAAACTTGCAGCCGGATATTTACTGTAAACCTCCGCCCATGTGAGTGTACCCTGTACATTCACATTGGGGGGGGGGGGGGGGTAACATCCAGCTGTTGCAAAACTACAACTCCCAGCATGTACGGTCTATCAGTGCATGCTTTGAGTTGTAGTTTTGCAACAGCTGGAGGCACACTGGTTGTGACACACAGAGTTTGGTAGCAAACTCAGTGTTTTGCAACCAGTGTGCCTTCAGCTGTTGCAAAAGCTACAACCCCCAGCATGTATGGACAGCGGAAGGGCATGCTGGGACTTGTAGTTATGCAACAGCTGGAGGCATACTACTTTGCTACTTAACTCAGTGTTTCACAACCAGTGTGCCTTCAGCTGTTGCAAAACTACAACTCTCAGCAGTCACCGACAGCCAACGGGCATGCTGGGAGTTGTAGTCATGCAATCAGCAGATGCACCACTACAACTCACAGCAGTGCAAGCTGTGAGTTGTAGTTATACAACAGCTGAAGGTACACTTTTCCATAGAAAAAATGTGCCTCCAGCTGTTGCAAAACTATAAGTCCCAGCATGCCCATAAGGGAATGCTGGGAGTTGTGGTGGTCTGCCTCCTGCTGTTGCATAACTACAGCTCCCAGCATGCCCTTTTTGCATGCTGGGAGCTGTTGCTAAGCAACAGCAGGAGGCTGTCAATCACCTCCAACTGCTGCTCCGCTGCAGGTCAGTCCCTCGCCGCCGCCGCTTCTGGGGCCCCGATCCCAACATTGACGCCGGGGATCGGGGTCCCCAGCTCCCGGGGTCTTCTTCCCGCACCCGCTCACGTCCTCCGGAAGAGGGGCGGAGCAGGTTGCGGGAGTGACACCCGCAGCAGGTGTCCTGATTGGTCGGCCGGTAAACCGGCCGACGAATCAGGGCGATCGTGAGGTGGCACCAGTGCCACCTCACCCCTGCTGGCTATGGCTGTTCGGGGCCTTCAGCCAGTAATTCTGGGTCACCGGGTCACTGGAGACCCGATTGACCGGGAATCCGCCGCAGATCGCTGGAGTGAATTGTCCAGCGATCTGCGGCCATCATCGACATCGGAGTCATCATGACCACCCTGGGCGATATGCCGCGATGCCTGCTGAACGATTTCAGCAGGCACCGGGCGCCGGCTCCCCTCCGGCTAGCTTTAGGCCCTTTTACACAGGCCAATCTGCACCTGTAAATGTGTTCTAGCAGATTGGTGCTCATAGTAAGAGGCTTAACAAAGGTTGATAAGTTGCTGGGCCGTGCGAGCAATTAATGTATGGCTCTTAAATTTTATCAGTGTTGGCTGCCCTGGTCCAGTGTTGGCTGTTCCCCTCTTTATTCAGGGTCATGTGTAGCTGATGATGATGATTTACATTGCTGCACAATGAGCTGACAAATGTTTTCTTATTTTTCGGTTTATTGTGGCCTTTTTACATGGGCCAATCATCAGTAACAAGTGTTCCTATGAACTCTCATTCGGTGAACTATCAGCCTGCCTAAAAAGGGCTTAAAGGCCAGGTTTAGACACAGGTTTTTGTGAAACTGCCACTGCAGTTTTTGAGCCAAAGCCAGAAGTGCATTCAAAAGGAACAGGAAATATAAAGGAAGGACTTCATCTTCCTCATGGATCCACTTATGACTTTGATCCACGGCAAGGCAATAGCAGCAAAAAGAGGAATGTCCAGCACTATAGATGAGCGAATCGAATCTGACGAATCCGAATTCATTACGAGTTTCAAGAAAAATTTGATTCTTAATGAATGCGAATATCGTCATGATTCGATTGCGTGAATCGCTTCATTAAACTCCATTTTGTGCGGTCCAGGCTCCAGGGCATCTAAAATGACGGATCCACATGTGAGGACATGGGGCAAGAAATCCGGGGAAGGCGGGAACAAGGGTAGGAGGGATGACCCTGAATCACATGCAGAATGCAGCCTATCAGCAGCCAGTCACCCCTGTGATGTCACAGCCCTATATAATCGGCAGCCATCTTGAAGCCAGTCACTTCAGCCTTTTATTGCCTTTTATTCACCTCCCAGTCACATCAGTGTTCTGTTGCACAGAGAGAGCGACAGAGAGCAGTGTGTGTGGCACAGAAAAGTATTTTGTCATTGTCCTCCCCTGATACGTGCATACCACATATGTACATCTAAGTGGTGTACTATTTTGTTCCTGTTAAAGTCTCAAGGGCCTTGATACTGTGAAAGGTCAGCCAAAAGTGCACACCGGCTGGTGTTGTACACAAATACTGTTTTAAACGTACTGGAGCGCATTGTCTTCCCATCATAAGTGCATATCACCAGCTAGAGGTCGCAACAGACTAGGGGGAGTGTCAGCAGGAGTCGCAGTGAGATGCCTGAGATCCCAGTATAAGCTAGCGGTTGTTTCTCGACCAGCAACCCATCTGCCGTCATCAATTGATTAACACGGTCATCCACTTCATCACAAGTGACATCTGACACCCCCAGTCAACGGTCGGTGGGTTCCTCAGACACAACCCTCACTTGGCATGGCCCAGGAGCAGTCTCTGTCCTAAGCTGTTCCCTCCCCCACAGTCACCAGCTACTGCCCAGCCCAGAAGGGGAGGAGACATCTGCCACTTCATCCGCTAGACGGACAAGTAGTGATGGGGAGAGTGGCGTGGGAGATGGTGTTGAGAGCATTCAGGCTCCTGAAGCAGACACTGTTGAGGAACCTGAGAAGGACATCAGTGACGTGCAGACACAACTCGATAATGATAAGGCCGATCGCACTTGGGAGTCGGGTGCAAAAGGGGCTTCATCATCATCATCATCATCATCAGGAGAAGAGGGTTGCAGGTTGCCGGTGAGGCAGCAGCTGAGCCAGCAAGGTGGTAGCATGGTTGGCAGTCAGCATGGCGGCAGAAGTGGAAACTCTGGAGCCAAACGTTTCCGGGATAGACCACCTGCTTCGCAGCAGCCTACCTTCCCGGGAGGTAGTGAAACAGGGGTTCCTGTAGTCAGCGGCAGTAGCAGTCAATCACTGCGGACTTTTGATGGGAAAATCAGCTACTTGGCGGTGTGGCAGTTTTTCATCATGCATCCGGAGGAGGTTAACATGGTCACATGCAAGATGTGTCGGCAGAAGGTGAAACGTGGCCAGGGTCCCAATGTTGGCACCACGGCCCTGTGTCAACATATGCAGCGTCGCCATAAAGCGGCCTGGGAGAACAGTGGCTCCGATGTAGTGGTCCAGCCTGCTGCATGACCTAGTGGCATGCCACTCCCTGTTTCAGTCAGCCAAGGCTCCACTACCTCAGCTGACATGAGCTGTGCGTCATACCCTTCTTCTGTCACTCCAGATGCTCCTGCTCCTCCTACTTCGAGTCAGTCATTCCGCCAGCAATCCATCGTCAAAGCCATGTCCAAGAGACAACAGTATGCGCCCACCCATTCAATGGCGCAGAAGCTGAATGTGCTCCTGTCCAAGTTGCTGGTGCTGCAGTCCTTCCCTTTTCAAGTGGTGGACTCTGCACCTTTCAATACATGTCCTCCTTTTCGGCACACTGGGTGAATTTGGTTCCTGCACAGCCACACCAGCAACTTGGACAGGTCACGCCTCTGCCTCCACACTCTCCGGCCGTTGGTCCTGTGTCAGTGTGCGACTCTGCATCCTCATCCTTTACCGTGTCCTCAGCCTCCACTATACGGACAAGTCTCAGTGCCCATCCAGCATACCATGTGTGCAGGGCATGGAGGTGTCACGCTGTTCTTCACATGGTTTGCCTTTGCGAACGGAGTCACACAGGGGAGAAACTGCTAAAAGTCATTCATTAAGAAATCGAATTATGGCTTACTCCACGAAAACTGGAAATGGGAACCATGGTAACCGACAACGGGAAGAACATTTTGTCTCGCTGTGACAAGGAAGCCTGCATGGCACACATGTTCAATTTGGTTGTCAAGCGGTTCCTGAAGTGTTCCCCCCATCTGCAAGACATCCTAACAATGGGAAGGAAACTTTGCATGCACTTCAGCCACTCGTATACCGCAAAGCACACCCTCCTTGAGCTGCAGCATCAGAATGGCATCCCACAACATAGTCTGATTTTCGAGGTTTCCACACGTTGGAATTCCACCCTCCATATGTTGGACCGACTATACGAACAGAGAAAAGCCATCACCGATTTCTTCATAATCAAAGTGGATAGGGGTACTACCTTGTGTCGCTTCAATGTCAACTAGTGGCAGCTCATACGTGACACCTGCCACTTGTTCAGGCCCTTTGAGGAAGCCACATTATTAGTCAGTTGCCAGGATTATGGGATGAACGACGTCATTCCACTGCTTCATCTACTACAACATGTGTTGGAAACAATGGCTGGTCAGGGCACTTGAGACATGGCGCAAACATCTCACAGCCACATGAGCCTTGTGGGGGATGAACTGGAGGAGGAGGGGGAGGCCACAGTGGAGCACAGTTTAGGTTTCACAAGATGGGTTTTTCTAGTCATCTGACAGGAGAGGAGGAGGAGGAGCAGGAGCAGCTAGAGGAGCTAGAGGGTTATGAGGATGGGAGACAGAGGATCCAGCCACACCGTGGCAGTAGGCAGTGGAGATGGAGGGTGAGTAACAATTGGCAAGAAGGGAATTAATAGGGTGAGAGTAGGGCCTTAAAAGGACAGTTTTTACCCCCACCTTCTACAATGGACAATACGTTGTTCCCTTCCACCTTTTCGAGGAAAGTGTTACTCATCTTAAAAAAGGGTGGCCCCACACAGGAACCAATCCCTATTTTTACCTAAAAACCCTGGGAAATGTCAGTGTTTGTAGGTGGAAATAGGTGAGAGGTTCCTGTGTGGGATTGCCCTTTTTAGGGCGAGTAACACTTGCCAAGAAGGGAATTAATAATGCAAGAGTAGGGCCTTACAGGGGAAGTTTTTACCCCCACCGGTTACAATGGACCATACATTGTTCCCTTCCACTGTTTAGAGATCTTTGCATTACAACAATACTTGGTGGTGTTGGTGGCACATGGTGTTTTTTGCACACCTTTCCTTTTGTTTAATTTACAAAAAAAATGGGGCCATATATTTTATCCTAAGCATATTATTTAAAAGTTAAGTTTTACGTAATGCATATCCTCAATACTTACTTATGCACACTAACACTTTTACAAAAGAGACTGTTTTCTTCTGTTTACCTGCCTCAGCTACTATTCTGATCCTGCCACCCGCCTGATGCCACACATCTGATGCCAAGTTCTTTTTTTCACCTACCTTCGTCACCGGGTACTGGTATTGCCACCCACCGCATCACTCTGTCACTGGGTCACTTTTAAGACTCCTGATGCTGCTGATGCCACCAGGCTGTCTTATTCTGCCAAAATATGTTCTCCTCATGCTGATGCCAGCTCCAGGCTGTCTCATTCTGCCACCATATGTTCTTATGCTGATACCAGCTCCAAGCTGTCTCATACTGCCACACATGTTCTCCTCATGCTGCTGCTACCTCCAGGCTGTGTCATTCAGCCACTATATGGTCTCCTCATTCTTCCGCCACCTCCAGGCTGTGTCTTTCAGCCAGTATATGGTCTCCCCATGCTGTCGCCAACTCCACGCTGTCATTCAGCCACTATATATTCTCCTCATGCTGCCGCCACCTCCACGCTGTGTCATTCAGCCACTATATGGTCTCCTCATGCTGCCGCCACCTCCACGCTGTGTCATTCAGCCACTTAATGGTTTCCTCATACGGATTCCATCACCAGGCTCTGTGATTGTGCCGCTCTGCGACAGTGATTCTAATAGCAACGCCTCTGATCTGCATGTCATACTAAGTAACAGTATTATTTTACTAACCCAGCATACACCCTATGGTTGTTCCAGCAAGGCAAAGTGTTCTACTCCCCTATTGAGCAATACAATACAGGAATATGGGTGCACTACTGTGTTAGATGTATACAATGACATTGGCTATCCCTCAACACTGATGTTAAAATTGAGACATTCGCCAGTATATCCTCATATGAAGGACATACCAGAGCCTGCACACCAACGCCAAGGTTTCTCAAAATGGCGCGGGACCTAACACTAATCCTACCTGTGCGTGATAAGCAAAACAGGGGCCAGTGGGCAATTACGGCAGCATTCGGTCGACTCACAGCCTCCTCCCAGGTACCCTCCAGCGTGACTGAGCACACATACAATGGGAGGAGGGAGGAAAGCTGCAAGCCCCACCTGAGTTGGCTAATATAGGTGAATGGCCTCCCAGGTGCTACCCTAATGCTGCCTGGAAGTATTCAAGGCGCATTAACTATGGAGTTTACACACCTCCAAGTATAAAATTTAAACAAACTACAAAAAACGTGGTCTCAAATGGCTGGAGGTGCTCAACCCCAAATGCGATTGTGCATTTATACTGGGGGAGCAGATCCTGTCCTTGTAGTCCGTTGCTAGGGGCGATCTCCAGCATAAAAATGCATACAATGGAGGATGCCTGCAGCGGAATACAAGTGCCACAATAGAATCCTACACCAGATAGACGGTGAGGATGTGTAACAATTAGAATAATACAATACAGGAATATGGGTGCACTACTGTGTTAAATGTACACATTGACATTGGCTATCCCTCAACACTGATATCCTCATATGAAGGACATATCAGAGCCCGCACACCAATGCAAAGGTTTCTCAAAATGGCGCGGGACCTAACGCTAATCCTACTTGTGCATGATAAGCAAAACAGGGGCCAGTGGGCAATTACGACAGCTTTCAGTCAACTCACAGCCTCCTCCCAGGTACCCTCCAGCGTGACTGAGCACACATACAATGGGAGGAGGGAGGCCACGTTTTTTGTAGTTTGTTTAAATTTTATACTTGGAGGTGTGTAAACTCCATAGTTAATGCGCCTTGAATACTTCCAGGCACCAGGGAGGCCATGCACCTATATTAGCCAACTCAGGTGGGGCTTGCAGCTTGCCTCCCTCCTCCCATTGTATGTGTGCTCAGTCAAGCTGGAGGGTCCTGGGAGGAGGCTGTGAGTCGACCGAATGCTGCCGTAATTGCCCACTGGCCCCTGTTTTGCTTATCACGCACAGGTAGGATTAGCGTTAGGTCCCGCGCCATTTTGAGAAACCTTGGCGTTGGTGTGCAGGCTCTGGTATGTGGATATACTGGCGTATGTCTCAATTTTAACATCAGTGTTGAGGGATAGCCAATGTCATTGTATACATCTAACACAGTAGTGCACCCATATTCCTGTATTGTATTATTCTAATTGTTACACATCCACACCGTCTATCTGGTGTAGGATTCTATTGTGGCACTTGTAGTCCGCTGCAGGCATCCTCCATTGTATGCATTTTTATGCTGGGGATCGCCCCTAGCAATGGACTACAAGGGCAGGATCTGCTCCCCCAGTATAAATGCACAACCGCATTTGGGGTTGAGCACCTCCAGCCATTTGAGACCACGTTTTTTGTTGTTTACTCCCCTATTGAGGCTCTCTGTAGGCCAAAAATAGCTGTTTTTATTAGTAATTCAACGCAAATAGATTCAGACCGAAAAGAAAATTTTTCGAATCGGCAGAATCGAATTAAAAAATTTGCTCATCTCTATCCAGCACCACAAAACTCTTATGAACGCTGCTTCTTTATTATCTCAGGTGAGATATAAAACCATAATATATCGACATATAAATAAAGTAATATAAAAACCAGTTACAGAAAAACTCCTACTATTGCATGTAATAACTAGAGATGAGGGAATGTTAGAAAAGTTCGATTCGGCCAATTCGCCAAATGTTTCCGCAAAAATTTGTTTCGATGCCAATTCATTTGTGGTGAATCGCTATTAAAAATGGCAATTTACGGGCTACAGAGGGCCTCAATAGAGGTGTAGAATACTTTGCCTTTAGTAACACGCATTGGGAGTGTGATGGGTCAGTGAAATAATAATGTTATTCAGTATGATATGCTGATTACAGGCATTGCTATTAGAATCACTGACGAAGAGCATCTGAATGTGGCAGCAGGTTAGGGAGACAATATGGCGCCACAATTAAGTGATTAACGAGATTTCTTAATTTAATTTAAATCTAAATTAATAAAAATTTTTATATTTTAAAAAATCATTTTTTGAGGACCCATTCTGGCAAACATCGAGCTGGCGGTCCGCCACGAGGCGAGCTACCCCCTGTTCCAGCTCCTGCCTCTCAGTGCCACCTCCCATAATCAGTTATGGTTCATTGTTATAGCTCCAACCTGCTTAATTGGATTCTTGTGGTAATTCCAGAGGTAATATATGACGACGACTGGAGAGGTGGGAATTTTTTTAAAATTCAATTTGTCCGATTTGTTTCACTCATCTCTATTGGGGACTCTTTGGAGGGCAAGTCTGGTGCCAGCAGCCGACAGTGTGTAATTGCTGCAGTGTATCAGTTGCTTGTATCTTAAAATCGAGCTAGCGGTCCACCGCGAGGCCAGCTACCGCCTGTTCCAGCCCCTGCCTCTCAGTGCACCCCCATGCTCATGACTGGGTGTCCACTTCAAAAGGGAGGGACTGCAGCTCCAGCAACTTGGACAGGAGTACATTCAGCTTCTGCGCCGTTGGGTGCATACTGCTATAAGTTGCTGCAGAGAAAAAGGTTGTACTTGTATCTTAAAATCGAGCTGGCGGTCTGCCACGAGGCAAGCTACCACCTGTTCCAGCCCCTACCTCTCATCACCCCCCCCCCCAACTGGGAAACTATGAATGTTTCATTTAATCAGTTATGGTTCATTGTTATCGCTCCAAACCTGTGGTTTCCGATGAGGCAGCTCGTCCGGGTTAAGGTATCGCAGCAAGCGCGGTTTGCGCTTGTCCTACAGGAGGGAGCTGGCAGACTCCGCTGCAACGTAGGACAAGTGCATACCGTACTTGCAGTGATACCTTTACCCGTACGAGCCGCCTCATCGGAAACCACAGGTAATACTTATCGGGAGCAGCCGGTGCCAACCTGCGGAACTATTCATCCATTGCTTAAGATATTCACCCTTCCAAATCATCTTCTGAACTGTACATATAATATCTATATCTGCTAATTCCGGAGCCATTCCAGGACAGATACAGTATTGAGCTGTTGCTATTGGAAACAACAATGTAACAACAAGTAATATTATTCCATTGACTTGAGTAACATTAACCATTTAAAGGATTGAACTTTACAACAAAGGGGCATACTGTTTTTACATCATTTTATCCAAATTGACCCCATTCACGATTTTTATACTTGATTTTTTTACTGTATTTCATCTGTTTATTGTGACACTTTACAATTCTACTGGATCTGTAGCAAGGGCCCTGCTCAGACACCAGTTTATATTTTAATTATTATACTTATTAATAAACCAGGGATTTTTAGAGCAACCAGCTACATTCTAGTATTCACTTCTTATATCCCCCTTTTATATAGCATCATCTTGTTTATACCTTGAGGTCTGAACCTTTTATCGTGTCTATTGGTCCATTGGCACTTAGGGTATAGTGGTATAGTGCAACTTCCTTCCTCGGTTTAAGCAACTCACAAATTCTGATATAGTGTGCAGCCACCCAACTATTTATTTTCATTTATTTTCCTTGGATGTAAAAAAGGCCCCTATTTTGTGCCAGCAGCGAGGGTCCAACAAGGTGGAGGGCCAGAAGTCATCCCGCTGCCGAATGGTGACAATTCGGTGAACACTACGCCAGCAAGTGAGCATGCATCGTGCCATTTGTGCAAGTGACCTCCAAGTCTACCTGCCTCTATCTCCACTGCATACTGCCACAGTGTGTCTGGGTTCTCTGTCCTGCCTTCCTCATAACCCTGTAGCTCCAGAGGCTGTTCCTCCTCTTCTGTCAGATAAATATAAAAACCACCCATTTCGTGAAACCTTTCCTGTGCTCCACTGTCCCCCTCCTCCTCCTCTTCCAGTTCAGCCCCCACAGGGCTCATGTGGCCATGAGATGTAGGCGCCACGTCTCCAGTGACCTGACCAGCCATCGTTTCCACCATCTGTTGTAGGAAATTAAGCAGTGGAATGATGTTGTTCATCCCGTAATCCTGGCTACTGACTAATAATGTGGCTTCCTCAAAGGGCCTGAGCAAACGGTAGGTGTCAGGTGTGAGCTGCCAATGGTTGACATTAAAGTTACACAGGGAAGTCCTCCTATCTGCTTGGATCATCAAGAAATCGGGGATGGCTTTTCTCTGTTCATATAGTCGGTCCAACATATGGAGGGTGGAATTCCAACGTGTGGAAACGTCGAAAATCAGACTTTGTTGTATGATGCCGTTCTGACGCTGCAGCTCAAGGAGGGTGTGCTTTGCGGTGTACGAGTGGCTGAAGTGCATGCAAAGTTTCCTTCCCATTGTTAGGATGTCTTGCAGATGGGGACAACATTTAAGGAACCACTTGACAACCAGATTGAACACGTGTGCCATGCAGGGCCATGTCTCAGGCTTCCTTGACGCAGCGCAGACAAGATGTTCTTCCCTTTGTCGGTCACCATGGTTCCCATTTCCAGTTTTCGTGGGGTAAGCCATGATATGATTTCTTGAGCCCTGTGTGATTCCGTTCGCCAAGGCAAACCAGGTGAAGAACAGCGTGACACCGCCAGAGGTATGCTGAAGGGGCACTGAGACTTGTCCATGCAGTGGAGGATGAGGACACAGTGGAGGATGAGGAGGCAGAGTTGCACACTGTTGCAGAACCAATGGCCCGAGACCGTGGAGGCGGAAGCGGCGTGACCTGTCCAAGTTACTGTTGTGGCTGTGCAGGAACCACATTCACCCAGTGTGCCGTAAAGGACATGAATTGTCCCTGACCGTAGTTACAGCTCCACATGTCAGCGCTGCTGTGCATTTTGGTACACACCAACAGGCTCAAGGACTGGTCCACTTTCTGTTCCCTATAATTGTGCAGGGCCATAAGAAACTATGGCCTGGGACTCTCCACCTCAGCTTGGCATAAGCCACAAGGTGCAGAGTCCACCACTTAAAAAGGGAGGGACTGCAGCACCAGCAACTTGGACAGAAGCACGTCCAGCTTCTGCGCCGTTGGATGAGTGGGCACATTCTGCTGTGTCTTGGACATGGCTTCGCTGATGGATTGCTGTCGGAATGACTGACTCAAAGTAGGAGGAGCAGGAGCATCTGGAGCGACAGAAGATGGGTATTACAGACAGCTCCCTTCGGCTGAGGTGGTGGAGCATTGGCTGGCTGAAACAAGGAGCGGCGTGCCACTGGGTGATGCAGCAGTCTGGACCACCGCATCGGAGCCACGGTTCTCCAAGACTGCTTTATGGTGACGCTGCATATGTTGACGCAGGGCCGTGGTGCCAACATTGGGACCCTGGCCACGCTTTATCTTCTGACGACAAATCTTGCATGTGGCCATGTTAACCTCCACCGGATTCTTGATGAAAAACTGCCATACCGCCGAGTAGCTGATTTTGCCCCCAACAGTCCGCACTGACTGACTGCTGTTGAATCCAGGAACCCCGGTTCCACTACCTCACAGGAAGGTAGGTTGCCACAAAGCAGGTGGTCTACCCCGGGCACGTTTGACTCCAGACTTCCCACTTCTGCCACCATGCTGACTCCCAACCATGCTACCACCTTGCTGGCTCAGCTGCAGCCTCACGGGCAATCTGCAACCCTCTTCTCCTGATGATGATGAAGCCCCTTCTGCACCCGGCTCCCAAGTGCGATCGGTTTCCTCATCATCGAGTTGTGTCTGCACATCACTGATGTCCTCCTCAGGTTCCTCAACAGTGTCATCTGCCGGAGCCTGAACGCTTGCAACACCACCTCCCATGCCACTCTCCTCATCACTACTTGCCTGCCTAGCAGAGGAAGCGGCGGATATCTCTTCCAATTCTTGGTTGGGCAGTATCTGCTGACTGTCCTCTAGTAGATCGTCCTCACTAAATAGTGGGGCCGAACCCACAGCATAAGATACTTCTGTAGGAGAGGGAACAGCATAGGACAGAGGAAATGGGAGGACAGGGACTGCTCCCGGGCCCTGCCAACTGAGGGTTGTGTCTGAGGAACCCACCGACTGTTGACTGGGGGTGTCAGATGTCATTTGTGATGAAGTGGATGACTGAGTTAAACAATCGATGGCGGCAAATGGGTTGCATGTCGAGACCTGATTGGGCCCAGGGAGGTATGATCACTTTTTAGTTACACAGTACACATCACTGTGATGTGTACTGTGAAAAAAAGAATATTCGTCATAACAAATTTATTTCGCTATATTCTAAATATTCGCGAAATGCTGATATTCAAGATAAAAATTCACTATTTGAATATTCATGCTCAACACTAGTGCAGAGCTGATTGTTAGGGTGGTAGGTGGGACAGCCCACCCAATCAGGGTTCAGGGATTCCAGGTCAATCAGGTCCAGTGTAAAAGTCCCATGCCTGATTGAGTGTAATATTTACCAGAGGCGTCTGCTGGCCAGAGATGCCTGTAATTGGTCTCTATAGCCTTCCTGTACCCTGGCCATTTACTTGTGCCCTCTGCCTGATGTTTTTAGACCTGATACTGCCCTTTCTAGTTTGACCTCTACCCATTAGTTTTCTTTCTCTGGTTCAGATTCTGCTCCACATTGCCCTCCCAGTTCTGACTCGCTGGCCCGTTTTCTGGTTTTCCCTTTCCATGTCTTTGGTGAGACTTTTTGGCTTCTTACCTGGCATGCCTGACTATTAATTTACATCCTGGTTGGGGACCGTCACCCAGTTGGGGGCTGCAACCTAGGATGAACCTTCTAAGTAGGAAAGGAAATTTGGGGAAAGTCAAGGACTGAGCTAATCTCTACCTAATTTGACAATTTATCTGATTGACTTTCAAGCTAAAGCTGGCCAAACATATTAAAGTCAGTCTAACCAGAATTGGACGATCATCTAATGCAGTGTTATCCAACTAGCTTGCCTCTCGTTGCTGCAAAACTACAACTCTCAGCATGCCGGAGAGCCGTTGGCTGTCTGGGCATGCTAGGAGTTGTAGTTCTGCAACAACTGGAAACAACCTGGTTGGGAAACACTGATGTAATAGCCTCCCAACTTTCCCCTATGGCAGTTGAATTTTAACATACTGTGCTGTTCTTGGGAAGAAAAGCAATCGCCAGACAAATCTAGTGGTGGCTTTCTTCACTCTCCCCTTTCAGAATTCAGCCAAGAGTGAATTCATGTGTATGTCCTACAGGGAAGATAACTGATGGCAAAACACAGATAAGATGTACGACAAACTTAACCAGCAATAACTTTAGATTGACTTTGTTATCCCTGTAGACTCCTAAAAAGTGTGTGCGTTTGTGTTTTGGCACCAAGTGAGGTGAGGATATTAATAAACCAGCTACTATATGTACATTCTCCATACTATGAAAGTTCTGACCTTCATAAATGATTCTAATTGCCATCCACTAACAAAAATGACCCAGCATGCTGAAGTAGACCTTGGATAATTCTGGACTTCAAAACTAATGATGTGATGAGATTACACTAAGTAACCCACATTAGCCGTCTATGAGATGTCAACTTCCTTACTTATTTTTTTACATGGTGCTTAATCAAACAGTTCCCTCATTATTAATATTAATCTTTAAGTGTGAAAGTCAGATGAAAACCCAAAGGACTTTCTTTAACTAGTTTAGTGGCACATTTGGAATTGCGTCATCTGATAACAAGACTATAAATATAGACTATCCCAGATTTTTTTTTAAAAAGGCCGTATTTCACCAAATACAATATACCAGTCACTATTAAAGTTATAAATACTTTATTGTTCACAGATACTAATAAAAACATACAAAATGCATGAGAAAAGAGAGAGGATGGCACTAAGATTACACAGGTACAGATAAAAAAAATGTGCTGGTCACAGACCTGCATATAAAATGGCGTGAAACAGACAATGTGTAAGGTGTATCAAAAAAGAAGAAAGGATTGGGTGATAGCATGAACCATAGCAGCATAGAGATAGTCCCACACATAGGCTAGGCTAGCCACAGCATAAAAGCATAAGAAAAACAAAATCAACAAACATACAGTATACAGATCACACCAACCAATGTACGCCATCTGGATCACAGCATCACCTACCCCTATTTTTGTATCACACAGTGGCTTCCTCAGGGGACGCTCTCTAACAACTGGAAAGCTTCTCTCTCCAGCTTACAAAACACAGCTCCAGCAATCTTTACTCACTGTTCACACTTGTCTTTTTCACAATCTTTTTCTGTGTGCTCCTTCGACAGCTTACCTGTAGTCTCCTAAGCCAAAGAAAGAGTACTCTCTCTTGTGTCTCTCCCCACAGTCACTCTGCTATGTTCCTGGGGAGAGCTTCCTCTGCTATTCCTAGCTTAGGGTGCATTCACACTATGATCTTTTCATATGGCTGCTGCTGGATCCGGCAGGGAAATTTCATATCACTGCTGGACCGCGCGGCATCTCTTTCATTTAAATAAGGCGAACAGAGTCAGATAGTAACTCCGGTTGGCTCATTTTTGCACATCATCAGCTTTATTGCCTGACTTAAAGGGCTACTCAACCCCTAGACATCTTATCCCTTATCCAAAGCATAGGGGATAAGATGTCTGATCGCGGGGGTCCACCTGTATCTGCTTACGGCAGCGCTGGAGGTTCTGGCTCCCGACCACGGGAACGGAAGATCATGACGTCCCGACTCCGCCCCCGTGTGACGTCATGCCCCGCCCCCTCAATGCAAGTCTATGGGAGGGAGCGTGACGCCCCTCCCATAGACTTGCATTGAGGGGGCGGGGCATGACGTCACACGGGGGCGGAGTCATGACGCCATGATCTTCTGTTCCCGTGGTCGGGAGACAGAACCTCCAGAAGCAGATACAGGTGGGTGATGCATGCTATATTGTGGGGGTCCCCAGCGGTGGGACCCCTGCGATCAGACATCTTATCCCCTATTCTTTGGATAGGGGATAAGATGTCTAGGGGTGGAGTACCCCTTTAAAACTGTTTAGTCCAGCAACAAAACCAGATATGGTGCAAAAATGAGCCAACCAGAGACACCATCTGACTCCGTTCGCCTTATTTAAATGAAAGAGATGCCGCGCGGGTCTGGCGGTGATACGGGAGCAGCCGGTTTTGAAATTTCCGTCAGCCATCTGAAATAATTGTAGTGTGAGTGTAATGTGTGTAGCTGGAGTTTCCGTTTTCTGATTTGATACTTTGATTGATGATTTGATGCTTGAGTTTGATTAAAAAGTAGTAAGGCAAGATGACTCAATATCTGACCTCTCCTGCACTCAAATATAAGTGCTTGGAATTTCCTGTAGTTCTCTGGTACGATATGTTCAAAAGAGCTATAGAACATTAATGTGCATTTTAAGAGATGAATTTACTTTAATTGAATTTACTGTAAACTACAGCTGTCAGTGTGCACGTATCCGTGTCACCAAATACAGTATGCAACAAAAGTATAAACAATTGCAATACATATATAACTCAGTATACATTATTTTAAAACAATATATTTGCTTTCTGTGTAAATGGGAGGGGGGAAGGGGTTGTAATGTAGGCTTACCCTTTTTACATGTAAAAAAATAACAGAGATATGGGCTTTAGAGATAAAATTGACATCCTCAGGGTCTATTCACATTGCAGAATTTTGGCTTGTGGAATTCCTCCTTAAATTAAAGCCCATAGACTTCTATGGGATTTCACACTCCCATTAAAGCTTCTGAATTTCTGCTTGCCAAAATTCTGTCGTGTAAATAGACGCCAAGTCAATTTTTTTATTTAATTTTTTTTTTACAATACTTCATGGTGTCAAATCACTTCAAATATGGATGTCAGGAAAATGTAAAAAAAAAAAAAAAAGAATAACCAAAAGCCATACACAAGATTTCAAGAGAAGAAGATGCCTTTACCTGTCCTGTGACATTTACTAATTCTAACCACATATGCACTTTCCAATCATTTCTTACTGTGAAAGCTGATATTAAGTCAATATTGTCCATGTAACAGAGCTTTTCAACAATGGGTTTTACCAGAAATCCACATGGGTTACATGTATATTTTGCTACAGATGTAGAGCTGATGTTACCATGTGCGTTGCAAAGGGTGAAACCTGCAGTGAGAATCTGCTCCCGCAACATGAGTGTCCAATGCTGCCTGCTCCCACTAACATTTTGTCACAGCTTTTAGAGATAGCACCCCCCTTCTTACAAATCCATTACCACCTTGTACCATTTCATCGGCCCCTTTTAAGAGGTTTACAGGACTGTGCAGGATTTTGCAAGACCCGCTATATGTTCTGTGACTGCCCATCTGCTCCTGTAAGTTTTACATCAGGTCCTGCCATCCCATCGTAGTCCTCTAATCTGCACCATTTACACAAAATAATGATCATTTGAAAATCCACATGTGCGTTAACTTCCAAAAAAAAAGATTTTTTTCCCCCTATGGATAGGAAGGAGTTTGGAAAATACTATTTTAATTTACTTTAAAGTGGTACTCCAATTGAAATAAAAATAAAATAAAAAAAATAAACCTATGCAAGGGGTACTAGACCATGCAATTCTCCATGAGTCCACTGGGAGTCAGATTGTGGCTAACTGAGTGTTGGCTTTTGCCACTGCCATAGCCATATAGCCTGCCACTTTGTGGAAGGGTACCCACTGCCACAGCCTGTTTGCCTATGTGTTGCCTATGTCCACCTTCAGCCATTTTCTTTTTTTTTAGACAGGTGATGGCATCACTCACCAATTTTGGCATGTATTATGGGGGCACAACTCCACTGGCCAATGATAAATAGGCAAGGTAGGAGGAAGGGTCATGCAGCCCTGATTCGGGATAACAAAATGGCAACACTGGTTTAGCAGAATCCACAGTAGTACGGTACAGAAAAGAGTTCACTTTAACAGCAATTTGAGGTTTGTATTACATGGGGGGGGGGGGGTCTATTGGCTGTCAGGGCAAGCTGGGAGTAGTAGTGTTGAAACAGCTGGAGGCACCCTGTGCAGAAAATAATTAGGGCCATGGACGCTGCGCTACCCCGTTCCCTCCGTCTGTTCCCCGATCCCCCCCCCCGTGTTAAAATGCCGAACCCCGTTCTCCACCAACCCCCGATCCCTGCTCTCCTCAAACCCCCGCTCTCCCCTAAAACAGATCCATAAATACTGCCAGACAGTCCAGCGTGCAGGGGCAGCAGCAGTGGCGGCGTCATGTGCAGGAGCAGTGACCGTCCGGCCAGAGAGCCAATGCGCTTGCTCCCTGCCTGTCTGACAGGCAGGGAGCGAGCGCAGGCTGAATGAATTAGGACCGATTTCCGTCCGGCATCAGTCCGAATTCAGGCGTGACATCACGCCAGCCTGCAGCCGGCCACTAGGAGGGAGACCCCTAGTGGCCGATTTTCAAACGTTAATTAAAGCATTTTCATTTTCTTTTTGGGTATGGGATGGGGGGGGGGGGGCAGTCTAAATGCATTTTGGGAGAAAAATTTGGTTCCTAGGGCAGCATGAGCAGAAAATATGGCCCTGATGGCAATTAACCTAATATATGACATGCAGGGATATATAGTCTAAAGTTGGGGACAACAAGTCTTTGTAACATGTACTATTTTGAATGACCTTCTTGACTTTCAGTGACTGAAAGAGACATGTCTACCCTACAGATAAAAAATATACGGGCACACTTTTATAAATATGAACTCCTGTCATAATAAATCAGAAAATATCACTTTTATTATTATACTTTAAAAAGTCTCCAAAAGAAGTGCAAATAATACAAGCTTGCACTAAAAACACAGCCTTGATGTTGGTTTTAGGTCCTTCTGGACCTCTACTAAACTGGAGGTATTTTCATAGGATCCTAGTTTCCATGTCCCTATTTCTATGGGTTATGTAGTAATGGTTCCCCTCATTAGGGTCCTATAAATCTCCTCTTATTCCAACCCTAGGTTGCTGGTTAAAATACTGTCTACAGTACTGCCTTCCTTGACTTTGTTCTAGCCCATGCTTCAGATGATGCTTCAGTTTGATAGGATTATGTTCTGGATTGTATGAGGACCCCTAGTAGTCTTTTTCTCTATAAAAAGGAGAGAACATTTTTTAATGAAGTGTATAAGAAAGGTTAATGTGGTGTCCCGGTACCGTATTTCATACTGTACCTTGGTTGGGGGTCCCCAAAGTCAGAGTTCCCTAGGAACTGTGGGGTTCTGCTTCTTTAGTCATCCCCTAGTCACCCCTCATGTAGTTAATATATTGCTAAAATAAATGTAAATACTGTATAGAAAGTGTATACTTACCTTGCATAGCGTCGCAGGGCCTGCAGGTCATGTGACTGTAGTTTAGTCTCTATGGTAGGTAAAAGGACCTTTGGAGGTTCATGGGTCAGGTGATACCCACAATGCCTTGTAAAGCTGATTGACAGATGGTGGCGACCAATCCTAAAACTGCCAGCCCCTGCCCATATGAGGGAGCTGCAGCCAATAGACGCTCTCTTGGGTTTTGGATCGTTGGAGAGTCAAGATCTGCCCAACTTACAACGACAAATACTGGGCCACAGCCGGCCGGCCTCAGCCTGAAACGAAACAGTGAGTTCTTACAACTTCCCCGCTTATGCTAGCGAAACCCCGGACCTAAACATAACCCTAAATCCAGCGGATCTGCGCATACTAAATCCTACTAATCTAAAGAACTTACAAGAGTCCCAACCATATGTCAATCTCAGCTAAGCTGTATATAGACTCTGTTATAAAGACTGTTCCTGTATTCGCATGTTACAGAAAATCTTCAGTAAAGTTTCCGAACGTTTTCAGCAAAGCTCTGGTTGTGGACATTGCATTTATTCTACATCTCCCTATCACTTTTGGGAAGGGTGGCGATAGGCCAAGCATCACAGTATTAACCCTCACCCTGGCGTAACGACTGACAAGAGTTAATTATACCCTTGATATACCACACAGCAACACCCCAACTGCCATACACCCCCACAAGGCACCACATTAATGCTTTGCCAAGATGTAAAAAAGCTGTAAAAAATACGACCAATTTTTCCACTGGTTTGTCTGGGTTATTTCACAATTTTAAAGTTATTTTTCACAATTTTAAAGTTTGTAAATCAACATGCTCATTATTTAATTGATGTTAAGATAGATATGCTCACACGGAGCTATTGTAGATTTTTACGTGCAGAATGGGGTCTACAGCTGCAGTGCCAGATTCATTGAGCGGTGCATGCTGTGTAATCTGTCGGACAAATTTACTGGCTACAGTTTTTTACTGGAGAACGGTGTTTCACACGCTGCTCTTAGTAAATTACCCCAAGTATATATATATATATATATATTTTTAAATAGGAGGCATGACCTGACAGCTGTGATGCTGTTTCTAGGAAAAAAGTAGACCCATACATCCCCTTTAAATGGGCACTGAGCGCAGGGCTCACATCTGGAGGAAAAATCCTCCCACTGTCAGCTTGTGTCCCTCTACTGTCAGTGAGGACAAGCTGGGACTAGCTAATGCTAGGGGAGATATGAGCAGACAGCATACTGAGGGAGGGGGCGGAGACCTGCACAGTGAGGCCACGCCCCCTCCCTTTGAGAGGAATTCAGACTAGTGCGCTAAATTAAAAGTGTATTAAGAAAATTAATAAAGGCGCTAGACACATAAAAATTAGATGTACATGGTCAGGATTAGGTACTGAGTGATATATATAAAAAAAATTGGTTGGATCTGACGGGTACGCTTAAAGAATTATAACTGTCAGATGAACAAATATTTACTTGCTCTTTGTTCCCTACTTTACTCTTCTCTAGTGTTCTTTTGAACAATATTCATTCCCCAATTTTCTTCCATGCACTCCACATATGTTCGTATTGTCCGCCATCTCAAGATTACAGGGCACAACTGTACCTTGAAGAATGTCACCATAGTACATTGACGGTTATATTTTCCTGCATGTGAATAATGTCAAATAACCAATTGCTATAGTAGTTTTGTGACGCTTTAAAATACCCCTACAATTTAGCCATTCGGGCTCTAATTTCAGACCCCTTATCAACACCAGGGCAGCAGGAGTTCACTTCTCAGGTGACAGTCCGAGCAGATGTGAATTGTCTACTTTAATAAACAGGACACCAGCCGCTTTTGGTCAAGTTCAACGGTTTTACTCAACAACTCCAAAATGAAGAGAAAGCCATAGGGGACTGGCCGCATGCATTAAACCCAGACGATTAATCATGTAGAGGTGATGGATGAAAATTTGGCGTCTCCTGACACCTGTTCACCTTTGTATTTGCAATTATAAACTGTCCTGATACTGTGGCCGTATTGCTTACTTTATTTAGTGTAAGGCTGAAAATGTTTGTTATGTAGTAAAGGCAAGCAGGGAAGGACAACATATAATACAAAGAGGGGCTGCTAACTAAATTCTTATGGTCTCCCCCACATACAGTATTTGCCACCTATTTTGAGTGAGGCATCTCGGGTTCTTGTAAAATATAATACACATTATCAAAGACGTATTCTTACTTAAAAAATGTTTATTATTCACAAGTGACTTTCTCTTAGAGAAATTACACGATTATCATCCCCTATCCCTAAGGAGATGATTAAACAAAGTCATATAAAGAGGCTTCAAGGTGTCCCCTGTAGTTCCTGTGATCATATTTCCATAAATAACAAGCTAGGAGAGTTATCATGTTACATCTCCTGCTTACATCTATGTTCATTGACTTTATCACTTCCTGTAATCAGTTTAGCTTATTTATTAGATTTAGCAAAAGTTAGGGTCACTTGAGGATTTGGGAAACTAGACTGTCCCATAATTGATAATAGGAAAAAAGGAAGATCAGATCCAGCTCTTGTGCAAATAAAATGTTAACACAGGTATGTAAGACGTTTCAGGCAACAATGTTGTATGACTGAGAGCGCTTTTAGCGTGTGAAACGCGTTACCTACCTGTGTTCCTGTGTTGTCCTGTCGGAATAAACACAGTCTTTTATTTGCACAAGAGCTGGATCCGATCTTCCTTATTTCCTATTTTCTACGCTGGTGCCTTCTTCTTGCACTATAATTGATAACAATATTTGTAGGCTGGATTTTGTAATAGGTACCAGAAATCTGTGCCAGAATACCTGACCCCCTTATTCCCAGGTATTATGTACTAGCCTTAACCCCTTAAGGACCCGGGCTTTTTCCGTTTTTTCATTTTCAATTTTTCCTCCTTAACTTTAAAAAATCATAACTCTTAAAAATTTTCACCTAAAACTATATATAATGGCTTAATTTTTGCGTCACTAATTCTACTTTGTAATGACATTAGTCATTTTACCCAAAAATCTACGGTGAAACGGGAAAAAAAATCAATGTGCGACAAAATTGATGAAAAAACACTATTTTGTAAGTTTTGGGGGCTTCTGTTTTTACGCAGTACATTTTTTGTCAAAAATGATACCTTATCTTTATTCTGTAGGTCCATACGGTTAAAATGATACCCTACTTGTATAGGTTTGAATTTGTATCACTTCCAAAAAAAATCATGAATACATGCAGGAAAATTTATACGTTTAAAATAGTCATCTTTTGACCCCTATAACTTTTTTATTTTTCTGTGTTGAGGGCGCTTTGAGGACTCATTTTTTGCGCCGTCATCTGAAGTTTTTAGCGGTACCATTTTTGTTCTGATCAGACTTTTTGATCACTTTTTATCACTTTTTTGTGGTATAAAAAGTGATCAAAAATGCGCTATTTTGGAACTTGGAATTTTTTTGCGCGTACGCCATTGAACAAGCGGTTTAAAAAGCAGTATATTTTTATAATTCGGACATTTACGCACGCGGCGATACCACATATGTTTATTTTTATTATTATTTACATAATTTTTTTTTATTTTTGGAAATGCCGGGTGATTCAAACTTTTATTAGGGGAAGGGATAATTGAAAGGGTTAATGATTTTTTTTACACTTTTCTTATGCAATATTATAGCTCCTATAGGGGGCTATAACATTGCATTAACTGATCTTTTACACTGATTGATCCATCTCCATAGGAATGGATCAATCAGTGTTTTCGGCGATTGAATGCTCAAGCCTGGATCTCAGGCTTGAAGCATTCATTCGGCGATCGGACAGCACAGGAGAAGGTAAGAAGACCTCCTCCTGTGCTACAGCTGTTCGGGATGCCGCGATTATACCACGGAGATCCCGAACAGCTCCCTGAGCTAACCGGCACATTTTACTTTTGTTTTTAGCCGCGCGGCTCAGCTTTGAGCACGCGGTTAAAGGGTTAATAGCGCGCGGCACAGCGATCAGTGCCGCGCGCTATTAGAGGCGGGTCGCGGCTTCACTATGACGCCGGGTCCGCTGCGATATGATGCGGGGTCACCGTGTGACCCCGCGTTATATCGCAGGACCGGGACCCAGGACGTACCCATACGTCCTGGGTCCTTAACCCCTTAAGGACACATGACGTACTGGAACGTCATGTGTCCACTCCCGATCTATAACGCGGGGCCACGGCGTGGCCCCGCGTCATAGCGGGTCGGGCCCGGCCTCTAACAACGGCCGGGACCCGTGGCTAATAGCGCGCGGCATTGATCGCTGTGCCGCGCGCTATTAACCCTTTAGACGCGGCGTTCAAAGTTGAACGCCGCGTCTAAAGTGAAACCGAAAGCATCCCGGCTAGCTCAGTGGGCTGTTCGGGATAGCCGCGGTGAAATCGCGGCATCCCGAACAGCTGACAGGACAGCGGGAGGGCCCCTACCTGCCTCCTCGCTGTCCGATCGCCGAATGACTGCTCAGTGCCTGAGATCCAGGCATGAGCAGTCATCCGGCAGAATCGTTGATCACTGGTTTCTTATGAGAAACCAGTGATCAACATAGAAGATCAGTGTGTGCAGTGTTATAGGTCCCTATGGGACCTATAACACTGCAAAAAAAAAGTGAAAAAAAAAAGTGAATAAACATCATTTAACTCCTTCCCTATTAAAAGTTTGAATCACCCCCCTTTTCCAATAAAAAAAAAAACACAGTGTAAATAAAAATAAAAATAAACATATGTGGTATCACCGCGTGCGGAAATGTCCGAATTATAAAAATATATCATTAATTAAACCGCTCGGTCAATGGCGTGCGCGCAAAAAAATTCCAAAGTCCAAAATAGTGCATTTTTGGTCACTTTTTATATCATTTAAAAATGAATAAAAAGTGATCAATAAGTCCTATCAATGCAAAAATGGTACCGTTAAAAACTTCAGATCACGGCGCAAAAAATGAGCCCTCATACCGCCCCATACACGGAAAAATAAAAAAGTTATAGGGGTCAGAAGATGACAATTTTAAACGTATTAATTTTCCTGCATGTAGTTATGATTTTTTCCAGAAGTCCGACAAAATCAAACCTATATAAGTAGGGTATCATTTTAATCGTATGGACCTACAGAATACATATCAGGTGTAATTTTTACCGAAAAATGTACTACGTAGAAACGGAAGCCCCCAAAAGTTACAAAACAGCGTTTTTTTTTTTCAATTTTGTCGCACAATGATTTTTTTTCCCGCTTCACCATAGATTTTTGGGCAAAATGACTGACGTCATTACAAAGTAGAATTGGTGGCGCAAAAAATAAGCCATCATATGGATTTTTAGGTGTAAATTTGAAAGAGTTATGATTTTTTAAAGGCAAGGAGCAAAAAACGAAAATGCAAAAACGGAAAAACCTCCGGTCCTTAAGGGGTTAAGAGGGGTACTCCAGTGGAAAATCTTTTTTTTTTTTTTTTTTTAATCAACTGGTACCAGAAAGTTAAACAGATTTGTAAATTACTTCTATTAAAAAATCTTAATCCTTCCAATACTTATTAGCTGCTGAATACTACAGAGGAAATTCTTTACTTTTTGGAACACAGTGCTCTCTGCTGACATCTCTGTCCATTTTAAGAACTGTGCAGAGTAGAAGAAAATCTCCATAGCAAACCTATGTTGCTCTGGACAGTTCCTAAAATGGACAGAGATGTCAGCAGAGAGCACTGTGCTCGTGATGTCAGCAGAGAGCTCTGTGTTAAAAAAGAAAATAAGTTCCTCTGTAGTATTCAAATTCCGGTGCAGCAGAGATGCATCGAGTCCAAGTACAGAAGAGTATATATGCTCGGCAACGCTAGTTGGAGAGACCGCAGTAAATGGTGTCAATACGGCAGGAAAATGTACAGATAGAATTGCGTGCTGTGATTCTCCAAGTGTTGGTGCAATATTCCCAAAGTAATAGCAAATGGATACTGGAGATAGAAGCAGAATGGAAATAACACTCAGAGTTGCATCGAGGTAGCCTTACTGCTTGGAAAATCCCCTAGAAAAATTCCACCAGAACATTGAACTCGTTCAATATTCTGGCAGATCTTTTATTTTTTACTAAAAACCAATTTACCATAAAAATATAGTTAGCTGGATTGAAACAATAGGTCTTTTTCTGATGACACCTTTTCATAGATATATGTAGTAGGTCCTGCTGCTGTCCACCCTCAGGTGCACCTCCCAGTCCACCCTGGCAAGTTGGATGTTTCTGCTGCTGGGGATTCGGTTGTAGGACAAGAACTGTAGCCTGTAAAGATCTCCGGTCTATTAATCACAGTTAGAAATAACTTTTAAAACCAGTAGATCGTGTATTAAGACCCAGAGTGTTATTGTATAAACAAAACAAAAAAGATAAAAATAATCAACATGTTTCGTAGGCCTAGCTTTGTTCATCTACTTGTATCATTTTATTTATACAATAAAACTATGGGTTTTAATACATAATCCACAGTTTTTTTTAAAGTTATTTCTAACTGTGTTGATCCTAATACCTGGTCCTGCGCTTGTCCTAATGCCTGCAAATTACAAATCCCCAGTGGCAGAAACATCCTACTTGTCAGGGTTCCTAAAAAAAGCTATGGTTACGTATCCATAGGGTGCATGTCCAGTGGAAAACAAATGTTTTTAGATCAACTGGTGCCAAAAATAAAACAGATTTGTAAATTTGTAAACTTATATTTAAAATTCATAATCCCTCCAGTACTTATCAGCTTCTGTATGCTCCACAAGAAGTTGTATAGTTCTTTCCAGTGTGACCACAGTGCTCTCTGCTGACACCTCTGTCTATGTCAGGAACTGTCCAAAGCAGGAGCAAATCCCCATAGCAAACCTATCCTGCTCTGGATAGTTTCTGACATGGACAGAGGTGTCAGCAGAGAGCACTGTGGTCAGACTAAAAAGAACAGCTCAACTTTCTCTGTAGTATACAGCAGCTGATAAATACTGGAAGGATCAAGATTTTTAAATAGAAGTAATTTACAAATCTTATAAAGTAGAGAAAAGATGGTGGCTATGGCACCTAACGGTCTGTTAAACAATGCAATGAATGGAATTATAAGAGGTCCCACAATTATCTAAAAAAATGTATAGTGGTAGTCCATATACATGAAGAATGTCCTGCGTAACAGTGGTGCCTGGACAGAATAAATGCAGTACAAAAAATGTCAGTAATAAAGAAAAGGGGTCCGGCAACTCACAGTAAGACGCTAGCTGCTAATCGACACGAGGTCCGTCCATGGGGCAGGAGAAGGTGAGGGAAGCTCAGGAGGCGATTAACCGGTTGATTTCGTGCACATGCACTTCATCCGGCCTCAGATGAGGCCGGATGAAGTGCATGTGCACGAAATCAACCGGTTAATCGCCTCCTGAGCTTCCCTCACCTTCTCCTGCCCCATGGACGGACCTCGTGTCGATTAGCAGCTAGCGTCTTACTGTGAGTTGCCGGACCCCTTTTCTTTATTACTGGCGTAATTTACAAATCTGTTTAACTTTCTGGGGACAGTTGATTTAAAAAAAAACTTTTTTTCCCCACTGGAGTAACCGTTTAAAGGGAGTATGCCACAATTTTTTTTTTCAATGATGGTTTTCATGGAATCCAATAGAAAAAAAATTCTATATGCTGCCATAAGTCAGAGACATGTGAGGTACAGTAGAAGGCCATTATACTTCAAAGGACGTTGTATTATGACTTTGTACAGTTTGAAGGATGTCTAGAAATGTACTACAGTACCTTTTATGAAAACTTACATTGGCTGCCTGTACATTATCTTACCAGAGATTTTTATTTTCCTTCAGACTACTGAAATTCTCTACTCCGGTCAGTTATACAAATCACTAAAATTTACACAAAGATCTTAATACAATTTATAAAACTGTGTTAAACATAAAAATGAAACAGCAGCAAAATATATAACAATAACAAATATATAACAATACTTTCATAGATGTCTTGCTTTGTCATATGTTATGGCCAGAGCTATCACGAGTAATACAAATCTTTAAAGGAACTGAATATGTCTAACTGTAAGAAAAAAATGAAAAACTAACACTTTTCATTAGAACAGGAAAATCCATAGACCTTTAAAATAGCAACACTTCCAATGATCAGTGGCCTCTTCTTTTGTGATTTTTAAGAAGTAAATGATACTGTGGGAGCTTTAAGACAATGAAAAGATTGACTTAAATAAATGGCGTCTAATGTTAATTTTCCTAGGATGCGAAAAACTATCCAGTGATAAAATAAAGATCCAAACTCCTTGTCTTTGGCATTTTTGTCCAGTCTAATTTGTCTGGTTAATTTATGTATATGTATGCCTTTTTAACATGCTTTAATTTAATAAATGAACCAAGCTTTGATGAATAGCCATCATTTACCAACCATTTAAGCATGAAGTCATTTGTACGTTGGTCCATGACTGCCGGAAAAACCTTGTACAATTTCACTTTCATCCCTTTTATCATCTTCAGAGTTTTAAGTCCTCTTTGTAGAGGGATCTGGCCTAACCTGCACATGGAGTGATCCAACTCGAATACTCTGTATGTAGTTTATGTAATGAACCTTAAACTGTGTTTACTCTATTATCAATGCAACTTCAAGATGGCCTCCATTGATCATGCTTTGGACACTCTGGTTCTGTTCTTTATCCGTTATCTCCAGACCTTGTACAATGGGGGCATATGAAAAAACTTCTTTAGTTTTACAGTCTAAGATTGTGCAAGATTTTTAAAACATGTTTCAGGCAAATCTGGCCCAGTTTACACTGTGCTCAGTCTACCCCACCTCTGAGGTGTTTTAGTTAAAGGACGCTTTTCTTTTTGGTTGCAAACTTTCAAAATTTGGCCAAATTTTTTTTTCAGAGGCCATTAAAAAAAAATAAAAATAAAAATGGTGCAAACTAGGCAAAATTCTTAAAAAAAAATGTATCTTGCACAAAAAAGTCGTTTTTTTATATTTCTCCCAGTTAATATATTGAGACCATTGTTACAAATTGATTTTATTCATATTTCGGGACCTTAAAGGAAAACTAACCCCCCCCCCCCACACACACACACACTTACCAGAGGTACTGGCTGATCAATATGATGCCTATGCCTGCTGATCAATATGATGGGTCCAGCCGTTCGCCCGTTATCTTCATTTTTCAAAATATGCAAATCATCTGACGTGCATGTGCGGGGTTACTGCCTTCATCTTTCACTGTGACGTCAGCGCCGCTCGTCCGCAGTACTGTCCAGCTTATGCATATTCATGCCCTCCCTCTGCATCTTCCTCTCCTCCCCGCTCTGTATGTGACTCCACTGTGCATGTGCCGGCTTCTTGTGTACACCTGGAAGCGGCTTCAGCGCAGCTTCATTCCAGCGGAGCGGAGCTACAGTAAGGGTGTAGTAAGTGAAGGTGCAGTAAGCTGGCACATGTGCAGTGGAGTCACATATAGAGCGGGGAGGAGAGGGAGATGCGGAGGGAGGGCATGAATATGCATAAGCCGGGCAGTGCTGCGGATGAGCATGCTGACGTCACAGTGCCAGATGAAGGCAGTAACCCTGCCAGTTAGAAGATGATTTGCATATTTTGAAAATTGAAGATAACGGGCGAACGGCAGGACGGACAGTGTGGAACGACCTATGAAAGAAGTTACAAACTTCTCTGTGTTGGATGAACTCATGGAAATTGGTTATGAAACTGGATTCATTCTATATTACTGACTGTGAATAAAGCATTACATAGAAATAAATGTAGAAATTGATTTTAAATACATTTAATGGAATGTGAAACTAATAAAGCTATGAAATTAAAAAGCTTGGGCCAATAAAGAAAATATAGAAATCTCAACTTGTTTTTCCCATCTAGTTTTATGGTGCAACAATATATCCCAAATTCTGTTAAATGAGGTACCTATTATTTAAACTGACCTTTATGTTAACAAAATTTAAGAATTTTTCTAATTTTCTATTTTACTATCTTTATTATAAAATAAATCCTGAAATCTTTCATTCTGGTCCCTAAGTTTAATAATAAGCTTATACATTTTGTTCTGTAGAGATTCTTTTTCTATTATCATAGGCAGGATTACAGTGAAAATGACACCAGTAGATAGATAAGACAGGACCAGACTATTCACAGTAGGCAATGGTTAGAGCTCAGCCCATCCCCTGCACAATGACCTATGTACATGTAACAGAGCATGCCTTGAACACTATAGAGCAGTGGTCTCAAAACTGTGGACCTCCAGATGTGGCAAAACTAGCTGTTGGCTGTCTGGCATGCTGGAAGCTGTAGTTTCACAAAGGCTGGAGGGCCACAGTTTGAAGACCACTGCCATAGAGGATAGTAGGTCAAATCATGTCTTTTGTTTCCTGTGTCCATGGGGCTGCTGTAAAGCATATCTCTGAAGGCTGTGCAGAAAGCTCAAGCAATATGGCTGCCCCCATAATAATGTACAAAAAATTGTAATAAAAAAATGATTAGATTAGAAAAAAACTAATTAGAAAAAAAAACATATGTTTAATTATCTATATAGCGTTAATCTATAAAAAAAAATGTTTTACAGAGTTGACATATTACCTAAGAAAATTGCTCAGATTTTACTAATTCTACACAGTATAAGTCTTACAAGACAATCTACAATTTATCACAATTGTTCAGGCTGTTTGAAAAAGCTGTTGTGTTCTTTACACCAATTATTTGTTGTCATGAACTGAACAAAAATCCTGCTTCAGAATTCTTCCAAATTTTGGTGCATGACGTTACATCTTTAACCACGTCCCCTTTTATTTCAAAGCAACGCCCTGTGAGACACAGACATGAATAGTATATACAATACTATTCCTTACATTAAATACAATATAAGATGTGATCACTGTGTTTCTGCAAAATTCCTCCCTTATGTATATGAATCTTAAAGGGGTTATCCAGGAAAAAAACTTTTTTATATATATCAACTGGCTCCAGAAAGTTAAACAGATTTGTAAATTACTTCTATTAAAAAATCTTAATCCTTTCAGTACTTATGAGCTTCTGAAGTTAAAGTTGTTCTTTTCAGTCTAAGTAATCTCTGATGACACGTGTCTCGGGAACCGCCCAGTTTAGAAGCAAATTCCCATAGCGAACCTCTTCTAAACTGGGCGGTTCCCGAGACACGTGTCATCAGAGATTACTTAGACAGAAAAGAACAACCTAAACTTCAGAAGCTCATAAGTACTGAAAGGATTAATATTTTTTAATGGAAGTAATTTACAAATCTGTTTAACTTTCTGGAGCCAGTTGATATATAAAAAAAAGTTTTTTCCTGGATAACCCCTTTAAGGAAACTCACATCTCATCCAAGGGAAGCTGAGGGAAATGTGTGAAATCCAAGGTAGTTGGCTCTCTTTAGAAAGACATGGGGCTTTGGTAAGTACTTATTACGGACATGGATTTTATTGAGTGACTGGCAGATTGGTAGTGGGACCTGTCATTCCCTTCTTGGTCACTACAGGTTATTGGTTCAGCATGGGACAGCCCAGGTGCTGGAGGCCACTAGTTAGTGGGCTAACATAGGTCTGCACAGTGCAAAGGGAATAAAACTCATAAAATATATATGTGGCACAGGATATCTAGCCCAGTGCAATTGATTCTGACACATTTTCAATAGTAAGTCTACCCCAATGATTTCCTTTTAACAGCATTAACATCATGCCATTTGTTGGTGTACAGTTATGGGCTTAATGATACTTCAATTTGTCTTTATAGCAGTTTAAGCAGTTTTTCTTATATGGATCTCTAAATCGACTTATTAAAATATAACATTTTGGCTGTCACTGGTGGGTGCTTAAAGGGGTACTCCGCTGCTAGACATCTTATCCCCTTTTCACGCCGTGCTGCACCCAGCTTTTGTTTAAAGTGTTGGGTGCAGCGCCGGTGGCTCGTGACATCACAGCTGCGCCATGTTCGAGATGTCACGGCTGTGCCCCCTCAATGCAAGTCTATGGGAGGGGGGTGACAGCCCTCACACCCCCTCCCATAGACTTGCATTGAGGGGGGCATGGTAGTGATGTCACGAGCGGGGCGTGACCATGACGTCATAAGCCTCCTCCCTGCATTGCCAGTCATCCAGCACAGAGCAAAGTTTGCTCCGTGTTTCGGATGTCTGGGGTGCTGCAGCCGAGATCGCGGGTGACCCCAGCGGCCGGACCCCCGCGATCAGACATCATATCCCCTATACTTTGGATAAGATGACTAGGGGCATACTGCTTTATTATGGAGTATACAGTAAACTCCTATGTTCTCTCTAAACATCTTTCAGGGGTTATAAGGGTGTTGAAGAAATAACTGCAGGAAATGTTATCAAATAAACAAAATAAGTATTACTCATCTGCTAAATGCCCCAATGCTCCGGTTTCTGTGATCCCATTGGGCTTTCTTTATTATCCTGCAGCAATGACCTGTCATACACCTACGTGACTGATGCAGTCAGTCTTGGCTTTACCAATCTCATGCTAGTATCATCGCTGCATTATTTATAAACAATATGGGCATTTACATTAAAGACAATGGGGAAGATTTATCAAACCCTGTGCAAAGGAAAAGTGGCCCAGTTGCCCATAGCAACCAATCAGATTGCTTCTTTCATTTTGCAGAGGCCTTGTTAAAAATGAAAGAAGCGATCTGATTGGTTGCTATGGGCAACTCAGCAACTTTTCCTCTGCACAAGTTTTGATAAATCTCCCCCAATATCCTTATTTTAGTATCCCTTTTTTAAAGTATGGTACTGTTCTATTCTGCACTCAACTCTGCACGTTTATACCGTATTTTTCGCCATATAAGACGCTCCGGCATATAAGACGCACCCAATTTTAAAGGCTGAAAATCTAGAAAAAAAAAAGATTCTGAACCTTCAACCTGCAGACCTCCAGATGTTGCAAAACTACAACTCTTAGCATGCCCGGACAGCCGTTGGCTGTCCGGGCATGCCAGGAGTTGTAGTTTTGCAACATCTGGAGGTCCGCAGGTTGAAGACCACTGGTATAGGAGGTAATACTCACGTGTCCCCGCCGCTCCGGACCCTTCACCGCTGCCCTGGATGTCGCCCTCCATCGCTGTCGCCGCGTCCCCGGGGTGTCCCCGTCGCTTCGGAACGTCTCTGCTGCCCGGTATCCTCGCTCTCCGTCGCCGCTATCACGTCGCTACGCACGCCGCTCCTATTGGATGACGGGACGGCGTGCGCAACGACGTGATGATGACGAAAGAGAGCGCCGGCCATGCAGGGGATCCCGGCACGGAGCAGACACCGAGGAGGCAGGTAAGGTCCCTCCCGGTGTCCTGTAAGCTGTTCGGGACGCCGTGATTTCACCGCGGCGGTCCTGAACAGCCCGACTGAGCAGCTGGATTAGTGTCACTTTCGCTTCAGACGCGGCGGTCAGCTTTGATCGCCGTGTCTGAAGGGTTAATACAGGGCATCATCGCGATATTAGCCGCGAGTCCCGGCTGTTGATGGCCGCAGGGACCGCCGCGATATGACAGGGTTTTAATGTGTATTTGCCGTATAAGATGCACCAACTTCCCCCCCCCCCCCCCCCCACAGTTTTAGGGAAGAAGAAGTGCGTCTTATACGGCGAAAAATACGGTATGTTTTATTGTAGGTATTACTTTGCTTTCACTATGGAAAGACTTAATTCACTATTCTGTTTCATTTCGAAGAGGGGATTTAGAACCCAAGCAGATATTACGCCATTCTGGTAACTTCAGTATTCTAACTCATCGGCAACAGATGCAAGAAAAAAAAACTTTTAATGTAAATATTGCCAGAGGCAAATAATAAATTGGAGTTCCTCTGCCATTGTTAAATAATCATTGTATCCTTTGTAAACATTTCGTATCTGAATGAACAATGTTGTTTCTCCTCCACTGGTAGAAGCCAGATTACATTCATATGCAGAATAAAGAAGCTCCGCTATTATTTCTGCCAATAAATTATTAAATCTAGAAGAGATGTAACTAAGCAACAGCTGGAGCATTGACGGTAGCCATCTATGGTTTAGAGAATCAAACACAGATACATGGTTGTAATTGTTTAGAGGTACAGACTCTAGGTACGACAACATTGATGTAACTAATGATATCAGGACCATGTAAGGAAATATAATGCTGCTTGTCTATGACATTGTTAAAGAGACAGAGGCTATGTAAATAATAGGATCACATCTAGCAATCCCAAGCTTATACAAAAATGCAAAATATATAGAATAACTACTGTAAGAGGATGTTTATCAAAATATTTTACTACATAACAAATACAAAAATCACCAGTAATTGCTGAACATTCTGGCTACATGAAAGGTACCGTAAACACATAAAAGGAAATTATTAATTGTAATTAATGACAAATGTTTTTTCAAATCATGTAAAGAAAAAGTCACCAAATCACTCGATGCTGGGCAAGAAAATGATGGCGTCAAATTGTAATTTGCATTTTGAAAACCAAATCTAAGATTTCACACAGACTTTTTGTATCATTATTAAAAGTATTCTGTCAGTGACAATTTGTGTTCTACACTGCTGACACGGTTAGATAGCTGTTAGGACAAGGAGACATATGGTATGTAATGAAGAAAACAGTGTCCCTGTAGACGATTGTGACCTGGGCAGTAATTGGCTGCGGTGCACACACCCACTGCACACCCTTGGCTACATGTTGTTTGCAACATGAGGCCCACAGTTTGAAGACCACTGCACTAAAGTAACCAAAAAAAGAGCACTCAAGTTAAAAATAAAATCCATTTCACATGAAAATGACTAAGAATGTGCACCAAATGATAATTTTGGTTCATGTCCACGAAAACCAAAGTGAAAAAATTAAGGGAAAAAAGAAACCGTCAACAGGCAGAATTGATAAATACCCCCCACTGTTTCCTCGCACATCTCCCTGCTGCTTAGACAGACTGTGGAGCACATCTACCATCCGCCCGCTACCTGTTGCAGTAAAGACATGCTGGAGGTTGTAGTCTTGCAACAGCTAGTGGATGGGTGATAGATGAGCGGCGCGGGCCGGTGGCAGATGTGCACACGTGTGGGAGAAAGGCTGGGAGATATTCAAAGAAACTGTGTGAGAGAATAACGGAGATGCAATGAGAGGGAACGCGAATGGTGAAAACTGTGTCTCACTGTAAAGAAGAAAACTGTGTCCCTGTAGCCGAGGGTGTGCGGAGGGTGTGTGCGTGCCTCAGCCATTCACTCCATGTGTCACATTTGGCTACAGTAACACTGTTTTCTTCATTGCAGGGGTCGCAGGAGGGTCCTGAGGATAAGGATCCCTTTTATCTTTTACTAAGTCTAAGGACCCTATTATATGTGCAGATTTGCTCTGTATATGAGTGCTATGCTTGTTTACTGAGCCTATTACAAGGCTTGACCACTGTGCGGTAGGCATGCATGAACTGATGTCATCATAGGCAATGTGTGGCCGATGAAAGATGTTTTTAGGGCAGGTAAGAGCTGAGCAATGAGCCAACGAACAAGCATTTGCTTGTTCGTCAGCTTATCACTGGCCTTATCACACAAGGCAAGAATCAGCCTTTTCGGCCAGTAATCGCTGTATGTAACAGGACATTAGAGTTAAGGGCAAGTGGGCATCAGTATAAGCACCCAATACCAGACACTCTAGTTGGTCAAGATATTTGCCATTGATAGAAATTTCTAATTCGGAGATAATTTTGCCATTATTATAGGGAATTATATTTTTAATTGGAGCAATGCAGGGATCTCAAATTCTGGCCCTTTAGCTGTATATAATATAGAGGCGAAGGGAACCCCTAGATTTCTTATTTGGCCCTATTTCTATTAAATACAGCCCTGAATACTCTTTCCACAGAATACATGACAAAGCACATGGGTTGCATAATATGGATGCATTGTCGAACTGCCTGTCGAAAGCTGTTCCCTAATGTAATAGAATGATAATCCTCTCCTCAATTTTTCTTTTTGTTCAACAAATAACACATGCATACTATATAGAGTGTAGGGATGTCGGGACCGATACTGGACATTTGCACAAGTACTTGTACTCGTACAAACGTCCCTGATACCCCCGCCAGCAGGTATCACGGAGGTGCTTTACCCTGCTCCGTGCCACTTGATCGTCACTCCTATACAGCAGCCAGCCATGGCAGGCAATATTAATGGCGTGCCGAGAACACTGATCAATGCTGTGCTATGGCATAGCATTGATCAGTGTATGCAATCTACAGATTGCATGTAATAGTACCCTATGGGGACTAAAAATTGTAAAAAAAAAATGTGTAAAAAAAAATTTAATATTAATAATAAATGTGAATTAACCCCTTCCCTAATAAAGGTTTGAATCACCAAACCCTTTCAAAAAATTCAAATACAAAAGAAAAAATTGTTTATATTAAAAAGCCCCTCCTCTAATAAAAACTAAAACAAAACACCCCCTTTTCCCATTAAAAATAAATAAATAAATAAAAAATTAAGAATACCCTGTCACATGACATTAAAAAAAAGTACCCATAATTGGTATCGGCAAGTACTTAAAAATGGTATCAGGACATTCTTAATAGAGTGTATTGTCAATCTGAAAAATAGATAATTCAGGCTTTAACACAATGAATGCCGCCTAATTCAGAACAGTGACATTAGAGGCCTGAAGGAAATGACATTTTCCATCTCATGTAAATGTCTTGCCCTACATGAACCAGTACAAGACTGGCATTGTCTCATTCTTACAGGATTATTGCTAATATTTGTCCTTGGTTACTGATCTACCTTAGAGCACACTATTAATTTTGGAAAATGTACCTAAATCCCTATTTAAATATTGAAAAGGGCTGGGCCACCTGGACTGTTGTTGCAGTTCTGACATGGACCTGCCACTTTCCTCTAATTTATGATGTCTTCTGCAAAGTAGAAGAGTAATAAACTAGACTTGTTAGGCCTGTAGTGATTTTATAGTGTCTGGCATCTTTTTTAGTTCAGTGTTTCCCAACCAAGGTGCCTCCAGCTGTTGCAAAGCTACAACTCCCAGCATGCTCGGACAGCCAACGGCATGCTGGGAGCTATAGTTTTGCAGCAGCTGGAGGCACCCTGGTTTGGAAACACTGTTCTAGTATATCCTTGCATCTTTTTAGGTCATGCTGTGATCTGTAGATTCACAGAACAAACTTCTATAGTACACTTTAACCTGACTTGGCAAGTAGTTTATTTGATTATTAGGAGAATTTTTTCATGGGCACAAAACACTGCAGGCATCTCACATGTGAAAAAGGTTTCCTCTGGTTATATGTTTTATTCCTGCCTCATGTGGGTTATTATTGCTATTTTACGAAATATGAAAGCATTGGAATTTGTACAGTCCTCTGATAACATTTTTACAGCAACTACAGGTCTTGTTTAAAATTTTAAAATTGTCTTTGTAACAGTCCAGTAAAAGGGGTTGCCTGGAAAAATATGTTTCTAAAAGGGGCAGGCTGGCTAAAAAAAACAATACACCTGTCTGGTGTACATCGTGACTTTCTGTTCCTGTGTACACTCTAGCCAGAAATGCAGCCAACTCCATCTCCCTCCCATTATGTGGGAAGGAGATAAAGTTGGTATAATTAAAGGTGTTGTCCAGAGAAAGATAGCTTATCCTCTATTGAATGCATAGGAGATACGTGTCTGATCACAGGGGGTCTCAGCATTCCAACCTTGAGAATGAGACCTCAAAAGACCCGAGAGCCATACTCGTTGATTTCTGGTGCTCCCATAGAAAGAAATGGAGTGAATGCCTTTTGACAAAGAGCGCATGCGCTTGAAACGCGTCAAGATTATTCAGACCATGTGAAGTGTGTCTTGCCATGCTGGTTTTAAAGAGGATCTAATAAAGCTGGGAATTTCTTCAGTTCTGGATCGTTTTGTTCTTTTCTTCATTATTGAATGCCATCTACAGCATGCCCTCCTCCCAGATAGCTGAGGTCTTACTAAGGAGATCACAGAGGATCCCACGAGTCAGACTCCCCATGATCAGACACGTATCCTGCAGATAGGGGATCAGTTGTCATTTAAAAGACAACCCCTGTCAATAACTTTACCAATATGTGTTATATGCTGCTCAGTGGGGCGAGGAAGGAAGTTAGGGTAGCTATATATATTTTATTCTTTTTAACACCTACCTAAGCACAGTTATACAAAACATTTCTTTCTGGAATACCCCATTAATGAACTGTTAATGTCCTTATCTAATGAAGGTGTTGATGCCACCAAGCGGTTGCATTCTGTTGTAAATCTGCACTGCACTTCCAATAGCCTTTAGGCTTACACTAGGGAAAGCCATAAAAAGTGGGAGGTCCCTGGCTCACCCTCAGTCGTCCTTAAATCCTGTTATTTAGTAGAAGGGATTTAGGCTTAGCTATCAAGGTGTGAAAAAGAGTGGAGCAGCCTAGCTCCCCTTCTCTAAAATTGGTCTCAAGACTACTTGGTACGCCTGAAGTTTAAGCACCTATAAAGAATTGTGGAAATATGCAGATTTCTTTGTCCAAAACTAAAGAGAACTGCAAAGAAGTGAGAAAGAGAGACATTAAATAACCTTACAATCTTTGAAGATAAGCTGGACAAGTGCCGCTTTGCACTCTAAGGCCTATTGGCACATTCTGTCGCCTTCAAGTGGCATTCCCCCTGGGCTGTGCCTGTCTACTCTTGCATTGGTACCCATAATTCTTAATCTGATTTATACATGTATTTTTCTCAATGTTTTATGTTATGCTACATTTAAATGAAATATATTTCATAGTATGTTTGCTGGTACCTAGAATAATTTCAGAATTTACTTACATTCTAATCATCCTGCCACTAGAGAAGTCTTTCCAAGGATTTTAGGTTGTGATATATTGATTTGTATGTATTGCTATAAAGTATTTTAATGGTCCAAATTTATTCATGGCAAATCGCCGCGAACACGCATAGAGAGTGTGATGTGTTAGTGAAATGATACTGTTATTCAGTATGACATGCAGATTACAGGCATCGCTATTAGAATCACTGCCGCAAAGCATCTGGATGGATGTGGCAGTAGGGAGACCATATGGTGTCAAAATTGAGGTTAAAGAGATTTATTTATGTAATTTTTATTTTATTTTATTTGAATTTATTTAAATTTTTGGAATACCCATTCTGGTGAGCATCGAGCTGGCGGTCCGTCGCGAGGCAAGCTACCACCTGTTCCAGCCCGTGACTCTCAACGCTCCCGCCCCCGACTGTCTAACTCTGTGTGGAACTGCAAATGTTTCATTTAATCAGTTATGGTTCATTGTTATCCCTCCAACCTGTTTCATTGGATTCTTGTGGTAATTGCAGAGTTAATATATGACGACGACTAGAGAGGAGTGAATTTTTAAAAAATTTGATTTGTCCGATTTTATTCACTCATCTCTATTGAGGACCCATTGGAGGACAAGTCTGGTGCCAGCAGCCGTGGTAATTCCAGCTCCAATAGTGTAAAATTTGCTGCAGTGTATAAGTTGCTGCAGTTGATGCAGGCTTGAGCAATGGCCTGCCGATAACACTGATCAATGCAAAGCTATGGCTTTGCAGTGATCAGTGTAAAAGATCAGTGTGTGCAGTGTTATAGCTCCCTAGCTATAACACAGCAAAAAAAAAAGTGTAAAAAAAAAGTCCAAATCCCCCCCCCATAAAAAAACATGTAAATAAAAATAAATATAAACATATTTGGTATCGCCGCATGCGTAAATGTCCGAACGATAAAAATATATAATTAATTAAACTGCACGGTCAATGGCGTATGCGCAAAAAAATTCCAAACTGCAAAATTATGTATTTTGGTCACTTTTTATATAATGAAAAAATGAATAAAAAGCGATCAAAAAGACTGATCAATACAAAAATGGTACCGCTTCAGATCACGGCGCAAAAAATGAGCCCTCATACCGCCCCATATGTGGTAAAATAAAAAAGTTATAGGGGTCAGAAGATGACAATTTTAAACGTATACATTTTCCTGCATGTAGTTATGATTTTTTCCAAAAGTACAACAAAATCAAACCTATATAAGTAGGGTATCATTTTAATCCTATGGACCTACAGAATAAAGATAAGGTTTCATCTTTACTGAAAAATGTACTGCGTAGAAACGGAAGCCCCCAAAATTTACAAAATGGTGTTTTTTTTCTTCAATTTCGATTTTTTTCCTTTTCGCCATAGATTTTTGGGTAAAATGACTGATGTCACTGCAAGGTAGAATTGGTGGCGCAAAAAATAAGCCATCATATGGATTTTTAGGTGCAAAATTGAAAGGGTTATGATTTTTAAAAGGTGATGAGGAAAAAACGAAAGTGCAAAAACGAAAAAACCTGTGGTCCTTAAAGGGTTAAATTGAAGATTTTAAATACGTTACCATAAAAAAAATTTTGGTAATGTCCCAGCAGAATGAAGAGACCATAGGGCCTCACAATTGAAAAGATGAAAATTATATTTTTTTAAATTTAAATTGAAGATTTTAAATAGACTACCATAAAAATTTTTAGGTAATGTCCCAGCAGCACGAGGAGACCATAGGGCCTCACAATTGAAAAGGTTAAAGATATATTTTCAAATTTAAATGGAAGATTTTCAATAGATTACCATAAACATTTTTAGGTAATGTCCCAGCAGCATGAGGAGACCACATTGCGACACAATGACACAGCCTGGAGGTAGCACCAGCATGAGGAGACCAAAATGGGGCAGAATGACCAAACTTGGAGGTGGTAGCAGCAAGAGGAGTCCATATGGTGACAGAATAACACAGCCTGGAGGTGGCGGCAGCCTTACCAGACCAAAGGGTCTCACAATTTATAAGATGAAAGATATTTTTTTAAATTGCAAGCATAGGATACTTCTATGGGGGAGCGAACAGCATAGAACAGAGGCAATTGGAGGACAGGGACTGTTCCGGGCCATGCCAACTGATGGTTGTGTCTGAGGAACCCACCGACTGTTGACTGGGGGTGTCAGATGTCACTTGTGAGGAAGTGGATGACCGAGTTAATCAGTCAATGACTGCAGATGGGTTGCTGGTCGAGACACTGATACCAGGAGCTCAGGCCTCTCGCTGCGATTCCTGCTGCCACTTGCCCCAGTCTGCTGCGACCTCAGACTGCGCCTGATGAATTCAGGCCTCTACCACTCCTCTGTGCATGTCCTTGCACTTCTCTGCCTGATATACTTAGTGTGTATATGAGGGGAGTACGATACGTTCCACTGCGCTTAAAACAGTATATGTCTAGAACAGCAGTAGGTGTGTACTTTTGGCTGGCCTTTCACAGTATCTAGGCCCTTAAGGCTTTAACAGGAACAAAATGGTACACCACTTAGATGTACGTATGTGGTATGCACTTATGAGGGGAGTACAATGTGCTCCAGTACACTTAAAACAGTATTTGTCTACAACACCAGCAGGTGTGTACTTTTGGCTTGCCTTTCACAGTATCTAGGCCCTTAAGATTATAACAGGCACAAAATGGTACACCATTTAGATGTACATATGTGGTATGCACTTATGAGGGGAGTACAATGCTCTCCATTATGCTTAAAACAGTTTTTGTCTACAACACCAGCAGGTGTGTACTTTTGGCTGGCCTTTCACAGTATCTAGGCCCTTAACCCCTTAAGGACTCAGCCCATTTGGACCTTAAGGACTAAGACAATTTTATTTTTATGTTTTCAATTTTTCCTCCTCCCCTTCAAAAAACCATAACTCTTTTATATTTTCATCCACAGACTAGTATGATGACTTGTTTCTTGCGCGACCAGTTGTCCATTGTAATGCCATCACTTACTTTACCATAAAATGTATGGCGCAACCCAAAAAAACTATTTGTGTGGGGAAATGAAAAAGAAAACCGCAATTTTGCAAATTTTGGAAGGTTTTGTTTTCACGCCGTACAATTTATGGTAAAAATGACATGTGTTTTTTATTCTCTGGGTCAATACAATTAAAATTATACTCATGATTATTCACTTTTCTATTACTGTTGCGCTTAAAAAAATCGCAAACTTTTTAACCAAATTAGTTCGTTTAAAATCCCCCTATTTTAAAGACCTATAACTTTTTCATTTTTCCGTATAAGCGGTGGTATGAGGGCTCATTTTTTGCGCCGTGATCTGTACTTTTTATTAATACCATATTTGCTCATACAAAACTTTTATTGAATTTTTTATAAATTTTTTTGGGAATAAAATGTTATTAAAAAGCAGCTATTTTGGATATTTACGCACGCAGCGATACCAAATATGTATATAAAATAATTTTTTTACACTTTTTTGGGGGTAAAATAGGGAAAATCGGGCAATTTACGTTTTTATTGGGGGAGTGCTTTTCAGATTTTTTTTACTTTATTTTTTTTACTTTTTTTACTTTTTTTACTTTTATTTTTACACTCTTATAGTCCCCATAGGGCACTATTTATAGCAACCATTCGATTGCTAATGCTGTTCAGTGCTATGTATAGGACACAGCACTGGTCATCTTCTGCTCTGGTCTGCGGGAAGGCAGATCAGAGCAGAAGACTCCCGGAAGGCAGCGGAGCCAGGTGAGCGGACCTCTGTCTGCCGTGCAGGATGATCAGATCGCCGCGGCAGCGCTGCGGGCGATCCGATCATCCTGTTAAGTGACCGCGATGCTGCAGATGTCCGCCATTACCGCCGGGTCCCTGGCTGCGATCCACAGCCGGGACCTGCCGCGCATGATGCCGGCATCGCTCCGATGCCCGCGGTTATGCTCAGGACGTAAATGTACGTCCTGGTGCGTTAAGTACCACATCACCAGGACGTACATTTACGTCCTGCGTCGTTAAGGGGTTAAAGGGGTACTCCGGTGAAAACCTTTTTTCTTTTAAATCAACTGGTGGCAGAAAGTTAAACATATTTGTAAATTACTTCTATTAAAAAATCTTAATCCTTCCTGTACTTATTAGCTGCTGAATACTACAGAGGAAATTCTTTTCTTTTTGGAATGCTCTCTGATGACATCACGAGCACAGTTCTCTCTGCTGATGTTATTATAATAACAACCCTTTATTTATTGCTAACCACTGAGCCACCATGCTGCCCACCATCAGTGTTCCAAAAAGAAAGGAATTTCCTCTGTAGCATTCAGTAGCATAAGTACTGGAAGGATTAAGATTTTTTTATAGAAGTAATTTACAAATATGTTTAACTTTCTGCCACCAGTTGATTTAAAAGAAAAAAGGTTTTCAAAAATGCTCTGCAGTCTGAACATACCACCATGTGTATCGCAGTCTGTATTTGTGTACATTCTTATACAGGTGGGAGTATGTGCAGACTGCAGAGCATTGCACCCCAGGGTCTATAGAAGACACTAGGGTGCAATGCTCTGTAGTGCATTTACCACCATGGCTGGGAGGATCACCAAGATGCAGCCACTTACATACACAGTCGGGACCGCAGCACGAGCACAGCTCACTGTCACGATGCCGGCTGGCAGTTAGTGGATCCTCTGTGCCAGAGAGGGATGGCGAGGACCGCGCTAGTGGACCGGTTCTAAGCCACTACAGGTTTTCACCAGAGCCCGCCGCAAAGCGGGATGGTCTTGCTGCGGCGGTAGTGACCAGGTCGTATCCACTAGCAACGGCTTACCTCTCTGGCTGCTGAAGATGCTGAAGATAGGCGCGGTACAAGGGAGTAGGCAGAAGCAAGGTCGGACGTAGCAGAAGGTCGGGGGCAGGCGGCAAGGATCGTAGTCAGGGGCAACGGCAGGAGGTCAGGAACACGGACTAGGAACAGACAGGGAAACGCTTTCACTAGGCACAAGTGCAACAAGATCCGGCGAGGGAGTGCAGGGGAAGTGACTAGATATAGGGGAGTGCACAGGTGGGAGCCAATTAAGCAAATTGGGAAGATTGGGCCAGGCACCATCATTGGTGCACTGGCCCTTTAAATCGCAGAGACCCGGCGCGCGCGCGCCCTAGGGAGCGGGGCCGCGCGCGCCGGGACAGGACCGAGGGAGAGCGAGTCAGGTAAGAGACCTGGGATGCGATTCGCGAGCGGGTGCGTCCCGCTGTGCGAATCGCATCCCCAACGGCCATGACAGAGCAGCGCTCCCGGTCAGCGGGAGTGACCGGGGAGCTGCAGGAAGAAAGACGCCGTGAGCGCTCCGGGGAGGAGCGGGGACCCGGAGCGCTAGGCGTAACAGTACCCCCCCCTTGGGTCTCCCCCTCTTCTTGGGGCCAAAGAACCTGAGGAAAAAAAAACTCAATTTTTCCGTGATGAGGTCCGATGCAAATTAGGAGGGGTTCTGTGTGGAAACGTACGAGACAGTCCAATCTTTTATTGTAAAAACAATAGATGTAGAGGGGTCTGGCGAGACTGGTCACAGGAACGTAGAACCTGTTGATGAGAGAGGCCAAAAAAAATTTTCCTGCAGATCCGGAATCCAAGAAGAGCATAGTAGAGAAGGAGAAGGTAGAGGCAGATATCCGCACAGGCACAGTAAGGCGTGGAGAAGCAGAGTTGACATCAAGAACTGTGTCACCTTTGTGCGGAGTCAGCGTACGTCTTTCCAGGCGGGGAGGACGGATAGGACAATCCTTCAGGAAGTGTTCGGTACCGGCATAGTACAGGCAAAGATTCTCCATGCGGCGTCGTGTCCTCTCTTGAGGTGTCAAGCAAGACCGGTCAACTTGCATAGCCTCCGCGGCGGGAAGCACAGGAACAGTGTTACGCCGAGCGCTCCGGGTCCCCGCTCCTCCCCGGAGCGCTCGCTTCACTCTCCCCGCGGCAGCGCTCCGGTCACGTCCTCTGACCCGGGGCGCTGCGATTCCGCTGCCAGCCGGGATGCGATTCGCGATGCGGGTAGCGCCCGCTCGCGATGCGCACCCCGGCTCCCCTACCTGACTCGCTCTCCGTCTGTTCTGTCCCGGCGCGCGCGGCCCCGCTCCCTAGGGCGCGCGCGCGCCGGGTCTCTGCGATTTAAAGGGCCACTGCGCCGCTGATTGGCGCAGTGGTTCCAATCAGTGTTTACACCTGTGCACTTCCCTATATCACCTCACTTCCCCTTCACTCCCTCGCCGGATCTTGTTGCCTTAGTGCCAGTGAAAGCGTTCCTTGTGTGTTCCTTGCCTGTGTTTCCAGACCTTCTGCCGTTGCCCCTGACTACGATCCTTGCTGCCTGCCCCGACCTTCTGCTACGTCCGACCTTGCTTTTGCCTACTCCCTTGTACCGCGCCTATCTTCAGCAGCCAGAGAGGTGAGCCGTTGCTAGTGGATACGACCTGGTCACTACCGCCGCAGCAAGACCATCCCGCTTTGCGGCGGGCTCTGGTGAAAACCAGTAGTGGCTTAGAACCGGTCCACTAGCACGGTCCACGCCAATCCCTCTCTGGCACAGAGGATCCACTACCTGCCAGCCGGCATCGTGACAAACAGATTGCAGAGGACCAGAGGAGAGAGGAGCCGGAGAGAAAAAACGCTTCGTGCGAACAAAGTCCATATCCAGGCGGAGCTCCAGACGCCATCCGGAAGAACGCATGTCAATGCGAGTGGCTAGATGAATGAGTTCATGTAGGTCAGCAGGAGTCTCTCGTGCGGCCAGAACATCTTTAATGTTGCTGGATAGGCCTTTTTTAAAGGTCGCGCAGAGAACCTCACTATTCCAGGACAACTCGTAAGCAAGAGCACGGAACTGAATGGCGTACTCGCCAACGGAAGAAACACCCTGGGCCAGGTTCAGCAGGGCAATCTCGGCTGAAGAAGCTCGGGCAGGTTCCTCAAAGACACTTCGAATTTCCGAGAAGAAGGAGTGTACAGAGGCAGTGACGGGGTCATTGCGGTCCCAGAGCGGTGCGGCCCATGACAGGGCTTTTCCGGACAGAAGGCTGACTACGAAAGCCACCTTAGACCTTTCAGTAGGAAACTGGTCCGACATCATCTCCAAGTGCTGGGAACATTGCGAAAGAAAGCCACGGCAATACTTAGAGTCCCCATCAAATTTGTCCGGCAAGGACAGGCAGAGGCTAGGAGTGGCCACTCGCTGCGGAGGAGGTGCAGGAGCTGGCGGAGGGGAAGATTGCTGGAGAAGTTGCGACTGAAGTTGGTGCGAAATGGTGGACATTTCCGACAGCTGACGGGTTAGAAGGGCGATCTGACGGGCTTGCTGGGCGGCCACCGTGGTTAGGTCAGCGACAACTGATAGAGGAACTTCAGCGGGATCCATGGCCGGATCTACTGTCACGATGCCGGCTGGCAGTTAGTGGATCCTCTGTGCCAGAGAGGGATGGCGAGGACCGCGCTAGTGGACCGGTTCTAAGCCACTACAGGTTTTCACCAGAGCCCGCCGCAAAGCGGGATGGTCTTGCTGCGGCGGTAGTGACCAGGTCGTATCCACTAGCAACGGCTTACCTCTCTGGCTGCTGAAGATGCTGAAGATAGGCGCGGTACAAGGGAGTAGGCAGAAGCAAGGTCGGACGTAGCAGAAGGTCGGGGGCAGGCGGCAAGGATCGTAGTCAGGGGCAACGGCAGGAGGTCAGGAACACGGACTAGGAACAGACAGGGAAACGCTTTCACTAGGCACAAGTGCAACAAGATCCGGCGAGGGAGTGCAGGGGAAGTGACTAGATATAGGGGAGTGCACAGGTGGGAGCCAATTAAGCAAATTGGGAAGATTGGGCCAGGCACCATCATTGGTGCACTGGCCCTTTAAATCGCAGAGACCCGGCGCGCGCGCGCCCTAGGGAGCGGGGCCGCGCGCGCCGGGACAGGACCGAGGGAGAGCGAGTCAGGTAAGAGACCTGGGATGCGATTCGCGAGCGGGTGCGTCCCGCTGTGCGAATCGCATCCCCAACGGCCATGACAGAGCAGCGCTCCCGGTCAGCGGGAGTGACCGGGGAGCTGCAGGAAGAAAGACGCCGTGAGCGCTCCGGGGAGGAGCGGGGACCCGGAGCGCTAGGCGTAACACTCACTTTGTGTCTCTGTGTATGAACACTGGTGGCAGATCTCTGACCTACCAGGCTGGAAGGAGAAGATGGAGAGAGTACAGTAGCAGGCTGAGCTCAGTGGGCTCCAGAAAATGGCGGCGGCACTGGGAGGAGACAGAACTGGGAGTGGCACTATGAGTTTGAGACAGTCAGTCACTGTCTCCTTTCAAGTTTTATTGAGGCTGGTGGGGTATTTTGCGGGATTTGCGGGTCCTGCAGGTATTGTGCCTGGCCGTCCATTCCCGACCGCAGCCTCCTGATCGCCCACAGGTTTTGGATTGGGTCCTGCGGGATCTCAATCCCAATGCAGGCCTCTACTCTGAATTGGTTGATGACAGTCTCTGTGAAGGTGGCCATAATTTTTCAATAACTGTTTGCCGAACATTTGTTTAGCCAAAAGCTATCTCTCCTGACCTCCCCATACCCACGAACTTTAAGCATGGCAGAACGGTAATGTGTAGTCTATGGAGAGGGGAGGGGTAAGACCACCTAGACGGCTTTTGGGACAGCTTATCTTTCCCAATAGAATAAGGTAGAGCTGTAAAGATCATACATACCCAACTCTTCTCTCCAACGGCAGATGATGTTAGGATAAGTTAGGAATCCACCATATACCCTAGACTGTTGGCTGAACCCAACAAAGGCAGCAGTTTTGGGCCACTTTAGTCATTTAGTTTGCCTGTCTATTGGGTGTAGACATCACTCCAGTGAACACAAGTGGAGAGTTCTCCTCCATCCAGTTTTGTTTTGCGCTCACTTCTTAGCACCTTACCCACACAACCAACCAAATTATCCCCTATATACAGGATAGGGGATAAGTATCTAATTGACATAGATCTGACTACTGGGACACCCACTGATCAGAATTAAAGAAGTCCCTTGTACTTCAAGCTAATGGAGTGGCAGTACACATGCTCCAATACAACAGTGAGACCCCAATGATCAGATATTTATAACTTATCTTGTGTATAGTGTATAATCTTGGGATAACAACTACTCATTTGTTAGACATTTTAGGCTGTACAATATGTATTTTAACACAGTATGTGCCAGTTTTTAAAACTACCGGACTTTTGCATGAAATAAATTAACAATATTCAAATAAATGCAAAAATATAACAGAACTAAGCACTGATATGGATCAGCAGAAGGGCAAAGTTCAAAAAGTTACACTACCTTTTTAAGCCGAAATATATGATACACTTTACCCTGAGACATGGAAAAGCATACGCTTTGTTTCTTCCAGCAATGAGAATGTTAAAAGGAGATCTGCCAAGTGTGCCATAAACCAAGGCAATGAATAATCATTTGTAATGTGACTATTTCCCAGCATACCACTTCACTAATAATACACATGGTCTGTCAAGCCAACTTACCTTTCTTGGCTGAGACCTTTGCAATGTGCTTCAGAGCACTGTACAACATAAGATATATATTCCCTTCCACGTTGGATTTCTAATTACCGATGATATAAAACTCAGTGGGTGAGGGCAGCCGCATCAGTTCCAAAGGCACAGACCTATTCTATATATTATATTATTATTAACATGGCGGGAAGTTGCCTGGCTCCTTCTGTATTGAGAGAAGATGTTTGCATAATTAAAGATATAAAGCTGTCGAAAGCCTTTAATAAGAAATATGGCTGAAGTATCTTACTGTAACCTATTGCATGCCAGCAGGACTTGCAAAACTGTGACACCATTAGAGTTATGTCATATATCACAGAGTGACAAAAACCAGTCCTGTGCAAGAATAATGTTATTGACCAAGAACAGTCACAGCCCAAACAGCCAGTGTCGTGTTATAAAAGCTGCATTTAATTAACCATACGGTACCACCAAGACAAGACGGGACGTGATTTAGAACTTTCCTGTCTCTGGGATGTCTTTCCTAAGCCTTGCTGGAGATTAGTATATACTTTCCACATGAACTTATCACTTATTAGTTGCAGCATCGTATGACCTTAGCTGCCAGTAGTTTTCACGAGAATCCTCAACTTTTTCACCTGTTAAGATGGTTCCCGAGCCTTGTACATGCAATACCAGTCACCCATATGGATGAGTCACTGTGCCTGTACAAACAATAAGTGGTTCTGCACCTTGATTATGGTCCTTTAGGTCATTTGAGGGACATATGACTATACAATACAACATACAATACTACAAATCTGTGAAACGTGTCAATGGCCGGAAGAACTGACCAATCAGAATGGGCATTTTACTGATAAAACCCCTGTATTCCTGAAGCGTATGCACTGACTGATGTCTGGTAGCGCCCCCTACAATACAGGGAGGTATAACACGTTCTGTACTCTTTACCTGTACCAGGGTTACCTGCTCCTTCGGACACCAGGTGAGGGCGACTCCATGTTACTTTTTTAGGACATTGCCTGTACTGTACAGGACCCCGAAGAAGATCCTGTCCTCTACATAGACCAGTGTTTCCCAAGCTGGGTGCCCCCTGCTGTTGCAAAACTACAACTCCCATCATGCCCGGACAGCCTTTGCCTGTCCGGGCATGATGGGAGTTGTAGTTTTGCAACAGCTGGAGGCTCCCTGCTTGGGAAACACTGACATAGACAGCAGATCTTTCTTACTTTTATATGTAAGTACTTGCTTTATCTGTATTAGTTATCTACTTATTTTTCTTTAATTTTCACTTTTTCCTATTTTTGGATGACATTTTGGTGCCTTTAGAACCAATTACCAGGTTTCCATAGAGTTCTGGTCTCAACATAAAATGGTTTCAACATACAATGGTCGTCCTGGAACCGATTAATATTGCAACTTGAGGGACTACTGTATGTTCTGTACCAGTCTACTGTACTGATAAGGGTAGTTCCCCTTTCTCCTTGTCACCATGCCCCCCCCCCCCCCCCCGACCCTCTAAACAGTAATTCATCGCTGCTGTGTATACATGGCAGCCATCAATCACAGTTAATAGAAGGTTGGATGGAGCTGGGGACAGATCAGAACAGCGCTCCTCTCATTAATACATCATAACTATATACCCTATGAATTCTTTAACAGCTGTTATTGGCCAGATGGCACAATACTTGTTTGTGCTGCTTGCACTTACAGCACACATGACCTGTGCCCATACTATCTTACCCTTTTCATGGTATAAGATACCTTTTTCATTTTAATCTCTGCTGCCTACGGCTTATGGACAGAAGGTGGATCTGACAGATCTCTATATGCGTGATTATATAGGACAGACTCTACGTCACGTTTGCACTCTGCCCACCGGACTGACAAGCCTACTGGGAGCATTGCTATAGATAGCTAAAAGACAAGTAATGCCTAATATTAATTCACAAGACTGTATAAGAATCTGCTTAGTTACTTATGCTACCTGCAGGACAAAGAACCATGTTCAATATGACAGGATTCCAGTAATCTTGTGTGGTGTCCCAGCACCAACAGCTGTCCTGTGGCTTTGGACTCCTTCGGGCAGCTTGGCAGCACACGGTGTTGGGCCCACCAGAGACTTGCTGTTATATTAATTATGTTCGTATCCTACTGCAAAATAATATATTTTTCTAAATTAATTATTTTACTGTTATATGTATGTATGTTATTATGTGTTACTGTACCCTTAAGAGTGAGCAGTGAACCCCACCGTGCCTACCAATGGGAACCCCTAAAGTCTCCCCTATACAGTGTAGTGTGAGGAAGAGTTGTCCCAGTCTAGTGGCTCTACAGTTTGCTTAATGTGTGTTGTGCTGTGGCTCTGAGGGAAGGCCTAGCTCAAATCTACTCTCTCTGGTCATTCTGCAAGGAATACTTGCACGGTAGAAGTTCATGCCTCGGGGGTGGGTGGGGGGGGGGGGGGGGTGGGGGTTTAGACTTCAGTACCTTGACAGAACCCTACCTACCAGGATTCATCTACCCATCTCACAAGTCAGTATAAATCTGTTTGGTGAAAGCACCATAAGTCCCAGCAAGGCAACAGGGCTCCCAAGGGGTTACGCTGCACTCTCACTTTAAACCACCTGTACGTGTATTAACATCTGCACCCAGCTCAGTAAAGACAGTTATCCATAACCTGACATCGCTGTGTTCATTTGCTCCCTGTGTCTGGCCCAGGAGAAGCTGTCTCCAACCTCAGACCGTGTATAGGATAACGGTGCCCTGGCATCACGTAGTGATCAGGTATTCTTACTAACACCCCGTGGCTACCACACTTATAAGACAGTAATAAAACACTAACATGAACATCAGGCTTTTTTTTCCTCAAAAATATAAGCAGCATTTCTATTTGTAAAGAGAATAAATATTAGTTTAACTGATAAAAATAGCTGATTATATTGTATTATATTTATATAAACAACAAATTTTTTTTATAAAAATAAAAAGTATAAAAATATCCAGAAACAGAATAATAAGATAATTGGACTAATAAGTTTAAAAAATTTAGTGAGGAAAACAAACCATGATGCTATTACCTCTGACAATTAATATTCTATAAATGCATTAATATTTGTATTAGATTTATATATTTTTTGTTTTATATCAGTTGGATATTAGAATGGACAATTAATATTGTGGGAACCTACACAATGGCTTTGCTTGTATTAGCACATAAGATTAGGTTGGATCTATTACTAAGGCTCTGTTTGGAGGGTCTTCGTAGTCAAAAGAAATAGGTTATGAGAATGGGGCTCACATTTAGATCAGTTTACCCAGAATGAAACCAATATTCCAGAACTTGTATAATCAAATTTCATTCCTATCAATTTCCTGAGTTCAGGTTTTGTTTTGGCACCATCTACTATAAACTAAGCCAAGTTTACTCTAAAAAGTCTCCACCTGGGTAAGGCTAATCTAGCAAAGATTGGGTGTCATGCATGCTGAAAGTCAGGATTGGTTTACATGTCAGCAAATTGTGTCTATTAAAGTTTAGGTTACTTTGCCGCCTTTTAGGAATCATAACAAGAATTTCAAATTAGATTACTTGAATATTGTTCTCGTCTTTGTTGTTCCCTATTTTTTATGTAAAATATGAATAATTTCATAGTATTTGATCTATTCAAATGTTTTCAGAAACTCATTGAAAATTAAACATTAAAATTAAACATGAAAATTAAAATTAAACTCATTGACAACCCTTGACCATATGCCTTAGTAGGCCATTTGAATGTTAAATAGGGCCCCCTGCTCAAGGCTCCCATCATTGAGCTAGAACAGAGAGCCATTCTGTAATACTAGACACACCTGGCCTGTCCATACATCCAGAAACCACTTTCAGGTGATTTCAACTATAAAACCTTTCCTTAAAGGCATTGTCTGCTAAAGACTCCATTTAATTTTCCCAGATATTAAAGTGCCACAGGCTGGGCACGCCTCTCCTCTCTCAGTCCCTGCCCTGTCTTGGCTTGACTGACTGTCAGGGCTTGGTGCTGGAAGACTGGACGTAGAGGGAGAGAGAAGAGGCATGCCCAGCCCACGGTTTTTCAAGCCTTGGCACCACCCATTTGACTGTTCAGCTGCAATGAATAAACCTGCTTTTTGCCGTTTCTAGTTATGCTGTCCAGTGATAGGCATAACAAAGGTACGCTCTATTAAGGTGCCCTAAATCCTCTCTTACATTGTGTGTGGTTTGCTTTGGTCAAAGCAGGTGACGGCTGCACATTAAAGACAAGCTGTCAGGTTGTAAATATGTTTCAATCCATGGTCATCATGTTACAGATCAGGAGCTGGACAGATTGATATATAGCTTTAAGTGAAACAGTTCAGGATAATTTGTGAATTATTCATGTAAATCTCTGTCCATGCTGGGCTAAGTAGTCAAGTGGGCAGTACTTATCTGTGACTGTTCTATCTACATGCATGCTTATACACAGATAGCTGTCAATCACTGAGAAGGACCACCTGCTTGACTACATAGCCCAGAATGAGCAGAGGTTTGCATGAATAAATGACAAGTAATACTTTTTCCTTAAAGAGTACCTCTTATGAAATTTTATAATCCTCCCAGTCCATTGCCCCCATCATGATAAACCACCCCTTGCCTTAATTTTTTATTATTTTTTTATTTTCTACCTTGATATTGCTCTGTATTTTCTGATCAGTCTCAGTCAGATTCACAGACTGGGAAGGGGTTTTCCCCAGCAAGCATTACATCATCTGAAGCCGACAGGGGAGAACTTCCTCCCTCACTCTACTACATACAACCCAGAACAGTTGAGTGTGAGATAAGCTATGATTGGCTAAGGCTGCACCCCCCCCCCCCTCAGCACTCCTGATTTTGGACTTCTGCCAGGCCAGTAGATGGGGGGAAATGTGCTCTGGACAAGTAGGGAGACACCTAGTGACATCTTTTTTAAACAAATAAAACATAGAATTTTTTTTAAATAAAGTACATTAGATAAGTACACTTATCAATCTGCTCAGCTTCTCCTGATCTATGTAATGACGCCTACATATCTTTCCTATAACAGGTTTCCTTCAAGCTGATCATGGGGTCGCAACGGTTCAGTTCCTCTGCACCACAATCGCAATAAAGCAATGAGCTGATCATGTAATTCTCCAATGTGCTTAGTCCTCCAGATCTTAAGAAGTTGCTAATTGGGAGCAAATAGAAGTTGCTATGATGGGAACCCCTCTCTATTCCTTCCTAAGGAAAGACAGGCTTATTGGTGCCCATCTGGTTGGTTAATAAAAAAAACAACAAAAAACTAAAAACAAGAAACAAAACAAAAACAAAACACATGCTCCACTATCCATGGTCCCTGAAGTTATGTATGATAGTTGTCAGATTCCATTTCCTTAGGGGACTACCTGCATTTCATCTTTTTGCTGGGCACTAAAATATAAAAATATAGTCATGTAAAAATATAGATTCCACTGTGTAATTGACAATCAATGTATCTTAAGTTTATAGAATTTCTTTATTTTTAGAGACATTTCTACAATGCCCCAAGCTTTGTTTTAGCATGGTTTATTGTGTCATCAAAGCTTCAAAACCTAAAAATCCTAAAAATGAAAAAATGTAAACCTGTAATAGAGTTTGGGAGTTTCTAAAGGAATCCCGACTGGTAGGAGGAATTCCAGGATGTGTTCCCATGACCATGACCACTCTTGCCATCTATAGCCCTGTATGAGTGAACAAAATAAGAATTAATGTATGACTAGTCATCTATTTCATTGTCAGCTGTATTTATTACAGGTGACTTTGTACTTAGTTTTCTTCTTACTTTTGGATATTTTATTAGATGCTCTGCTGATTAATTTTTACAATATTTATTGTGTATCAATACATTTTAATATTTTGGGGCCCCTTCTTAAATATTACCAGGGCCCTTCAACTAGGACCCCGACTGTGCAGGTACATGCCATTTCGTGTACTAGCCTAGTCTTTGTCATACATTTTCTTGCTTCAAATGTGTCTGCTGAGATAAACACATTCTCATTAGTATCTGTATGGTAAGAATATTCGCTTAGTTCATGATTGATACTTACATTGATTAAAATTGCCATTACAAATAGTCTCAACTAATCAATACGGCCTCCTAATTAATCACCACTTTTTAAAATTCTAATTTTATTCATCACTATTTATAATTCCCAACTTTGTTTTAAGGAGAAAAAAAAGTCGAAACCGATTTTTTTGTTTAAAGAGTAAATGAGAATGCAAAAAAAAAAAAAAGGAATAAACACAAAGGAGGAAAAAACATACCTCTAATGGTAATATTCATCAATGACCCAGAGAGCCGTACTTAAGATGCAACAAAATGTTTAATTAATAGGCTGTTAGACTGGTTGTCAGCTCCCATGATTATGGATTATTGTCAGTTTTTGTAGTCTCTTTTTTTTATTTCTACGTATATTGTTTTATAAAGAATTTGCATTTAGAAAGTAAAAATATGCAACCTGCGGCCTTCTAGTTTTGAGACTACAACTCTCAACATGGGTTAACCAAGATGTTGCACACCACATAAAAATGTGCAACTATAATATTCACTACAGCACTTATTTTGTATACTGTATCATCCAAATCATGGAATGTCATCTGCACAGAACAGGAAGTGTCAGCTTATTATTAGGCTTAGTGGCCCAACTAAAACTGCTAAATTTCAGAATAATTTTAAAGTAAAGGCATTAAAATGGGAAATTAGAAAAACATTCTTAACACATATATTTAAAGGGGTACTCTTGGAAACTAAACCCATAGCCCATCCTATCCCTCTTATCAGCCTATTTAATTGTATAAATATAATTCATTAGCTATATAGAGCAGTTTAACCACTTTGGTTGTCACTTACGCGCATGAAGTGAGGGAATGACATCATCCAGCCACCCACTCTGTCCAAATCCCTCTCTGAAAGCAGCCCCCTCCCTCCTGAGAGACACATGGGGTTTTTGCCCTGCACTGATGAGTCATGCTCTCTTTAGTGCTGAGAACTGGGAGGTGTATGCAGGATCAGGCAATCAGATACTGAAACTCTCTCTGCTGCTCAGAGCAGGATGGTAGAGGCTGCTCTCAGAGAATGAGCTGGGCGGCAGAGCTGCAATGATTGCTGGGAGATGTAGGCAAGGGGAGGGTAGGATAGCAAAGAATATTAAGCAGCCAGAGAAGACTACAGGGGCCACCGGACCCATGCTTATCAGGAAAGATGGTTTACGGGCAACATATCCTAATAGAATGGTATCTTTGGAGCTTTTAGAAATACACACACACACACACACACACACACACATATATATATATATATATATATATATATATATATATATATATATATATATATATATAAATATACAGTGAGGCAAAAAAGTATTTAGTCAGTCACCATTTGTGCAAGTTCTCCTACTCAAAAAGATGAGAGAGGCCTGTAATTTTCATCATAGCTATACCTCATCTATGAGAGACATAATGAGAAGAAAAATCTATAAAATCACATTGTCTGATTTTTAAGGAATTTATTTGCAAATTATTGTGGAAAACAGGTATTTGGTCACCTACAAACAAGCAAGATTTCTGTCTCTCACAGACCTGTAACTTCTTCTTTAAGAGTCTCCTCTGTCCTCCACTCATTATCTGTATTAATGGTACTTGTTTGAACTTGTTATCAGTATAAAAGACATCTGTCCACAACCTCAAACAGTCACACTCCAAACTCCACTATGGTCAAGATCAAAGAGCTGTCGAAGGACACCAGAAACAAAATTGTAGACTCTACCTGGCTGGGAAGACTGAAACTGCAATAGGCAAGCAGCTTGGTGTGAAATCAACTGTGGGAGCAATTATTAGAAAATGGAAGAGATACAAGACCACTGATAATCTCCCTAAATCTGGGGCTCCATGCAAGATCTCACCATGGTGTCAAAATGATCACAAGAACAGTGAGCAAAAATCCCAGAACCACATGGGGGGGCCTAGTGAATTACCTGCAGAGAGCTGAGGCCAAAGTAACAAAGGCTACCATCAGTAACACACTACGCCGCCAGGGACTCAATTTATGCAGTGCGTGTCCCTCTGCTTAAGCAAGTACATGTCTTGGCCCGCCTGAAGTTTGCTAGAGAGCATTTGGATGATCCAGAAGAGGATTGGGAAAATGTCACATGGTCAGATGAAACCAAAGAAGAAGTTTGGTAAAAACTCAACTCGTCGTGTTTGGAGGAGCAAGAATGCTGAGTTGCATCCAAAGAACACCATACCTACTGTGAAGTATGGGGGTGGAAACATCATGCTTTGGGGCTGTTTTTCAGTAAAGGGACCAGGACGACTGAGCCGTGTAAAGGAAAGAATGAAGGGGGCCATGTATTGTGAGATTTTGAATGAAAACCTCCTTCCATCAGCAAGGGCATTGAAGATGAAATGTGGCTGGGTCTTTCAGCATGACAATGATCCCAAACACACTGCCTGGGCAATGAAGGAGTGGCTTCCTAAGAAGCATTTCAAGGTCCTGGAGTGGTCTAGCCAATTCTCCAGATCTCAACCCCATAGAAAACCTTTGGAGGGAGTTGAAAGTCCATGCAGCCCCAAAACATCACTACTCTAGAGGAAACCTGCATGGAGGAATGGGCCAAAATACCAGCAACAGTGTGTGAAAACCTTGTGAAGACTTACAGAAACCGTTTCACCTCTGTCATTGCCAACAAAGGGCACATAACAAAGTATTGAGATAAACTTTTGTTATTGACCAAATGCTAATTTTCCACCATAATTTGCAAATAAATTCATGAAAAATCAGACAATGTGATTTTATGGATTTTCTTTTCTCATTATGTCTCTCATAGTTGAGGTATACCTATGATGAAAATTACAGGCCTCTCATCTTTTTAAGTGGGAGAACTTGCACAATTGGTGCCTAACTAAATACTGTTTTGCCCCACTTAGTATATACATATATATATATATATATATATATATATATATATATATATATATACATATGTTGCTTTGGACTTAATAAAGGGAGGAATCCCGAAAGCTTGTCTCTACAATCTACATCTATTGTATTAACCCCTGCATATTTGTAGGATTGTAACCTGTGTCTTCTGCTTGTGAGCTTAGATTTGCTTTGGGCTTGATAAAGGGAGGAATCCTGAAAGCTTGTCTTTACAAAATTCTGTTAGACCAATGAAAAAGGTATTACAAGATACTGCAACATTTTTTGATTTGCATCTATACATATATATATATATATATATATATATATATATATATATATATATATGAAGTATCCCTTTAAATGGATTGTCCAGGATTAGAAAGACAGAGATGGTTTCTTCAAAAAAGAGTACCAGGTGTGTCCTCAGGTTATTTGTAGTACAGTAGTGGTGCTGTTTTTGGAAAAAATTTGCTCTGTTTTTCTACTGCTGGATAACCCCTTTGACATAATGAAAAATTATTTGAATCATAGGTCATTTTCTGATGACACATTCCATTTGAGGTACATTAACACTTGGCATTTGATGCAGACGTTTCTGAAGCTGTTTAATATATACTTGTGGAAATCCATGCACTTGCTGCAGTAACAACTCTATTTAGATGTATGAAAATGAAGTAATAAAAATTAAATCTGCAAACTGTTTCTAATACTTATGCTTCAGGGTATTCATAAATATGTTATAGGGGAGTTTATAACTTTGTTGAGTAAAGAGAGAAAAATGATGACTCTAGGTTGCAGTATAGGTATATCCAATGCATGCTTGCTGTTAAAGATCTTATATCTGACCTATAAGACAGTGCAGTGATATAATAGGTGAGCCCACTCAGTGATTAGCTGCAGAGGTATACAATGATAACAATGGGGGAGTAGCAGAAAAATGTAAGGCTATGACTGTAAATGTTGGCACCCCGAAATTTTTAAAGAAAATGAAGTATTTCTCACAGAAAAGGATTGCAGTAACACATGTTTTGCTATACACATGTTTATTCCCTTTGTGTTTTTTGGAACTAAACCAAAAAAGGGAGGAAAAAAAGCAAATAGGACATAATGTCACACCAAACTCCAAAAATGGGCTGGACAAAATAATTGCCACCCTTAACTTAATATTTGGTTGCACACCCATTGGAAAAAATAACTGAAATCAGTCGCTTCCTAAAACCAGCAAGAAGCTTCTTACACCTCTCAGTTGAATCACTCTTCCTTTGAAAACTGCTCCAGGTCTCTCCTATTGGAAGGGCGCCTTTTCCCAACAGCAATTTTAAGATCTCTCCACAGGTGTTCAATGGGATTTAGATCTGGACTCATTGCTGGACACTTCAGAACTCTTCAGCACTTAGTTGCCATTCATTTCCGGGTGCTTTTTGGCATATCTCGGATGCAAACCCAGTTTTCTGACACTGGGCTGTACAGTGCCACCTAAAATCTGTTGGTAATCCTCCGATTTCATGATGCCTTGCACACATTCAAGGCACCCAGTGCCAGAGGCAGCAAAACAACCCCAAAACATAATTGAGCCTCCACCATATTTCACTGTAGGTATTGTGTTCTTTTCTTTGTAGGCCTCATTCCGTTTTCGGTAAACAGTAGAATGATGTGCTTTACCAAAAAGCTCTATCTTGGTCTCATCTGTCCAGAAGACATTTTCCCAGAAGGATTTTGGCTTACTCAAGTTCATTTTGGCAAAATGTAGTCTTGCTTTTTTATGTCTCTGTGTCAGCAGTGGGGTCCTCCTGGGTCTCCTGCTATAGCGTTTCATTTCATTTAAATCTCGACAGACAGTTTGCGCTGACACTGATGATCCCTGAGCCTGTAGGACAGCTTGAATATCTTTGGAACTTTTTTGGGGATGCTTATCCACCATCCAGACTATCCTGCGTTGACGTCTTTCATCAATTTTTCTCTTCCGTCCACACCCAGGGAGATTAGCTACAGTGCCATGGGTTGCAAACTTCTTGATAATGTTGCGCACTGTGGACAAAGGCAAATCTAGATCTCTGGAGATGGATTGTAACCTTGAGATTGCTGATATTTTTCCACAATTTTGGTTACCAAGTCCTCAGACAGTTCTCTTCTCCTCTTTCTATTGTCCATGCTTAGTGTGGCACACACAGACACACAATGCAAAGACTAAGTGAACTCTCCTTTTTTATCTGCTTTCAGGTGTGATTTTTATATTGCCCACAACTGTTACTTTTCCCAGGTGAGTTTAAAGGAGCATCACATGCTTGAAACAATCTTATTTTTCCACAATTTTTTTTTCCTACCTTTTTTTGGGTTGGTTCCAATACACACAAAGGAAATAAATATGTGTATAGCAAAACATGTGTTACTGCAATTCTTTTCTGTGAGAAATACTTCATTTTCCTGAAAATTTCAGGGGTTCCAACATTTACGGCCATGACTGTATATTGTTGTTATATCCCAACCCCATATCTGGTCCCCATATCCAGTCCTCATATTTCAACCTCATATCCCGACCTCATATCCCGTCCTCATATCCTGACCTCCTATCCCGACCTCATATCCCGACCTCATATCCCAACTGTCACGATGCCGGCTGGCAGGAGGTGGATCCTCTGTGCCAGAGAGGGATGGCGAGGACCGTGCTAGTGGACCGGTTCTAAGACACTACTGGTTTTCACCAGAGCCCGCCGCAAAGCGGGATGGTCTTGCTGCGGCGGTAGTGACCAGGTCGTATCCACTAGCAACGGCACCTCTCTGGCTGCTGAAGATAGGCGAGGTACAAGGGAGTAGGCAGAAGCAAAGTCGGACGTAGCAGAAGGTCGGGGGCAGGCGGCAAGGTTCGTAGTCAGGGGAGATAGCAATAGTTCTGGTACACAGGGTATAAACACACAAAGAACGCTTTCACTGGCACTAAGGCAACAAGATCCGGCAAGGGAGTGCAAGGGAGGAGACTAGATATAAGCAGGGAACAGGTGGGAACCAATAAGCTAATTGGGCCAGGCACCAATCATTGGTGCACTGGCCCTTTAAGTCTCAGGGAGCTGGCGCGCGCGCGCCCTAGAGAGCGGAGCCGCGCGCGCCAGCACATGACCGCAGGAGACGGGAACGGGTAAGTGACCTGGGATGCGACTCGCAAGCGGGCGCGTCCCGCTGTGCGAATCGCATCCCCAACGGCCATGGCAGAGCAGCGCTCCCGGTCAGCGCTGACCGGGGAGCTGCAGGGAGAAGGACGCCGTGAGCGCTCCGGGGAGGAGCGGGGACCCGGAGCGCTAGGCGTAACAGTACCCCCCCCCTTAGGTCTCCCCTTCTCTTTATCGGGTAACTGCCTCCCCTGGGATGAGGACACCGGGAAAGGATGGAGGGATTCCTCAACGGCAGGCAGAACCGCAGGAGTAGGAATGGGGAGAGAGGGCAGAGGGCGGGACCTGGCACGGGGCAGTGTGACACCAGGACGAGGGCCATGAGGGGACACAGAAGCTTGCCTGATGGAACTGGGAGGGGGGGAGGGGCATTTCCTGTGGCAGGCAGAGTCCTTAATGACCTTAGGGGGACCAGATACAGGAGGAACCACAGAGTTACGGCAAGGGTTACTGGGAACCGGTTTTAGACAGTTCTTGGAACAAGAGGACCCCCAACTCTTGATCTCCCCAGTGGACCAATCCAGGGTTGGGGAATGAAGTTGAAGCCAGGGAAGTCCAAGGAGAATTTCCGAGGTGCAATTGGGGAGGACCAAAAGTTCAATCCTCTCGTGGTGAGATCCGATGCTCATAAGAAGGGGCTCCGTGCGGAAACGTATGGTACAGTCCACCCTGGCTCCGTTGACCGCGGAAATGTGGAGTGGCTTGACAAGACGGGTCACCGGAATCCGGAATTTATTCACAAAGGAGTCCCGAATAAAATTCCCAGAAGCTCCAGAGTCCAGGCAGGCCACGGCTGAGAGGGGAGAGCTGGCTGAAGTGGAAATCCGAACAGGTACCGTGAGACGTGGAGAAGCCGACTTGGCATCAAGAGACGCCACACCCACGAGAGCTGAGTGCGAGCGTGCGTTTCCCAGACGTGGAGGACGGATTGGGCAATCCACCAGAAAATGTTCAGTACTGGCACAGTACAAACAAAGATTCTCTTCCTTACGGCGATTCCTCTCTTCCAGGGTCAGGCGAGACCGATCCACTTGCATGGCCTCCTCGGCGGGAGGCCTAGGCGCAGATTGCAGTGGAGACTGTGGGAGAGGTGTCCAGAGATCTAAGTCCTTTTCCTGGCGGAGCTCTTGATGCCTCTCAGAAAAACGCATGTCAATGCGAGTGGCTAGATGAATGAGTTCATGCAGGTTAGCAGGAGTCTCTCGTGCGGCCAGAACATCCTTAATGTTGCTGGATAGGCCTTTTTTAAAGGTCGCGCAGAGAGCCTCATTATTCCAGGATAGTTCAGAAGCAAGAGTACGGAATTGTATGGCGTACTCGCCAACGGAGGAATTACCCTGGACCAGGTTCAGCAGGGCAGTCTCAGCAGAAGAGGCTCGGGCAGGTTCCTCAAAGACACTTCGAATTTCCGAGAAGAAGGAGTGTACAGAGGCAGTTACAGGGTCATCGCGGTCCCAGAGCGGTGTGGCCCATGACAGGGCTTTTCCAGACAGAAGGCTGACTACGAAAGCCACCTTAGACCTTTCAGTAGGAAACTGATCCGACATCATCTCCAGATGCAGGGAACATTGGGAAAGGAAGCCACGGCAAAACTTAGAGTCCCCATTAAATTTGTCCGGCAAGGACAGGCGGAGGCTAGGAGTGGCCACTCGCTGCGGAAGAGGTGCAGGAGCTGGCGGAGGAGATGGTTGCTGCTGCTGTAGCTGAGACTGAATCTGCTGTAGCTGCGACTGGAGTTGCTGAGTCATGGTGGTCAAGTACGACAGCTGGTGATCTTGTTGGGCAATCTGTCGGGCTTGCTGGGCGACCAGTGTGGGGAGGTCGGCGACAACAGGCAGAGGAACTTCAGCGGGATCCATGGCCGGATCTACTGTCACGATGCCGGCTGGCAGGAGGTGGATCCTCTGTGCCAGAGAGGGATGGCGAGGACCGTGCTAGTGGACCGGTTCTAAGACACTACTGGTTTTCACCAGAGCCCGCCGCAAAGCGGGATGGTCTTGCTGCGGCGGTAGTGACCAGGTCGTATCCACTAGCAACGGCACCTCTCTGGCTGCTGAAGATAGGCGAGGTACAAGGGAGTAGGCAGAAGCAAAGTCGGACGTAGCAGAAGGTCGGGGGCAGGCGGCAAGGTTCGTAGTCAGGGGAGATAGCAATAGTTCTGGTACACAGGGTATAAACACACAAAGAACGCTTTCACTGGCACTAAGGCAACAAGATCCGGCAAGGGAGTGCAAGGGAGGAGACTAGATATAAGCAGGGAACAGGTGGGAACCAATAAGCTAATTGGGCCAGGCACCAATCATTGGTGCACTGGCCCTTTAAGTCTCAGGGAGCTGGCGCGCGCGCGCCCTAGAGAGCGGAGCCGCGCGCGCCAGCACATGACCGCAGGAGACGGGAACGGGTAAGTGACCTGGGATGCGACTCGCAAGCGGGCGCGTCCCGCTGTGCGAATCGCATCCCCAACGGCCATGGCAGAGCAGCGCTCCCGGTCAGCGCTGACCGGGGAGCTGCAGGGAGAAGGACGCCGTGAGCGCTCCGGGGAGGAGCGGGGACCCGGAGCGCTAGGCGTAACACCAACCTCATATCCCGACCTTATATCCCTTCCTCATATGCTGTCCTCATATCCCGTCCTTATGTCCCATCCTCATATCCTGTCCTCAGGTGGGACTGATATTGTGAGCTGAAATTAGAAGGGGATGTGGCTTTGTTGGGGGAGGGCATGTTTTGCAAGCGAGGCCGATGCACAAAAAGGGTAGAGAATGAAAGGGGTGGGGCTTAAACAGTAGGTGCATCTTTGTGAGATGGGTTGTGGCTCGCAAGGTGGACTGACACATTCACCAGGAGAAGCGGAGCTTTTGGAGTAAGATATTGGAAGTCCCATATACTTGCATGGGACTTGAAACAAAAACCCATCTTTTATATAACAGTGTAGGTATGAGTTAATTTAACTATCATATATTTTTATTTGACATATAATTAATATGTGTACCAGGTATTATTGAAATATCTCCAGCCGTATGGAAGTTATGTGGGAACATACATTTCCCATAGATTTGCATGGGACTTTAAACAAAAAACCTGACCCTCACAAATGGGGGGAAGGGTTAAATTAACTATCCCATATTTTAAGTGGACATATAAGTAACATGTGACCACGTATTATCAAAATATCTCCAGCCGTTTGGAAGTTATACTGGAACATATATTTCCCATAGACTTGTATGGGACTTTAAACAAAAGCCCTGACAAATGGGGGTGAGTAAGGTTTAAATTACCTATCCTTTGTTTGTTGTTGACATATTAGTAAATTAAGTGCCCAGTTTCAAGTTAATATCTTTAGCCGTTTGGACGTGATGCTGGAACATACACATACACACACACACACATTGAGTTTTATACATATATAGACTAGCTGAGTACCCGGCATTGCCCGGTTTTTCCTTCCTAATCCTTGTTGGGGAGGAAAATTAACAAAGGAGGATGCTTTTGACTTCATATCCCGTCCTCATATATTGTTGTCATATCCCGTCCTCATATCCCGTCATCATATCTCAGCCTCATATCCTGACCTCCTATCCCGTCCTCATATCTCATCCTCATATCCCGACCTCCTATCTCGACCTCATATCCCGTCCTCATATCCCCTGCTCCTATCTCGACCTCACATCCTGTCCTCATATCCAGTCCTCATATCCCGACCTCATATCTTGACCGCTTATCCCCACCTCCTATCCCAAACCCCTACCCCGACCTCATATCCCGTTCTCATATCCCGCCCTCATATCCCAACCTCATATCCCATCCTCATATCCTTACCTCCTATCCCGACCTCCTATCCCATCCTCATATTCCGTCCACACATTCTGTCCTCATATCTCAACCTCATATCCTGTCCTCATATCCCGACCTCCTATCTCGACCTCATTTCCCGTCCTCCTATCTTGACCTCATATCCCGTCCTCTTATCCCAACCTTATATCCCATCCTCATATGTCGTCCTCATATCCCGTCCTCATATCCTGTTCTTAGGTGGGACTGATTTGTAATGCAGATATTGTAATCTGAAAATAGAAGGGGACGTGGCTTTGTGGGACTGGGCGTGATTTGCAAGCCAGAACGATGCACAAAAAGGGTAGATAATTAAAGGGTGGGGCTTAAAATGTGGGCATGTCTTTGTGAGATGGGGTGTGGCTTGCAAGCCGGATTGACACATTTAGCAGGAGATGCAGAGCGGAGCTTGTGGAGTAAGGTACTGGAGGTCCCAAATACTTGCATGAGATTTGAAACAAAAAACCATCTTTCATATAAGGGTGTAGGTAAGGGTTAATTTAACTATCATATCTTTTTATTTGACATATAAGTAATATGTGCACCAGGTATTATTGAAATATCTCCAGCCGTACGGAAGTTATGTGGGAACATACATTTCACATTGATTTGCATGGGACCCTCACAAATGGGGATAGTTAAGGGTTAAATTAACTATCCTATATTTTAAGTGGACATATAAGTAACATGTGACCAAGTGTTATCAAAATATCTCCAGCCGTTTGGAAGTTATGCAGTAACATATATTTCCGATAGACTTGTATGGGACTTTAAACAAAAACCCCGACCCTGGCAAATGGGGGTGAGTAAGAGTTAAATTACCTATCCTATGTTTGTTTTTGACATATAAGTAACATATGTGCCACGTTTCATGTTAATATCTTTAGCCGTTTGGACGTGATGCTGGAACAGACACTCATACATACACACACACACACACATTGGCCCTCATTTACTATTTGCTGAGTACCCGGCGTTGCCCGGTTTTTCCTTCCTCATCCTTGTTGGGGAGGAAAATAGACAGGAAGCTTTTGACTTCATATCCCAACCCCATATCCCGTCCTCATATCCCGACCTCCTATCCAGTCTCCTATCCCGTCCTCCTATCTCAACCTCCTGTCTCGACCTCCTATCCTGTCCTCCTATCTCAACCTCCTATCCCATCCTCCTATCCCGACCTCCTATCTCCACCTCCTATCTCGTCCTCCTATCCCCTCCTCCTATCTCGACCTCCTATGCCGACCTCCTATCCCGTCCTCCTATCTCCACCTTCTATCCCGTCCTCTTCTCCCGTCCTCTTATCCCGACCTACTAACTCGACCTCCTATCCCACCCTCCTATCCCTTCCTCCTATCTCGACCTCCTATGCCGACCTCCTATCCAGTCTTCCTATCTCCACCTCCTATCCCGTCCTCTTTTCCCGTCCTCTTATCCCAACCTCCTAACTCGACCTCCTATCCCGACCTCCTATCCCGTCATCCTATCTTGACCTCCTATCCCGTCCTCATATCCCGACCTCCTATCCCGTCTTCCTATCTCCACCTCCTATCCCGTCCTCATATCCTGACCTCCTAACTCAACCTCCTATCCCACCCTCCTATCCCATTCTCTTATCGCATTCTCCTATCCCCTCCTCCTATCCCGACCTCCTATCCCGTCCTCCTATCTCGACCTCCTATCCCCTCATCATATCCAGACCTCCTATCCTGTCCTCCTATCTCCACCTCCTAACTTGACCTCCTATCCCGTCCTCTTATCCCGTCCTCATATCCTGTCCTCCTATCTCGACCTCCTATCTCGACCTCCTATCCCGATCTCCTATCCCGACCATTATCCCGTCCTCCTATCTCAACCTCCTATCCCGTCCTCCTATCTCGACCTCCTGTCCTCCTATCCCGACCTCCTATCCTGTCCTCATATCCGACCTCCTATCCCGACTGCCTATCCCGTCCTCAAATCCCGTCCTCATATCCCGACCTCCTAACTCAACCTCCTATCCAGACCCGTAATATGTGCAACAGGTATTGAAATACATCCAGCCGTACAGAAGTTATGTGAGAACATACATTTCCCATTGATTTGCATGGGACTTTAAACAAAAACGCTGACCCTCACAAATAGGGGTGGTTAAGGGTTAAATTAACTATTCTATATTTTAAGTGGACATATAAGTAACATGTGACCAAGTATTATCGAAATATCTCCAGCCGTTTGGAAGTTATGCAGTAACATATATTTCCCATAGAGTTGTATGGGACTTTAAACATAAACCCCGCCCTTGGCAAATGGGGGTGAGTAAGGGTTAAATCACCTATCCTATGTTTGTTGTTGACAGATAAGTAACATGTGTGCCAAGTTTCATGTGAATATCTTTAGCCATTTGGAAGTTTTTGTGGAACATACACACATACATACATACACACACACGTTGAGTTTTATATATATAGATTGCAAACCCGACATGTTTTGTCGGGTTGTGCGCCAGATTCTGTCTGCGACAGATTGTGCGCCAGAATGTGCGCCAGAATTGAAAAAAACCCAACTAAGTCTCCATTTTGCTAAGAAACCCCCCAAAAGGGGCGTGGCCACTAGGAAAGGGGTGGGATCTCCAAAAAGGAGCGTGTTCCCAAAAACCAAACCGATCAGAGCATGTGTAAAAAAAAGCAAAATGTAGGGAAAGTGGAAAATGTAGAGAAACCTTAGTAAATACCTTGGAAAATAAATTGTAGGGAATTAAAACCCACAAATAAGCCTACACAACACTCTTAGTAAATGAGGGCCATAGAGTTTTATATGTATAGATTGACTAACTCATAGATAGTTGTATTGAGTAGAACATACAGCACTCTCTGTAGATTTTGTGCATACTTGTGACAATCTAAGCATACTCCTAAACTGGATACAACCCCTTCATTGAGAAGGAGAAAGCACAAATAATGATGTGTGGATGATTTAAAATTTGGCATGTTTTTAGATTTTTTTCACTCTAGATCTACTTCAAAAACAAAAATTCTGCTCCAATCTATGTGAACCTACAATCAATTGTGTATACTAGTTAGAACAATATGTACCTGTTATGAACCTATCCAGTGTTTGCCATAAACATAATATTATTCCCCCTTATATTAGTGTATGTGCAGTATATTCATCGACTGATACTACAGTATTACTATATGAAATTCTAAGTACATAATGTAGTATGTATCTGTATATTGATTTGTAAACTGCTGCCATATATGCAAAGGGCAGGAGGTTGAAAGACTATCAAGTAATACCAGAAGACATAAACATCATGGTTGCAATCATGAAAATGGATATTAAATCTAATTATAAAATACTTTTTGCATCTTAAATAGTCTTGTTCAATAAATATTAACTTAAAAGGCTTAGGAATACGAGCTGATGGTTAGAATTAAATTACTCAATAGTAAAAAAAAAAAAAAAAAAAAAAAACCATTAAAAAATACAGGAACATTTCCAAAAGTAATGTGTTAAACCTGGAGCATAAAAATTTTAAATGCCCAATTCCTGACTGTATAAGCAAAATGTTTACCTCCCGAATCTCTTTTAGTGTTATGGTGTAACACTAATTTCTATCATCAGTATTGGGTTAGAAATCTAGTGACCAAAAAATAAACTAGCCTGTATAGTAGGTAACATACAGTGAATTGTCAATTAACCCCTTAAAGGGGTACTCCGGTGCTTAGACATCTTATCCCCTATCCAAAGGATAGGGGATAAGATGCCTGATCCCGGGAGTCCTGCCGCTGGGGACCCCCGTGATCTTGCACACGGCACCCCGTTTATAATCAGTGCCCGGAGCGTGTTCGCTCCGGGTCTAATTACCGGCGACCACAGGGCCGACGGCGTGTGACGTCACGCCTCCGCCCCCGTGTGACGTCACTCTCCTCCCCTCAAGGACAACATCTGCAAAGAGTTTGTATGTTCTTTGTGTGGGTTTCCTATGGATACTCCTGTTTTCGTCCCACACTTATAAGTTTAGATTGTGAGCCCCAATGAGGACAGTGACCAATTTAAGTGGACAGCGCTGCAGAATCTGTGTGCACTATATAAAATGATATTGTGTATATAAGCTTTGCACATCAATGTACAAGAAAGACATGGAGCTGCAATGGGTACAGAGGCAGACAGAATAACAAATGCAAAGGATATACTGCTGTACCTATCTATGGGGCATCCATCAAGCTTAGAAAAAATAAACAGTTTCTAAACAATCATGGCAGGGTATTCTTTACTGTAAATCCACCCAGATTCCTTTTTGTCAAGCTGGCAGCGGATTTTTGGAATGTTCACTGAATGTGTGCAAAAGTTGTGCAGAATTTGCGCTAGACTCTACTGTTCACATGTTCATTCTTTTTTTAGAAATATGGAATCCGGGATTTCCACAATAGACGTTCGGCAACAGAAAATCTGACGTGTGAATGGACAGTGAAATCCCATTCATCACAATGTTATTATCATGTAACAGAATTTCAAGGCAGAATTTCTGCATGGAAACTGTGCCGTATAAATCGGGCCCTATAGCTGTGAGTCTACTGGACTCTCCGCCAAAGGATGTTTTATGGTACATTTGAAGAAATATTCAGGATTCTTAAAAAACATGAATAACATTTTTTTTTAAAAACAACTGGTGCCAGAACGTTAAACTGATTTGTAAATTACTTCTATTTAAAAATCTTAACCCTTCCAGTACTTATCAGCTGCTGTATGCTCCACAGGGAGTTCTTTTCTTTTTAAATTTCTTTTCTGTCTGACCGCAGTGCTCTCTGACACCTCTGTCCATTTTAGGAACTGTCCAGAGTAGGAGCAAATCCCCATAGAAAACCTATCCTGCTCTGGACAGTTCCTAAAATGGACAGAGGTGTCAGCAGAGAGCACTGTGGTCAGGCAGAAAGGAAATTATAAAATAAAAGAACTTCCTGTGGATCATAACAGCAGCTGATAAGTACTGGAAGGATTAAGATTTTTTAACAGAAGTAATTTACAAATCTGTTTAACTTTCTGGCACCACCACACACACAAAAAAAAAATGTTTTCCAGTGGAGTACCACTTTAAGGTAATATGAGGAAAATAGGCTTATAAGCCTTATAAGGATTGTTTGTCTTCTTCTGTATAAACACTGAGGAATATACTGACATAGATGGAGTTTTGCATTTTTTTAACCATGGCATGTTACTATGCTACTATCTTACTTGTTCACTCACTAAGCAATGAAAAACATGGCTGCTGGTCTCAGAAATGGAAGACACGTTAATTTAATAAAACATCAACATGTAACAGGTCACTTTATGGGTGGTGATTGGTTAGGGAGATTTAGGCTGGGTTCACACTACGTTTTGTCCCATACGGGACCGCATACGGCAGTAGGAGCTGAAAACTTGCGCTCCTGTATGCCTTCGTATGCGGTTCCGTATGTAATTCATTTCAATGAGCTGACCGGAGTGAAACGCTGACTCCGGTCGGCTCATTTTTGCCCCGTATGCGGTTTTCCCAAAGCACCTAAAATTGTGGTCGACTACGATTTTAGGTCTGGTGGAAAACCGCATATGGGGCAAAAATGAGCCGACCGGAGTCAGCGTTTCACTCCGGTCAGCTCATTGAAATTAATTACATACGGGAGCGCAAGTTTTCAGCTCCCCTGCCGTATGCGGTCCCGCATGGGAAAAAAGGTAGTGTGAACCCAGCCTTAGACATAACTGTTTGGAACTTTATTGCAAATATACTTTCTTTTTGTGTTCTTAAAATGAAATTGAGAGTAGTCACTAAGATGCTAGAGACAGAATGAGGCAGGAAGGAGTTTATAGTATTATCCGTATTTTATCTCCTATTTCAATACAGAAAGCCCTGATGTAACTACTGACAAGTGGGGGCTAAGAGTAATATTGGTCTAAATATACTGGGGGAGATTTATCAAAACCTGTGCAAAGGAAAAGTTGCCCAGTTGCCCATAGCAACCAATCAGATTGCTTCTTTCATTTTGCAGAGGCCTTGTTAAAAATGAAAGAAGTGAGCTGTGTCACGATTCGGCTGGCAGGAGGTGGATCCTCTGTGCCAGAGAGGGATTGGCGTGGACCGTGCTAGTGGACCGGTTCTAAGTTACTACTGGTATTCACCAGAGCCCGCCGCAAAGCGGGATGGTCTTGCAGCGGCGGTAGTAACCAGGTCGTATCCACTAGCAACGGCTCAACCTCTCTGACTGCTGAAGATAGGCGCGGTACAAGGGAGTAGACAAGAGCAAGGTCGGACGTAGCAGAAGGTCGGGGCAGGCAGCAAGGATCGTAGTCAGGGGCAACGGCAGGAGGTCTGGAACACAGGCTAGGAACACACAAGGGAACGCTTTCACTGGCACGATGGCAACAAGATCCGGCGAGGGAGTGCAGGGGAAGTGAGGTATACATAGGGAGTGCACAGGTGAACACACTAATTAGAACAACTGCGCCAATCAGTGGCGCAGTGGCCCTTTAAATCGCAGAGACCCGGCGCGCGCGCGCCCTAGGGAGCGGGGCCGCGCGCGCCGGGACAGGACCGACGGAGAGCGAGTCAGGTACGGGAGCCGGGATGCGCATCGCGAGCGGGCGCCACCCGCATCGCGAATCGCATCCCGGCTGGAGGCGGTATTGCAGCGTACCCGGTCAGTGGATCTGACCGGGGCGCTGCAGTAGCGAGGATGTTGCGAGCGCTCCGGGGAGGAGCGGGGACCCGGAGCGCTCGGCGTAACAGTACCCCCCCCCTTGGGTCTCCCCCTCTTCTTAGAGCCTGAGAACCTGAGGACCAGACTTTTGTCTAGAATATTGTCCTCAGGTTCCCAGGATCTCTCTTCAGGACCACAGCCCTCCCAATCAACCAAAAAAAAAGTTTTCCCTCTGACCTTCTTGGAGGCCAGTATCTCCTTTACGGAGAAGATGTCAGAAGAACCGGAAACAGGAGTGGGAGAAACAAGTTTGGGAGAGAAACGGTTGATGATGAGTGGTTTAAGAAGAGAGACATGAAAGGCATTAGGAATACGAAGAGAAGGAGGAAGAAGAAGTTTGTAAGAGACAGGATTAATTCGGCACAAGATTTTGAAAGGACCAAGATAGCGTGGTCCCAATTTGTAGCTGGGGACACGGAAGCGGACATATTTAGCGGAGAGCCATACCTTGTCTCCGGGAGAAAAAATGGGGGGTGCTCTTCTTTTCTTATCGGCAAACTTTTTCATGCGAGATGAAGCCTGTAAAAGAGAATTTTGGGTCTCTTTCCATATGGTGGAAAGATCACGAGTTACTTCATCCACAGCGGGCAAACCAGAGGGCAAGGGAGTAGGGAGGGGGGGAAGAGGGTGACGGCCGTACACCACGAAAAATGGGGATTTGGAAGAAGATTCAGAGACTCTGAAGTTGTACGAGAATTGGGCCCATGGTAGAAGATCTGCCCAGTCATCCTGGCGGGAGGAAACAAAATGCCGTAAATAGTCACCCAGGACCTGGTTAATTCTTTCTACTTGCCCATTGGATTGAGGATGATAAGCAGAAGAGAAGTTTAATTTAATCTTGAGTTGTTTACAGAGAGCCCTCCAGAATTTTGACACGAATTGGACGCCTCTATCCGAGACGATCTGCGTGGGCAAACCGTGAAGACGAAAAATGTGTACAAAAAATTGTTTTGCCAACTGAGGCGCTGAAGGAAGACCAGGAAGAGGAATAAAATGTGCCATCTTGGAAAATCGATCAACGACCACCCAAACAACAGTGTTGCCACGGGATGGGGGTAAGTCTGTAATAAAGTCCATACCAATCAGAGACCAAGGCTGTTCGGGGACAGGCAGAGGATGAAGGAGACCAGCAGGCTTCTGGCGAGGAGTCTTATCCCGGGCACAGACAGTACAGGCCCGCACAAAATCAACAACATCCGTCTCCAGAGTCGGCCACCAATAGAAACGAGAGATGAGTTGCAAGGACTTTTTGATGCCCGCATGGCCAGCGAGGTGGGAGGAGTGACCCCATTTGAGGATTCCGAGGCGTTGGTGTGGAGAAACGAAGGTCTTCCCTGGAGGAGTTTGCCTGATGGAGGCTGGAGAAGAGGAGATCAGACAGTCAGGAGGAATGATGTGTTGCGGAGAGAGCTCTACTTCCCAGGCATCCGAGGAACGAGAGAGAGCATCGGCCCTAATGTTCTTGTCGGCAGGGCGAAAATTAATTTCAAAATTAAAACGGGCAAAGAACAGAGACCACCTGGCCTGGCGAGGATTCAGCCGTTGGGCAGACTGGAGATAGGAGAGATTCTTGTGATCGGTGTAAATGATAACTGGAAATTTTGATCCCTCCAGCAGATGCCTCCATTCCTCAAGTGCCAATTTAATGGCCAGTAGTTCTCGATCCCCGATGGAGTAGTTCCTCTCCGCCGGAGAGAAGGTCCTAGAAAAAAAACCACAAGTAACAGCATGCCCGGAAGAATTTTTTTGTAGAAGGACCGATCCAGCTCCCACTGAGGAGGCATCAACCTCCAATAGGAAGGGTTTAGATGGGTCAGGTCTGGAGAGGACGGGAGCAGAAGAAAAGGCAGACTTGAGCCGTTTAAATGCGTCTTCCGCTTGAGGAGACCAGGACTTAGGATTGGCATTCTTCTTGGTTAAAGCCACGATAGGAGCCACAATAGTGGAAAAATGTGGAATAAATTGTCTGTAATAATTGGCGAACCCCAAAAAACGTTGGATAGCACGGAGTCCGGAGGGGCGTGGCCAATCTAAGACGGCAGAGAGTTTATCTGGGTCCATTTGTAGTCCCTGGCCAGAGACCAAGTATCCTAGGAAAGGAAGAGATTGACATTCAAACAGACATTTCTCCATTTTGGCATAAAGTTGATTGTCTCGAAGTCTCTGAAGAACCATGCGGACATGCTGGCGGTGTTCTTCTAAGTTGGCAGAAAAAATCAGAATATCGTCCAGATACACAACAACACAGGAATATAAGAGATCACGAAAAATTTCATTAACAAAGTCTTGGAAGACGGCAGGGGCGTTGCACAGGCCAAAGGGCATGACCAGATACTCAAAGTGTCCATCTCTAGTGTTAAATGCAGTTTTCCATTCGTCCCCCTCCCTGATGCGGATGAGATTATAAGCACCTCTTAGGTCCAGTTTGGTAAAGATGTGGGCACCTTGAAGGCGATCAAAGAGTTCTGAGATAAGAGGTAGGGGGTAGCGGTTCTTTACCGTGATTTTATTAAGTCCGCGGTAGTCAATGCAAGGACGTAGGGAGCCATCTTTTTTGGACACAAAGAAAAATCCAGCTCCGGCAGGAGAGGAGGATTTGCGGATAAACCCCTTTTTTAAATTTTCCTGGATGTATTCAGACATAGCAAGAGTCTCTGGGGCGGACAGAGGATAAATTCTGCCCCGGGGTGGAGTAGTGCCCGGGAGGAGGTCAATAGGACAGTCATAAGGCCTGTGAGGAGGTAAAGTCTCAGCTTGTTTTTTGCAAAATACGTCAGCATAGTCCATATAAGCCTTAGGGAGACCGGTTAAAGGGGGAACCACAGGGTCACGGCAGGGAGTACTGGGAACCGGTTTAAGACAGTCCTTGAAACAAGAAGTACCCCAGCTCTTGATCTCTCCTGTGGACCAATCAAGGGTTGGGGAATGGCGTTGAAGCCATGGTAGTCCAAGGAGAATTTCGGAAGTGCAATTGGAGAGGACCAAAAACTCAATTTTTTCGTGATGAGGTCCGATGCACATTAGGAGGGGCTCCGTGCGGTAACGTACGGTACAGTCCAATCTTTCATTGTTAACACAGTTGATGTAGAGGGGTCTGGCGAGACTGGTCACCGGGATGTTGAACCTGTTGATGAGAGAGGCCAAAATAAAATTTCCTGCAGATCCGGAATCCAAGAAGGCCATAGTAGAGAAGGAGAAGGTAGAGGCAGATATCCGCACAGGCACAGTAAGGCGTGGAGAAGCAGAGTTGACATCAAGAACTGTCTCACCTTTGTGCGGAGTCAGCGTACGTCTTTCCAGGCGGGGAGGACGGATAGGACAATCCTTCAGGAAGTGTTCGGTACCGGCACAGTACAGGCAAAGATTCTCCATGCGGCGTCGTGTCCTCTCTTGAGGTGTCAAGCGAGACCGGTCAACTTGCATAGCCTCCACGGCGGGAGGCACAGGAACGGATTGCAGAGGACCAGAGGAGAGAGGAGCCGGGGAGAAAAAACGCCTCGTGCGAACAAAGTCCATATCCTGGCGGAGCTCCTGACGCCTTTCGGAAAAACGCATGTCAATGCGAGTGGCTAGATGAATGAGTTCATGCAGGTTAGCAGGAATTTCTCGTGCGGCCAGAACATCTTTAATGTTGCTGGATAGGCCTTTTTTAAAGGTCGCGCAGAGGGCCTCATTATTCCAGGATAGTTCGGAAGCAAGAGTACGGAATTGTATGGCGTACTCGCCAACGGAAGAATTACCCTGGACCAGGTTCAGCAGGGCAGTCTCAGCAGAAGAGGCTCGGGCAGGTTCCTCAAAGACACTTCGAATTTCCGAGAAGAAGGAGTGTACAGAGGAAGTGACGGGGTCATTGCGGTCCCAGAGCGGTGTGGCCCATGACAGAGCTTTCCCAGACAGAAGGCTGACTACGAAAGCCACCTTAGACCTTTCAGTAGGAAACTGGTCCGACATCATCTCCAAGTGCAGGGAACATTGTGAAAGAAAGCCACGGCAAAACTTAGAGTCCCCATCAAATTTATCCGGCAAGGATAGTCGTAGGCCGGAAGCGGCCACTCGCTGCGGAGGAGGTGCAGGAGCTGGCGGAGGAGATGATTGCTGAAGCTGTGGTAGTAGCTGCTGTAGCATCATGGTCAGTTGAGACAGCTGATGGCCTTGTTGCGCTATCTGTTGTGACTGCTGGGCGACCACCGTGGTGAGGTCGGCGACAACTGGCAGTGGAACTTCAGCGGGATCCATGGCCGGATCTACTGTCACGATTCGGCTGGCAGGAGGTGGATCCTCTGTGCCAGAGAGGGATTGGCGTGGACCGTGCTAGTGGACCGGTTCTAAGTTACTACTGGTATTCACCAGAGCCCGCCGCAAAGCGGGATGGTCTTGCAGCGGCGGTAGTAACCAGGTCGTATCCACTAGCAACGGCTCAACCTCTCTGACTGCTGAAGATAGGCGCGGTACAAGGGAGTAGACAAGAGCAAGGTCGGACGTAGCAGAAGGTCGGGGCAGGCAGCAAGGATCGTAGTCAGGGGCAACGGCAGGAGGTCTGGAACACAGGCTAGGAACACACAAGGGAACGCTTTCACTGGCACGATGGCAACAAGATCCGGCGAGGGAGTGCAGGGGAAGTGAGGTATACATAGGGAGTGCACAGGTGAACACACTAATTAGAACAACTGCGCCAATCAGTGGCGCAGTGGCCCTTTAAATCGCAGAGACCCGGCGCGCGCGCGCCCTAGGGAGCGGGGCCGCGCGCGCCGGGACAGGACCGACGGAGAGCGAGTCAGGTACGGGAGCCGGGATGCGCATCCCGGCTGGAGGCGGTATCGCAGCGTACCCGGTCAGTGGATCTGACCGGGGCGCTGCAGTAGCGAGGATGTTGCGAGCGCTCCGGGGAGGAGCGGGGACCCGGAGCGCTCGGCGTAACAAGCTGATTGGTTGCTATGGGCAACTGGGCAACTTTTCCTCTGGACAGGTTTTGATAAATCTCCCCCACTATACTTATATTGGTACTAATGTACTGCTGGGCTTTGACTTGAACTGACTTCCTTCTAGAGGCTTATATATGGTTAGGTAGGCTTCTCTGAATATCCATTCAAAACACTTAAGGAGGTACTCTGGCCGTAATACATTTTATCCCCTATCCAAAGGATAGGGGATAAGATGTCTGATTGCGGGGGTCCCGCCGCTGGGGACCCCCCGCAATCTGTCATTCAGCACCCAGCTTTGTGAGCTCTCTGCAGCGCTGGAGGCTCAGAGTGTGCAGCCGGAGTATCGTGACATCACGCTCCCTCCCATAGACTTGCATTGAGGGGGCGGGGCGTGATTTCACACGGGGGCAGAGTCATAACGTCACGATACTTTGGCCCTGTGGTCGTCACGCTGCACACTTGGAGCCTCCAGCGCTTCGGAGAGCTCACGAAGGTGGGTGCTGAATGACAGATTGCAGGGGTCCCCAACAGTGGGACCCCAGCGATCAGACATCTTATCCACTATCCTTTGGATAGGGGATAAGATGTATTAGGGCTGGAGTACCCCTTTAACACTTTGCAACATTGGATAGTTTTGGCAACTACGGGCAGTAGTCTTTGGATGTTCAACACTCGAAGATTTCAGTAACTACAGAAAAAAATTATAATCGTTCAAGAGAACTTACACTGCTGTGAAAAGGTATTTACTCCTTCCACATTTCTTATATTTTTGCATATTTGTCCTATGTAAAGGTTCTCAATTATCACCCCACTTGTTAGACAAAGAGAACCCAAGTAAAAACAATTTATAGAGACTGATGTTTCAAACACCAGGCTGAAGTAAATCCCTGCCACTATACAATTGCGCCTTTATTTATCTAGAGGAGCAAGCCTCCCAATTTATCCGGGAGCATCTTTGCTAAAATTTAAGCCAGCTAGGAGTTGGCATAAATTTGATCTAAAATATCTGTGTAAAGGAGTAAGTTTTAATAAATCTGGCAGATGCATAAGGCCACATCCCTAATGTATAAGCTCCACTCACAAGTGTTAGTGGATGGCATACCCCCCCCCCCCCCGGCCTAATTTTAAACTTGTTAATTCCTGTTTGCAGGAGTAAGTGAATGATAAGCACCCCCCACCCTAAATGATTTCATTTCATTTACAGTAGGGAAATGCTGTTTATCCTTACCTGGTCCTATAAGAAAATGTCATTGCCTCTTAGCTACTAAGGCTGTTTTCACATGGTACAGTTTTCTGTATTTTTTATTAGCTTTTCCAATCATGGTAAAATAGCTCCATTTTGGTGCCATTTTGTATCCTTCTCTAATACTAAACTCTTCCAGGGCCCATGGCAATACCTGTACCTCTCTCTATAGTTGGCAGCTCAGAAGTCTTACAGGTGAAACTGGAAAAATTTGAATATCTTGCAAAAGTTCATTTATTTCCGTAATGCAACTTAAAAGGTGAAAATAATATCTGAGATAAACTCATTACATGCAAAGCAAGATAGTTCAAGCCGTGATTTGTCATAACTGTGATGACTATGGCTTATAGCTCATGAAAACCCCAAATTCCCAATATATGATATGATTTGGGGAGCCATGTCATCTGCTGGTGTTGATCCACTGTGCTTTATTAAGTCAAAGTCAATGCATCCGTCTACCAGGAGATTTTGGAGCACTTCATGCTTCCTTCCGCAGACGAGTTGCATTACTGAAACAAATGAACTTTTGCAGGATATTTTAATTTTTCGAGTTTCACCTGTATTTATGCTCACAGCTGAGGCTGCGCTGAGCTGCTGCATGCATGCCTCTTCATTCCCTACCTCCCCAGCTTTGCATGATACATATACAAGGCTAATCTTCCAGTACTAAGCCCTGTACATCAATCAGTCAAGGCAGGAAGGGATGGGCGGCTCACACAGCCTCCTTGACACTTCAGCTTTGAGCATGACAGAGCTGACAGATTCCCTTTAGATAGGCACTGTCAGAATAAAAACATTTTAATATGTTGTACATCTTGGCAAAACATTAACTTTTCTAATACAGTGACCCCCCAACCTACGATGGCCCTGACATACGATCATTTCAACATACGATGGCCATCTGTCAGAGGCCATCGCATGTTGAAGGCAGCATCATACAATGCGTTTTTATGTCGGGGCCATCGCATAAGTGGCTATCCGGCAGCGCGAATAGCCGTTTATGGTGCCCCGTGCGGTCCGCTGACGATCACTCACCTGTCCTCGGGGCTCCGTAGCATACTCCTCGGGATCCCCTGCATCGCTGTTGCTCTCCTTCGTCGTCATCACATCGCCACGCATGCTGTCTTGTCATCCAATAGGAGCGGCGTGCGTAGCAAAGTGATGGCAGTGAAGGAGAGCAACGTTCCCAGGCAGCAGAAACCTTCCCGGAGCGTCGGGGACACCCCGGGGACGGGGCAACAGCGATGGAGGGTGACATCCAGCGGTGACGAGCTGCGACGGTCCGGAGCGGAGGGGACACGTGAGTATAACCTCCAATACCAGTGGTCTTCAACCTGCGGACCTCCAGATGTTGCAAAACTACAACTCCCAGCATGCATGGACAGCCAACGGCTGTCCGGACATGCTGGGAGTTGTAGTTTTGCAACATCTGGAGGTCCGCAGGTTGAAGACCACTGTCCTATACTTTACATTGCACGGATCCCTCAACATACGATGGTTTCAACAAACGATGATTCATTTGGAACGGATTACCATCGTATGTTGAGGGACCACCGTATACTTAATAATGTTTTGTCTCCTTTTTATTTAAATCAAGGTTTCTAAATATAAAAAAAAATGACTAGGGGTACCCATACCATCAAGAACATAATCCTGTTGAAGCCCAGGTAGGGAGGGCGGGGCTAGCATTCTTCTGTGCTCACTCCTGTCCTGTCCATTAGACTGCAGCATGAAAACAGGGAGGATGGGGTTACAGAGCAGCCTGCAGTGATTGGATGAAGAGACCCAGCACAAGACAGCAAACGGGAGAAAGCGAATGAATGGTGAGTGAGGGCGGGCTCAGTACTTGCTTCAGACATTCCCCTTCCTGAGCAGTGGATGTCAGAATGAGTAAGCAGAGAACAGAGGGAGTTGTGAGCCCAATACAGAAGCTAGACACATAAAAAAGACATGTAAAGCATCTACATATCCTAGTGAGTAACATAAGTAAGAGTATTTTTTTCTTTGATATGACAAGTACACATGAATGTCTGGTTGTGCACGTGAAAGTATACACCTGAAATGCGACCTCCCCCCACCCGGGTAAATACATCCTTTGTAAAGCACTGTGAAGTGTGTTGTGGCTGAATAAATAACACAGAATACATCAATCACATGTGTCCTCTTGATGCTCATCGCAAAGTTCAAGTATATCATGTGTATCTGCAAATACACCCTGTGTCATTGAATTGCGCACTGTTTGTCTTAGGTGCGGTCACTAAAGGAATGAAGACCTACTACGGTCTACGGCACAATCTGTTTGTCTATATGCATAATGTTATTCAATTATTCCTATTTGCAGGAAAACATCCTTTTTATATTGTGAGAATTGTTGTTCTGCCCCCCTATGCGCAGCAATGCAGAGCAGATATACACAGTTTCCGTTTTTTGTGTATATGATGTGTATACACACACACAGTGTTAATATCAGAAACCAGTCCCTGAATCTCTCTGCTTTATAAAATTCCAAATAAAGTGGTCAAACATTAACCCAGGAAGGCAGCTTGCAATTGTATTGGAATTTGATCTGTGCTTGTGCTTCCTCCTCGTGTTTTCTCAGCTGCACCTTGCGGCCTTTGTGTGTTGCGTGCTGTTTGTTCGCTGTTGCACAGGCCTTTGTGCGCTGGTAGTTGCAGAAGGCACAGGTGTTCCCGTCTCCTGGCACTGCTACACGTGCTTAGATGAATGGAAGCTTAAGCACACACAGGAGACGCACATTTGAATGTGAAAGATTGCAAGCAGCACTGGGAAAATAGCGTAGATAGGATTTTTATCTTCATGCCCTGGATTTAACTGTACAGTATTATAGAATGCGTGGTTGTGTATTGCTACACACTGAGGACATTGATCTTGAGATTTAAGATATAAGATGTTATTTATGAACCCCAAGCTCCCTCAGCTCCTTTACGTAACATAGCAAGGTATAAAATAGGGTCAAGTAGTATCCTGCTTAAAGAGACAGTATATGTTCACATGGGACAAATACAAGGCAGATTTTTCACGGTCTGCAGCATCCCATGTGTGATGCTAAAATGCTGCATTTGTATTGTGGATTTTCCCCATTGACTGAAAGGGAGTCAAAATCTGCAACAAATTAACATTGACTTGTTTTTTTTAAATATTTGTATATTCTTTACCACATTGCATAGTGGCAAATCCGCATGATATGGTGAGGATTTAGTTTATTTTGCCTCTGTGAGCTGCTATTCCATTATTCTCAGTTATCAGCCATTTCAAGTTGGAGAAATTTTGATTTTCATACTCTTCAATGGAATAAACTAAAGCATACCTGTCATTTGCAAAACTTGCATGTTGTGTCAATGTGGTTTTTGGGCTTTTATATGTGTTACTGAGCCGCTGAGAGTCCTCCTACATGGTGTACAGCTATTACTTATTCTATCTGTTCCAGAAGGTGGGGCCAGAGCTTGGCTGGTTGTCTGTAGTGTACGCACACAGTTACATCCTTGCCATTAGTTGTCTGGCCAATCGTAGAACAGCAGAGTACAACCCCACTTTGCTATGCCATTACATAGTGCTGGTGAAAGTGTACTGGACTTGCACTCTGCTGGAAGGTGATGTATACTACTTTAAATGGTGTGTAGATAGAGAAGAAGTTCCTGATGTTCTGCAAGTAAAGAAACAACAGAGGCAAAGCAAGGAATGGGGTCACACTAAGCACTGAACTGCTGCTGATACTGATAATGAAATGCTAAAGGGAGGACGAGAAGATTATATTCAAAAAGCAGTACAATGTACTTATAGTAGTAGGAACACAGGAGACAGCTGCACAGGACTTTATGGGTGGTCAGATGTGAGAGGAAATCCTTGATTTCATTTATTTATGTTTCAATGGGTGGGGTGGCTGATGTGTGGGAGGGAGGAAAATGGAATTTGGGGATTTGTAGTCAAAAAAAGAAAAGTCAAACAGGAAATACAAGTTCACAAATAGCTAGCCACAGTGTTATGGTAATCTCACAACATAGCCATTTAGCCCCAAGACAGGTGCAGATCCTTCCTAAGCATTGCCATTACTGCCTGCCAGGTATGTACTAAAATCACCTTATTATGGATAACCCCTTTAAGTTTTTTTAATAAACTGACTGCAGTTTAATAATACACTTTTCAGTTTAATAATACACTTTTCTTTTTAAAGCAAGCCAGGCATATTGTACATGCATTATGGTTTAGGGTGTGAAGAGCTGAGCAGACTGAGTGGTGAGTCTAGTGAGTGGTCCTAGGCAGTGATGGTAATCTATCTCTGTATGCACAGTCATTCAAGGAAGGCTGTCAGTCATAAGGACCGCCCACTGGACTCCAAAGCCCAGAGTGAGCACGAATTTAAATGAGCTATACATAAACTATACAGTTTACTATAAGCAGTTAAAGGGGTAGTCTGGCAAAAACAAATTATCTTGTAGATAGGGGATAAGTGTCTGATCGCAGGTGTTCAGACGGCTGGGACCACCCACAATGGTGCCTGCCTTGCACCCCCGGCTCTCTGAGAGGAGCGCATGCTCCTCATATTTCTATGGGCACCAAAGAGACCTGAGTGCTGTACTCAGGCATTTCCTCTGTTCTCACTCCTGTATTGTCTATCAGACTCCTGTCTGAAAGCAGAGAGGATAAGGTTACAGAGCAGTCTGCATTGATTGGATGAAGAGACCCAGCACAGCAGACTCAGGGAGGAAGTGAATGAAGAATCCACTGTTAAAAAAAAATGCCACAGATCAAAAACAGCAATGTGTCATATTTTTCTAAAGACTTCCATGTAACATTTGGCTTTTGAGAAAGTAAAAAGATGAATGAAAAAAACATTAGGATAAAAACCCAAAATTTTTACAAAAAAGGCTGTGTGTAAAACCCTCCTACATATTGTAAATCATTTGTGACAAATATCAAGGAACCTAGGTGCAAATGTAAGAAAACAACTCCTTCCTGTAGCAACAAACTCCCAGGTATAGTAATGGGAATGATATTATTAATATAAAATAACCTGTTCTATAACTGATTAATGTTTTTGTCACTTTACAAACAAAACAAGCAATCATTGCTCTGCGTACATTAGCGGTGCGCTTTCCTCTCGGTGCCACAGATGCAGCCACGGCTGGCAATATTTGTTTTGTACTGTATATCATAGCTGGTGTGTACTCTCATAGGAAGCAATGATTTCTGCTGTCTATTGATTAAATGCACACAATGATTGAGATGCTATGGTACTTGGAGACGTTGCCAAATACAACCATTTTATTATTTACAAGCCTCCCCTTGTACATGTTTTCCAGACAAAAAATAAATGTCATTTTAGTGTGCACCTCCCCGTCCTATTATTTTCTATACACTACAGGAGAGAGAGAAGAAAGTATCCATCATGTCTTTATTCTAAATAGAAGATATAGACCAAAAAGACAAGTTTTCTTAATTATTTAGAGAGTTGTTGGGGGCGTCTACAGATCCCATTCACTGTTATGTATTCAGCTATTAACATATTAACTTTTTATTTTAGGAATACTACAACTAGAAATGATACAATCAAACAAGAAATATTATTTTCACTGTTTGCAGCATTTTTTTGGGATCATCCTGATATTACCAGTTCTGCAGGAATCCTGCAGACACCATATAGATTAATCTCCTGCTCCTGCTGTTCTATATAATGCTAAGAACATATCGAGGGGTGGAGCTTATTCAGTGGGAGGAGTTTATGATATTCTATCCTGTTGCAGGCAGGGCAGAGGGCGAGGTTCCTGCTCTAGCCAATTGTCTTACAGCCAGACACAGGACACCGAGGAGGAGGGGCATGTCTGATCTCCTAGATCATACAAAGATTATATATATATATATATATATATATATATATACATATATATATATATATATATATATATATATATATATAAACAGATTGATGGAGGGATACTTATTATAATAATTACAGCTCATTTTGGTGAGCTAATTACTTTTTTTTTGTTGTCAGATTGCCATAATGTTTCCAAGAGGTGCACCAAATTAGGAATTTTGGTGAAAAAAATCCAACTGGATAAAATCTAATTAGTGGAAAAAAAAAAACTACATCAATAGTAAATTTAACTTACTTATCCTGGTTTTCCAGAATTGAGAATACTACATCTGTAACCCCTACAATTTATGACAATTCTGTTTCATGGCAGGTAATTGGTTGGCTTCCACAATAACTAACATTCAATTTCAAGAGGACACGTGGTTAACCCCAAAAGATTAGAAATTACTGTCAGTAAATATCTTAGAGTGTCCTGATCACACGCCTTTTTACAGTTTCTTGATACACCCCCCATTCCTAGGATTTGTTTATTTATAGTTTATCTGACATATATCGCCCATATCTTCAGGAAATCAGTCTGATGGGTGTGAATCATTTTTTTTTTAGATGTGAGTAAATATCAGGTGATGGGCGGGTTTATACAGTCAGGGGGTGTGAATATTTTACATTGAGGGCGTATTTGAATGATACAAACCCTCTGTCTGTATAATCTCATCCATCTCCTTATATTCACACCCATTATTAAAATTAAGTTCATGGCCATCTGACTGATTCCCTGAAATATCAGACAAAATATAAGCCCTCATATCTCGGGAACAGAAGGGCGTATCAAGAAACTGTAGAAAGGTGTGTGATTTAATAAAGATGCATTTTTCTGAGGTTGGTCTCAGGTCATCTTTAAGATGAATTGCAGAGTCACGATAATTTCCTTTGTTATAATGACATGAGCATTATGAGGCTCCTTTTAATCCCCTACAACACCCCGCTACCCCCTTCCCCAAAAAATTTTATTTCCAATTTGAAGTTTTTCCAGGCATTTGCTTTTTCCCCTTCTTATTTGGTACTTGGCAATTCTTGAAATTAGATTTTGGAATTGTCATTAATGAGCTCGTTAAAGCCATTTACATTCCTAGGTTAAGTTAATCACCGATTGTTACTTAAACTTTTTATGTTGCTCATATCATTAACATTGTTTAATTAATTCAAAGAAATGACACCTATTAATTTAAGTGAAAGTTATAACTAACTGCATGATGTTCACTTGACCTGAATGTGTGTGAACTTGGTATAAAAAAAAAAAATATATATATATATATATATATATATATATATATATTTGTGGTAAATGTATTAAATAGAAAATCTTGAATAAGTCCAATATCAGACAGATGTAATATGGCCGATAGTCCCAGCACCAGCAATTCAGGTCACTAAACCCAAGGTTGGGCTGGGATTTGCAGCTGTAAAACAGAAAAATGTGTACATATTTGCTCTTTGGAATTCTGCTTAAAGGGGTACTCCGGAGGAAAGCAATTTATTTCATGTCAACTGGCTACAGAAAGTTAAACAGATTTGTAAATGATTTCTTTAAAAAAAAAAAAAAAATCTTAAAGGGATACTCTGGTGGAAAACACTTTTTTTTTCAGATCAACTAGTGCCAGAAAGTTATACAGGTTTGTAAATTCTATTTAAAAAATCTTAATTCTTCCATTAGCTGCTGTATGCTCCACAGGATGTTGTATAGTTCTTTCCAGTCTGACACAGTGCTCTCTGCTGACACCTCTGTCTGTGTCAGGAACTGTCCAGAGTAGAAGCAATTCCCCATGGCAAACCTCTCCTGCTCTGGACAGTTCCTGACATGAAAAAAAAATCCCACTGGAGTACCCCTTTAAATGGGCACTGTCAGATACAAAAACCTTTGATATGTTGTAAAGCATGCAAAACCAATAGGTTTTGCAATTGCTTTCATTAGAAAATGTTCAGTATTTCATACAGCTGCCCCTCTGCCTGCTTGGACACATAGTAGTCCTGCTGTGTCCACGAGTCATCACCTATGTCATGGACACACTTCCTTGATTGACAGCTGTGACTGCAGGGCTCACTGCTGGAGGAAAAATCCTCCCACTGTCAGCTTGTATCTCGCTACTGTCAGTGAGGACAAGCTGGGTGTTGTAGTTTTGGTAATGCTAGGGAAGATGTGAGCAGACAGCATACTGAGGGAGGGGGCGGAGACCTGCATAGTGAGGCCACGCCCCCTCCCTTTGATAGGAATTCAGACTAGTGAGCTAAATTAAAAGTGTAATAAAAAAATTAATACAGGTGCTAGACACATTAGATGTACATGGTCAAGATTAGGTACTGAGTGATATATTAAAAAAAAAATGTTGTTGGATCTGACGGGTACGCTTTAAGGGTAGGGTCACACTGAGCAGATATGCAGCATATTTGATGCTGCGTGAAATCTGCCAGGCAGTGGGAAATATACTGCGTATGCTCAAATACGCTGCGTATCCGCTCAGTGTTACCCTACCCTAAGGGTGCGTTTACATGTGTGTATCTCCTGCTTCAGATCTGATTCAGCAGATTTTGCTGCACTTTGAAGTCAATGGGCAGCAAAATCTGCAGTAGCAAAGATCTCCAGCAAAAATATGGGTACGTTCACAAGAGCAGATTACCTGCGGAATTTCTGCACCGTATTTGCTGCAAAAAATCTGCAGCGGATTTTGCTACCATTGACTTCAATGGGTCAGCAGAAAATCTGCAATATTGGCAGATTTGCAGATTTGCCTTTGGACCCTTTGAAGTCAATGGTAGCAAAATCCACAGAAAATTTTCCCAGCAAATATCCGCCCATGTGAATGCACCCTAAGGGGTCCATTTTTACTGCAGAAAATCTGCAGTGGGTTTTACTACTATTGACTTTAATGGGTCTGCTGAAAATCTGCAAATCTGCCACTTTTGTAGATTGGCATCTTTTTTGCTATGGTCAGACATTACTCCAAAATCTATAGCAAATAACAGAAAAGTTAACCTACACAGCTTTTCCTTTTTGGGGGCCTTTTTGTGACATTAGTAGGGTTTGTTCCATTTATTTTTTAAACACAGGCCCTGGGGGAGATTTATCAAAACCTGTCCAGAGGAAAAGTTGCTGAGTTTCCCATAGCAACCAATCAGATTGCTGCTTTCATTTCTGAAAAATGAAAGAAGCGATCTGATTGGTTGCTATGGACAACTCAGCAACTTTTCCTCTGGACAAATTTTGATAAATCTCCCCTACAATGTTTTTATTACATGCATCTTTTGGTGTGGTTTTTGTGGGGTTGGGGTTTGATTTTCTCATTTAAAGTCATGTGATTGATCATGTGATTCAAAGATTTCTAATGTAAGACATGAAAAAAGCCACAAAATATGTAGAAAAAATGCAGCACACATTTACTACATTCTGAGAGAAAAAAAATCAATATATTTTTAAAAACTGCCACAGACCCAAAAAACACCAAAGGGAATTGTAAGTAGAGTGTTTTATAATTATCTAATGACTTTTAGCAAACTTCTGGCTGCAGCATTTTCTAATGCATTGTTAATGATGCTTTTTTCTAGCATTTTTCTGGAAAAATAATGCCATGTGTAAAACCACCCTAATGGACTCCATAAACTCCATCTCCACTTCACGATAGTCTGCAAGCAAGTCACTGGATCCGAAGCGGCACCGATATTTTCGGACATATCCTGCTGCTGGAAGTACAATTAGAGGTTCCCTTTAAATCCACAAATTCAATGCTGAAAAAATTGCATGTTAAGAAGGACTTATATAGTCTATAGCTAAAGACAGAACATCAGTTGTCAGGACATTGATGATGTAATGAGACTATAGGTCAAGGAAAAGCAATTTCACTATCTGTATAATTTGTAAAAGCCATGATTATGATATAAATAATGATCTTCTACTTGTATTGGTCTTCCGGCTGCTTCCAGAGATGGTCATTGTCTGGTAAAGTTACTATGACAGTTGGCCACTAGGGGAGCTGTTTCACTGATATATCCATTCTGAAGTACACTGTGATGTTACTTTTACACATCCACTTTTGGATGTCCTAACTACTATCGATATCCCTAGTGAATCCCTATCACTACTATCGATATCCCTAGTGAATCCCTATCCCTACTATCGATATCCCTAGTGAATCCCTATCCCTACTATCGATATCCCTAGTGAATCCCTATCCCTACTATCGATATCCCTAGTGAATCCCTATCCCTACTATCGATATCCCTAGTGAATCCCTATCCCTACTATCGATATCCCTAGTGAATCCCTATCCCTACTATCAATATCCCTAGTGAATCCCTATCCCTACTATCGATATCCCTAGTGAATCCCTATCCCTACTATCGATATCCCTAGTGAATCCTATCCCTACTAACGATATCCCTAGTGAATCCCAATCCCTACTATCAATATCCCTAGTGAATCCCTATCCCTACTATCGATATCCCTAGTGAATCCTATCCCTACTATCGATATCCCTAGTGAATCCCAATCCCTACTATCGATATCCCTAGTGAATCCCTATCCCTACTATCGATATCCCTAGTGAATCCCTATCCCTACTATCGATATCCCTAGTGAATCCCTATCCCTACTATCAATATCCCTAGTGAATCCCTATCCCTACTATCGATATCCCTAGTGAATCCCTATCCCTACTATCGATATCCCTAGTGAATCCTATCCCTACTATCGATATCCTAGTGAATCCCAATCCCTACTATCGATATCCCTAGTGAATCCCTATCCCTACTATCGATATCCCTAGTGAATCCCTATCCCTACTATCAATATCCCTAGTGAATCCCTCTCCCTACTATCGATATCCCTAGTGAATCCCTATCCCTACTATCAATATCCCTAGTGAATCCCTATCCTTACTATCGATATCCCTAGTGAATCCCTATCCCTACTATCGATATCCCTAGTGAATCCCTATCCCTACTATCGATATCCCTAGTGAATCCCTATCCCTACTATCGATATCCCTAGTGAATCCCTATCCCTACTATCGATATCCCTAGTGAATCCCTATCCCTACTATCGATATCCCTAGTGAATCCCTATCCCTACTATCGATATCCCTAGTGAATCCCTATCCCTACTATCGATATCCCTAGTGAATCCCTATCCCTACTATCAATATCCCTAGTGAATCCCTATCCCTACTATCGATATCCCTAGTGAATCCCTATCCCTACTATCGATATCCCTAGTGAATCCTATCCCTACTAACGATATCCCTAGTGAATCCCAATCCCTACTATCAATATCCCTAGTGAATCCCTATCCCTACTATCGATATCCCTAGTGAATCCTATCCCTACTATCGATATCCTAGTGAATCCCAATCCCTACTATCGATATCCCTAGTGAATCCCTATCCCTACTATCGATATCCCTAGTGAATCCCTATCCCTACTATCGATATCCCTAGTGAATCCCTATCCCTACTATCAATATCCCTAGTGAATCCCTATCCCTACTATCGATATCCCTAGTGAATCCCTATCCCTACTATCGATATCCCTAGTGAATCCTATCCCTACTATCGATATCCTAGTGAATCCCAATCCCTACTATCGATATCCCTAGTGAATCCCTATCCCTACTATCGATATCCCTAGTGAATCCCTATCCCTACTATCAATATCCCTAGTGAATCCCTCTCCCTACTATCGATATCCCTAGTGAATCCCTATCCCTACTATCAATATCCCTAGTGAATCCCTATCCCTACTATCGATATCCCTAGTGAATCCCTATCCCTACTATCGATATCCCTAGTGAATCCCTATCCCTACTATCGATATCCCTAGTGAATCCCTATCCCTACTATCGATATCCCTAGTGAATCCCTATCCCTACTATCGATATCCCTAGTGAATCCCTATCCCTACTATCGATATCCCTATTGAATCCCTATCCCTACTATCGATATCCCTAGTGAATCCCTATCCCTACTATCAATATCCCTAGTGAATCCCTATCCCTACTATCGATATCCCTAGTGAATCCCTAGTGAAATCTAAATAGTAACCTCAAGAATCTTCATCGTATATAGTGTATTGGTGCTATTTACCACTTGTGTTGTTTTTATATAGAAACTTTCTCGGGAATTGCCTTCTGGGAACATGTCAATCTTTTTATTATGTTATGTTTGTCCAACCTTGGTTTATCGCTCACAACAGGCAATAGGACAATGTAGGGATGTGCTTTGGAAAACACCTTTTCTCTGGACTCCGGATATCCTCTCCCCATTGATGCAAGACACCAACTGCTGTCAGAAAGCTGGAGGTGGCATCTCTGATGATTCTTTATCCTGCTGCTTAGGTCCCCTGATGAATCCCAATATTGTTATTAATTACGCAATGGGGAAACACGTTGGGACAAATGGGACAGATTATGGGATGTTTTGTTTTTCATAGCAGAAACTATTTTATTATTTTAGTAATATGGCTCTGACCTCAACATTTACTGTTGTTTGTTTGCGTGTTTTCATGCTGGCCCATAAAGGTGTTGGAGAAACTATTTTAATGCATATTGATTTAATGTTATGTTTTAGTGAAGCTATTTTCTACACTTCTGTGATATGTCATCCCTACAGCATATAAATTATTCTGAGAGGGTTTATCCATGATTGGAAAAACAGAACTTATCATTTCCCAAAACAGCATCACACCTATCCTCAGGTTGTGTGTGGTATTGCAGCTCAGTTCAATTAAAGTTAATGGAGCCAAGTTGTAATACCACACACAATCTAGGGGCAGGTGTGGTGCTATTCCTGGATAACACCTTTAAGGTCTTCAGTGGGGTTCATGCATTTACTGAAACACCTAATTTTATTTCAAGATTTATGTGGCAATTTTGAGCAAGAAAAAACCTAACACTTGTATTTATTATCTTATTGGTCCAAACATGTACAGGCCATCAGTTTGGACTGAACCAGCTGACACAAATTTGCACTGACAAGGGGCTGGATTGCTTTTTAATTACTGATAGATTTAAGCTGTTGTCTTGGCTTTCCGTGCCTTTTTGTTCCTCCCTTTCTTCATTTTTATTTGTGTCATTTCACATTATTACACATAACTTAATTTCTGAGCTTATTTGTTTTGGTTTATTTGTATGTGTGGATTACTTGCGTTGTTACCAATATCTGGTGTAAATTGTATGTCAATAGCACCTTTGGAAATATATTTAGTGAGAAAAATGCTGATGTGTTCAATATTTATTTCACCCGCTGTATATTAGATAGCATAAGTCACTTAAATTTGGTGCGATTTGCACAAAATATAACAGGGTTGTATTTCCAACACTATTAATATATGGGCTCTCATCATTCACTATAAGTTTAGGGGCTTTTTAAGGTATGGATGCTTTTCCTCTGTTTAAAGGGCTACTCCGCCCCTAGACATCTTTCCCCCTATCCAAAGGATAGGGGATAAGATGTCTGATCTCGGGGGTCCCACCGCTGGGGGTCCCCCGATCCAGGCATGCTGGAAGTTATTCTTTTGCAACAGCTGGAGGCACCCTGGTTGGGAATAGCTAACATAAGCCTTGTGTATACATTACCAGGCACTTAGGACAAAATGATTTCCCTCCCTATTGGTTGCGCAGCAGGGGAGGTTCAAAGGACAAAGGAAACAACTGTTGAACCTGTAAGTAACAGCTGTAAGTATTTTACACTATTAGTTACTGCTGGTTTTCATGTCTGTATAGGGAGGTATGGAAAAAATTTTAGTTGAAGAGCTAAACTCATATGTTACACAGAATGTTTCAAGCTGGACCCTGAATGCACAGGAATGCTTCCTTATGCTGTGTGTTCTGTTGGGCCTGATCATTAAACCTTGTCTATCCTGAGGGTCTACAAGCTAATGGTTTGCTTTGAATAGCAGAGGGACCACCATCATTCTGCATCAGTGCTAACCATGCTTTTCATGTGGTCAGCCACAGATCTGTTATTCCCCCGTGTTGGTGATCAGGATCCGATTAAAATACTGCGGTCGTGCTATAAAGATTATTCAAGGAAATGGAAGTGAATTGGCAAATGACATTCAGTCAATGAGCGGCAAAAAAAAAAGGAAATTGGAAATAGTGGGATGAAGAGAGACTTTCAAGTCAGTAGAAAGCATTAACCATCAGCATTGTATGCCAACAAGAAAAATGGGTTCACTGTGGTTTCCTTGTTTTAGGATTTATATATCATGACTCAAAGTGGTCACTTCCAGCTGATTGTAAGTAACATAACCCTATAAGGCCAGGTTCTCACTCTGTGAAACTATGCCCACGTGTGGTGATCGGCCAATGGCCACACAATTATGCAGGTAATACTGCTATACTACCATAAAAATTGTGCAGCCATTGGCCACTATATGTAGATAAGCTTTCTTCCACATGCAGCTGCGGCAGGTCACATCCAGTGAATCATAAACTTTTGAGATTGTTTTAGGAGAAATTTTTCTATTGGCGGCTACTACTACCAGCTGTACACAGACCCACTTTTGTGTTGTCCATCATGTTCCATACTGTGCTGCTGCTGCTACTACTACTACTACTAGCCCTAAAAAGCCACACATCTCCTGCCCTGTTCATTATGTTCTATACTGTAGTGCTGCTGCTGCTTCTACTACTAGCCATAGACAGCTGCCCATCTATTGCCTTGTCCATTATGTTCCATACTGTACTGCTGCTGCTTCTACTACTAGCCCTACACAGACTAACATCTCCGGCCTTGTCCATCATGCTCCATACTGTAGTGCTGCTTCTACTACTACTAACCCTACACTGTCTAAAATCTCCTGCATTGTCGATCAAGCTTTATACTGTACTGCAGCTACTTCCTTCTACTAGCCCTACAAAACCTGACATCCCCTATCTTGTCTATAATGTTCCATACTGTAGTGCTGCTGTTACTACTATCCCTACACAGTAGCACATCTCCTTCATTGTCCATTATGTCCCATCATATAATGTACTGCTGCTGTTACTACTATCCCTACACCGTGGCACATCTCCTTCCCTGTCTATCATGTCCCATCATATAATGTACTGCTGCTCTTACTACTATCCCTACACCGTGGCACATCTCCTACCCCGTCCATCATGTCCCATCATATAATGTACTGCTGCTGTTACTACTATCCCTACACAGTCTCATATCTCCTACCACGTCCATCATGTCCCATCATATAATGTACTGTTGCTGAAACTCTACACAGAACAGGATATATATATATATATATATATATATATATATATATAAACTGAAACCTAAAGGACCTTAGAAAGTCAGGTTGTTTGTCTTTATCCTTCACAGCTGTTAGCTTGTATTGTACAGTTCTATATACCAGCTGCTGCAAAACATAATAGTCCACAACTGAGCTGCTGCAGCCCTTATTTCTGAAAAAGTATCAATTAATCAAGCAATGATGGACAGGAATCTTCCCTTTTCTCTTCAAAATAAGGTTCTGCAGCAGCTGGTGTGTGTGTATTATACATGTACTCCATAGTATACAGTAAATGATAAAAACTATTAAAAGTCAGATTGTCATTCTGTCCCCTGTAAAATGCACCTTAGCCTCATGCTGTTTATAGCTCAGAAACTGTCATAAATACAGTAGCAGCATTTACTAGGAACTTTAAATACATACATTTTTGTTATTACAGACACTGGAAAAGCCATCCTCTATTTCCTGGACTATAACTGGTAACTCTGGATTTGAGCTATGACACATTACTTCAGCTCAGCAAAGTACAGTCACTCACCTCAGGGGCGGATCCAGAGTCTAGTCTCGGGAGGGGCACTATTAGAGTATTTTGTGTTGTCGGACAGAAAATAAGTTGCTGCTTAAGGTACTTACAATATTAAATGTATCATACAGTCCTAACCTTGTTTAAGACTCATAGGCCATGTTCACACGTCAGAATTTACAATGTGGAATTCGGCACGGGCATTCCGCTGTAGAGTCCCGTTGAATTCAAAAGGATTCTGCTGCGCTGTGCTCACGGCAGAATATCCATGCCAGATGTTTCCACCATGGAAATTCCGTTATCTGTCTCCGCAGAAAGAATGAACACGTTCATTCTTTGTGCAGACACCGCACTGAACGCTTACACATCTAGGAGACGGCTGTCCGCACAGAGATTTTCCCTGCTGACAGATAGGATATGTTTAAACAGATATATCAATATTACAAAGATCATAAGACATTTTAAGCAGTTTACGTATAATATATTAGAATGTTTACATAAACAGGACTACGCATAGGACACGTGGTCACACATTTAATGGGAGATTTATCAAAACCTGTCCAGAGGAAAAGTTGACCAGTTGCCCATAGCAACCAAGGCCTTTTTACAAATGAAAGAAGTGATCTGATTGGTTGTTATGGGCAACTCAGTAACTTTTAGACTGGAAAAAAGGAGATTTTGTCTAAGACAAAGGAAAAGTTTTTTTTACACTAAGAACAATAAGGATGTGGAATCCTCTTCCTGCAGATGCGGTTTTATTAGTCTGTACAGACGTTTAAACAGCAACTGGATGAATATTTGCAAAAACATAACATTAATGGACATAGGCCCTGATTTGTTTAGCATGTTGTGATGCCCGTGCTGTAGCATGTTGTGATGCCCGTGCTGTAGCATGTTGTGATGCCCGCGCTGTAGCATGTTGTGATGCCCGCGCTGAAGAATGTTGTGATGCTCGTGCTGTAGCATGTTGTGATGCCCGCGCTGTAGCATGTTGTGATGCCCGCGCTGAAGAATGTTGTGATGCTCGTGCTGTAGCATGTTGTGATGCCCGCGCTGAAGAATGTTGTGATGCCCGCGCTGTAGCATGTTGTGATGCCCGCGCTGTAGCATGTTGTGATGCCCGCACTGTAGCATGTTGTGATGCCCGCGCTGAAGAATGTTGTGATGCCCGCGCTGTAGCATGTTGTGATACCCGCACTGTAGCATGTTGTGATGCCCGTGCTGTAGCATGTTGTGATGCTCGTGCTGTAGCATGTTGTGATGCCCCCGCTGTAGCATGTTGTGATGCCCGCGCTGTAGCATGTTGTGATGCTCGTGCTGTAGCATGTTGTGATGCCCGCGTTGTAGCATGTTGTGATGCCCATGCTGTAGAATTTACAGAAAATTATTTCCAGTATAATAATCAAATATACCAATTGCCACAGAATGGGAAAGTGCTAAAGAAGTTTTCACCATTTTAAAACTACAGCTCCCAGTATGACCTAAGCAGTGGTAAGGGGATGCTGGGAGTTGTTGTTTCACCCATCATTACTGCAGAACTTACAAGTGACTCCAGCTCTGATGGGAAATAGTGAGGAGGATACACGATGATCTCAGTGATTACAGGGGACATCTTCTCTATAGTGAGGAGAATACACAATGAAATCAGTGATTATAGGTGACATCTTCTCTATAGTGAGGAGAATACACAATGATATCAGTGATTACAGGTGACGTCTTCTCTATAGTGAGGAGAATACACAATGATATCAGTGACTACAGGTGACATCTTCTCTATAGTGAGGAGAATACACAATGATATCAGTGACTACAGGTGACATCTTCTCTATAGTGAGGAGAATACACAATAATATCAGTGACTACAGGTGACGTCTTCTCTATAGTCTTCCCTTATCTAATTCAGATGGTACATACCACCAGGACTTGTTCCAGCTAAATCTTCTCTCTGCAGAACTTGATGGTTCCTCACTATGTCAGCGGATTCTGATCCTCTATATGAAAACATTAATCATTATAATACTGCCAAACACTGTATCCTTTGAATATAATACTGCCAAACACTGTATCCTTTGAATATAATACTGCCACACACCGTACCCTCTGAATATGATACTACTACACACTGTACCCTCTGTATATAAAACCGCCACACACCGTAACCTCTGAATATAAAACCGCCACACACCGTATCCTCTGTATATAAAACCGCCACACACCGTAACCTCTGAATACCGTATATTACTACAACACACTGAACCCTCCGAATATAATACTACCACATACTGTGCTCTCTGAATATAACTTTGCCATGCACCCTCTGAATACAATACCGTAATGTATTGTGGCCCATAAAAACCATACTACCCCAAAAATTCCCTATAATATACACTGTGGCCGACATATATAACTGTCTTTAGACAGTTTTTTGTGTCTAAAAATCTAGCAAAAAAGGCGCAAGCAGGGTTTATTTGTGCCCTTTTTGGCGCTTGAGTTGCAATCCACTGATTTTGGCAATACACATGATATGAACTGCGTCTATTTGTGAAAGGCCCAAAAAAGGCACAAAGCCACTGAAAAGTCTCTAAAACTACATCAGCCCAGACTTAGCTTTTTGGTGTATGTGAAGAGTGAAATTTTAGAAAATGTGACCTGCACAAAATTTATCAAATGGTCTGCTACCTTTTAATAAATTTGGTGCTCCTACACAGAAAAATACTTCACTTACACCTACAATGGTAAATGCCGGCCTATACCTCTGAAATGCAAAACACTCTGTGCCCCTCACTTATAGTAATAATGCCCCATCCTTGCCCCCACATAATAATTATAATCCGTCCTGTTACCCCCACATAATAATAATAATAATAATGCTGTCTGTCCTGTGCCCCTCACATATAATGCACCCTGCCCTGTTCCCCTCACATATAATGCCCCCGGTCCAGCCCCCTCAGGGGGCATTATATGTGAGGGGCACAGGGCATTGGGCATTATATGTGGAGGCACAGGACAGCCCCCCCCCCCTGACATATGTCCCTGACTTATAATGCCCCCTGTCCTTTGCCCCTCACATATAATGCCCCGTGTCCTGTGCCCCTCACATATAATGCCCCCTGAGGGGGCAGGACAGGGGGCATTATATGTGAGGCGCACAGGACATGGGGCATTATATGAGAGGGGTATTATATGTGAGGGGCACATGTCAGGGGGCATTATATGTGGGGGCACATGACAGGGGGCATTATATGTGAGGGGCACATGATGGGGGCATTATATGTGAAGGGCACATGACAGGGGGGCATTATATGTGACTGTGAGGGGCACAGGACAGGGGGTATTATAAGTGATGGGCACATGACTTTGGGTATTATAAGTAAGCGGAAAATGTCAGGGGGGCATTATTTGTGCATTATATGGGCACATGACAGGGGGGCCACTGTCATGTGGCCCCACATATAATGCCCCCTGACATGTGCCCGTCACATATAATGCCCCCCTGTCATGTGCCCCCCACATATAATGCCTCCCTGACATGTGACCCTGACGTATAATGCCCCCTGTCCTGTGCCCCTCACATATAATGCCCCATGGCCTGTGCCCCTCACATATAATGCCCCCCTGACATGTGCCCCTCACATATAATGCCCCCTGAGGGGGCAGGACAGGGGGCATGTGAGGGGCACCTGTCAGGGGGGCATTATATGTGAGGGGCACAGGACATGGGGTATTATATATGAGGGGCACATGACAGTGGAGGGTCCTGTCATGTGCCCCCACATATAATGCCCCCTGACATGTGCCCCTCACTTATAATTTGCCCCTCTCACTTATAATTTGCTCCCCGCCCCCTCACCTTTCTCACGCCCGTCACCTTCTCACACGCTGCGGCTGCTCCGTTCCTGCAGTCAGTGAAAGCCGCGGGGACGTGATCTCCGGGCGCCGGCGCGATGATGTGATGTCATCGTGCCGCCGCCGGCCTGCCATGATTGGCTCTCACTGACTGCAGGAATGGAGCAGCCGCGGCTTGTGATAGTAAGGTGATGGGTGTGAGAAAGGGGTGGTGGAGCGGGACAGCTGACAGCTCCCGCTCCACCATGCTATATAGTACAGGAGGAGGGGCAACAATCTTGGGGGGGGGGCATTGCCCCGTTGCCCCCCCCCCCCCCTGGATCCGCCACTGATCTCACCTACTGTATGATGAGAGTGGAGATGAGTCCTGTGCCAGGATGTAAGTATTGCTGCTGGTGGAGTTCTGTGCCCACTGGAGCTCATTGTGGCAGACTTGATGAAGATATAATGGTAGGTTGTATCCAGCTTGGGGAGAACATTGTGGATCAGGTTGAGGAATTTTATCTAGTCTTTTGAGGGTATACTGGCTGGTAATGTATATAGAGCTGGTACTATGTGGATAACACAATGTAGCTTATAGATTCCAAAAACCTCTTTTGTCCTATGTGTAGTCACTTAGTTACTTCAGTAGTATTCCCTATATAAAATTCAATTTCCTCTCATTAGCTATTGTGATTTCCTATAAATAATCCTCAGAGGGGTTTTCTGTAAATACAAATAAATCACCGTACAAATGAAAAGTCCTACAACTTCAATTCCACATCACTCAAAATGTAAGTTTGCTTTAAGTGACTAAGAATATTATTATTCATATTCACAGGTTGCCTGAAGATAACCAGTCCTAGAAGCAGCTGAATGTGGATATAACTGCATGGAGCAGAGGAGATAACCCAGCAGCTGCACCAATCTCATTGACAGTTTGCTACAATGTAATAATCTGAAGTCTATTTGTACCCAAATGGAAACAATTGTGTCCAATTCCAATTGTATCCAGGACTAGGTATCTATCTGTCCTTAGTCTCTATAGGGGAGATTTATCAAAACCTGTGCAGAGGAACAGTTGACCAGTTGCCCATAGTAACCAATCAGATCGTTTCTTTTATTTTCCAGAAGCAATCTGATTGGTTGCTGTGGGCAACTGGTCAATTTTTCTCTTCACAGGTTTTGCTAAATCTCCCCCATAAGTAAACAATAATGTTCTTACAGAAAACAATCAGATTTTAATCCAGTTTTTAAAGCTAAAGAAAGGTACAGATCAAGGCTCAAAGATCAAAAATAGACCTGGGTATTTTTTGAATATGCATCCCGTTTTTGTAGGTGGTGGTCTGACTGCTGGGATTCCTACCAATCATCTCGGCTCAAGTGGCCCTCCAGTTGGTACAAAGCTACAATATCCAACATGTTTGGAGAGACACAGATTGGGGTACAATTTCACCAATCATCTCCTCAAAACTTACAAGTGACTTCAGCACTCATGGGACATTCAGGCATAATAATCAATGATATCAACAAGTCACAGGTGATGTCTTCTCTGTTGTATTTACTTTTCCTTTCTTCTTCATCTGGTTCAGAAGCCAGTGCTTCTTCCAGCTACATCTTCTCTCCACAGAGTTTGAGGTCCAGTTATAATTGGCTCCTCACATTGACCCTTTAGATTTCCATGATCAATACTGATCACAGCATCTAGAGTGGAATTTTGGGGTCCGGTGAGTGAAGATTGTGCCATTGGGCACTTGCATTATGCAGCTCTTCCAGGATCTTTTTGTATAGTCTGCCTTTTGACAGGCTGTACAAGTGGATCACTGATATTATTGATCAGTGCTATGCAATTGCATAGAACTGAGAAGTAATAGCAATCACCCTATGAGAACTTGAGAAATGTAAGCCCCTCCTCAATAAAAATTTTTTTATCACCCTCCTTTTTCCATTTTACAAATAAAGAAAAACAAACAAAAAAAACTATAAATAACATATTTGGTATTGCCGCATAAACAAATGTCCAAACTATTTAAAAATAATGTAAATGATCCTCTACTGTTAATGATTTAAACATTAAAGAAGTACGGAATTGCTTATTTTTAGTCACATCAAATCCCAGAAATACTGGATAGCCTTTAATGTGCCCCGTGTGCTCCGGGGAGCGTCACTCACCTGTCCCTGATGTTCCAGACCGTCCTTTTCATGCTCTGCTGCATGGCCGTCACTCTCCTTCGCTGTCTCCACGTCACCACGCACACCGTCCCGTCGTCCAATAGGAGCAGCGTGCGCAGCGATGTGATGACGGGGATGGAGAGCGATGATCCAGGGCAGCGGTGACGATCCAGAGCGGCGGGGACACGTGAGTATAACTTTCTATGTGATTATTGCACGGATCCCTCAACATATCATGGATTCAAGTAATGAAGGTTCATTTGGAATTAATTACCATCGTATGTTGAGGGATCACTGCACATAGATAGATATGAATTGTGTTGTACATGTTATCGTAAAATGAAAGGTGTCATTACAAAGTACAATTGGTTGCCCATAGACTAAGCCCTCATATGGGTCTGTGGAGGGAAAAATAAAAGAGATATGTCTCTTAAAAAAATAGGGAAAAACAAAAATGCACACACTGCAATTGGCTGTGTCCTCAAGTTCAAAATGGGTTGTGTCCTTGAAGGGGTTAAAGCTGGTAATTCAGAATTATTACAACACAGTGAAATTTGTTGAAGCAATAAAAAGTAAATATTTTCCCAAACTGTACAACACAAAAGAAACAATAAACTCTGATTAAATGAAATGTATTTACAAAATATTTCTATATATGATGTTGAAATATATAAATAGATCTGGTTTGTTAGGTTACAGAGATCATATATTAATATTATATAGTATTATATAGTATTAATAACAAAGAAAACAAATGCTTTCTAGGAATACAAACAAAAAGTCTAACGCTCTCCATGATAAGTTTTCAGGAGCAGTTTTTGGATGATGTTACTATTGTCTATTAAAAAGGTTTTATAGATGATCTCTATTGTCATCAGCATAGAATTTGCAGTTTGCAAAGTGATTTTAATAGGAGATCTCTGAACTTTAAGACATTACAGTTAATCCAATTCTATTACACTTTTCATCACCCTTAAAAATGCAGATTTAGTAAGTAAATGACTGATGTGCACATAAAACAATATTTGCAGAACACAACAAAATATCCATCTATCTTCTAATATATATATATATATTTATATATATATATATATATATATATATATATATATAATCTAGTTATCTTCTAAATATAATCTATCTATCTAGTCTATCTACATTACAGTTAATCCAAGACTTTTACACTTTTCTTCACTTCATCTTTACCCTTAAAGGGGTTCTCCACTGCCCTGTCTTCCGGAGCTCCGCTCGCAGCGTCCGAAAGTTTATTACTCCAGATGCTGTGTGCGGGCTTCCATGTTTGAGGCCGCACCCTCGTGAGGTCATGTCCGCCCCCTCAACGAAAGTCTGTCAAGCCCCCTTCCTATAGACTTTCGTTGAGGGGGGCGGGCGTGACGTCACGAGGGGGCGAGCGTGACGTCACGAGGGGGCGGCCTCGAACACGGAAGCCCGCACACAGCGTCCGCAGTAATAAACTTTCGGACGCTGGGAGTGGAGCTCCGGAAGACAGGGCAGTGGAGAGCCCTTTAAACGACCACTGTAATTTGGATTGATGGTTGTCTGAGTGTTCAGATCTCCACCGATCAGGGGAACAAGCTGGGAGAAGTGTGTTTTCTCCAAGATCCGTGTCAAACTCCCAATGTAAATCTATGAGTGTGTCTTAATTATGTGACACCAAGGCAGGGAGAGGAGCATGTGCAACGTAGACTCCTGGCTAAATCTCCTGATCGGCAGAGGTCTAAACACTAAACTTTTTGTCATGCTGGTAGGACATGTGAAAAGTGTTTCCAAATAAAGGATACTATGTGAAAACCAGCAGATTTAGTTAGTAGATGAATGATGTGTACATAAAACATTTACAGAACACGACAAAATATCTATTGTCTAACTATTATCTATCTTCAATTATCTACATATTTATCTATCACTAGCTGAGTACCCGGCGTTGCCCGGTTTTTCCTTCCTCATTCTTGTTGGGGAGGAAAATCAACAAAGGAGTAAGCTTTTGACTTCATATCCTGTCCTCATATATTGTTGTCATATCCCAACCCCATATCCCGTCCTCATACCCCGACCTCCTATCCCAACCTCCTATCCCGACCTCCTATCCCGACCTCCTATCCCGTCCTCCTATCCTATCCTCCTATCTCGACCTCCTATCCCGTCCTCCTATCTCGACCTCCTATCTCGACCTCCTATCCCGTCCTCATATCCTGTCCTCCTATCTCGACCTCCTATCCTGTCCTCCTATCTCGACCTCCTATCCCATCCTCCTATCACAACCTCCTATCCTGTCCTCCTTTCCCGACATCCTTTCCCGGCCTCCTATCCCGTCCTCCTTTCCCGACCTCCTATCCCGTCCTCCTTTCTTGACCTCCTATCCCGTCCTCCTATCTAGACCTCCTATCCCGTCCTCATATCCCGACCTCCTATCCCGACCTCCTATCCCGACCTCCTATCTCGTCCTCCTATCTCGTCCACCTATCTCATCCTCCTATCCCGTCCTCCTATCTCGACCTCCCATCCTTCTATCCCGTCCTCCTATCTCGACCTCCTATCCCATCCTCCTATCCTGGCCTCCTATCCCGACCTCCTATTCCGACCTCCTATCCCGACCTGTAATATGTGACCAGGTATTGAAATATCTCCAACTGTATGGAAGTTATGTGGGAACATACATTTCCCATTGATTTGCATGGGACTTTAAACAAAAACCCTGACACTCACAAATAAGGGTAGTTAAGGGTTAAATTAACTATCCTATATTTTAAGTGGATATATAAGTAACATGTGACCAAGTATTATCGAAATATCTCCAGCCGTTTGGAAGTTATGCAGTAACATAAATTTCCCATAGACTTGTATGGGACTTTAAACATAAACCCCGCCCCTGGCAAATGGGGGTAGGTAAGGGTTAAATCACCTATCCTATGTTTGTTGTTGACATATAAGTAACATGTGTGCCAAGTTTCATGTTAATATCTTTAGCCGTTTGGAAGTTTTTGTGGAACATACATACACACACACACACACACACGTTGAGTTTTATATATATAGATTTATCTGACTAATGATCCATGTGCTCCTGGTAGGACTTGGAGTACACGATGACATCATCTAGGTGCAACAGGACTCTCTGAAAGTTTAGATGGCCCAGGCACTGCTCCACCAGATGCTGGAAAGTAGTAGGGGCATTGCACAGCCCAAACGGCATACTCTTGAATTCGAACAGTCCCATGGGTGTCAGGAAGGCTGTCTTCTCTCGGTCTTCCTTGGCCATAGGCACTTGCCAATACCCACTGGTTAAGTCCAAGGTGGAGAAGTAGGCAGCCGACCCGAGTGCTGTAAGTGACTCTTCGATTCTTGGAAGGGAATAAGCGTCCTTATGTGTGACATTGTTCAGTTTCCTGTAGTCGACACAAAATCGTATGGTCCCATTCTTCTTCTTGACCAAGACATGGGGCGCTTCACAGGGACTCTGACTCTCTTGAATGATGTCTGCGTCTTTCATGTCAACCAGCATCTTCTTAACGGTTTGATACATGCCTGGCACGACCGGACGGTGTCTTTCTTTCATAGGTGGGATGTCGCCTGTCAGAATCCGATGCTGACTCATAGACGTACCACCAATGTCTGTGGGGTGCTTACTGAAAGCCTCGTGATGCCTCTTGGCGACATTGATGACTCTACTGACTTGATCTCTTGTGCCCACCAGGTCTCAGGGGGACTTACAGCAGATTCCGGAGATGCTTGGGCTGTCCGCTGTCGGGCCATCTAGCATTCTGTTAAGATTTCCCTTGATTCTAGAATATACAGTTGGGCAACTGGAGTGTATTTAGGTAAGACTGTAGCCACATCGGACAGATTGACTAACCGGACTGGAACTCTCCCATTGGTAACTGTGACAAGGCTTCTGGCAGCACAGACTAGGGGATGATCTTCCAACTGTATAGGCTCTAGCAGGACTTGATAGTCCTTGTTTCTTACTCCAAGACGTGCACGGCACCAAATGATTGTCTCTGTGTTGGGTTGTAAGGTCACGACTTGATGTCTTGAATTTGCACTCTGCAAACTTCACCTTGCTGGTTGGCAAACTTCTGCTCTGCCTGTAGAACCTTTAAGTGGTGCTGCGCAGCCCGCTGGCCTGAAGGGGACATATAGGGTAGAGAGGCATGCAAAGAATCTACAACTTCAGCAAAACAGTGTTTCATGATATTCATCCCCAATATCAACTCTGCAGACTCCTTATCAGACACATCAGTTACAATCACTCCCCGCCCTCTAAGTACATGTTTCCCCAACTGGATGGTGGGCTCCCAATATCCATGTCTTGATATTGGTTTCCTGTTATCTGCTACTACCCTGAAATCAACTTTGTAATGTTCACATAACAAATTAGCATTCCAGTGCTTATAAAACACATCTTTGGATATAGTAGACACTTGTGACCCTGTATCTATCAACGTCTCCAATTGTACACCTTCTACAATGACCTTTACATAGTGGCAGGGGGCGACATAAATTGAGAGTGCCGACTTAGGTCGTTCTGAGTTCGGACCTGGTGCCTGTTTTCCTGAGGTCTGGTCCGCGACCTCAGGGGAAATCTGTTTAAATCCCAACATTGTACTTTCCAATGCTCAGATTTATTACAATAGGTACCAAAGGGTCTTTGAGTCCCTGGGGGCCTATTGGGCCAAGGATTGCAGGGGTTAACAGGACAGGGAGCAGAAACAGAGACGGGTTTCCTATGTAGGGGGCGGTTCTTGATCAGGTGGAGTGGCCCGACAGGCAAGCTCCTTCACAGCCTGAGTCAATTGTTCAATGTCCTACTTAACACTCTGAAATTCTGAGGCTGTGGCGACTGGTAGGGTAGTGGACACTGGGCTGAGAGCCGGTGGTGGTGGCATGGGTCCGGCTACCACCCTTAGTGGCTCTGGGACAGGGGGATCATTTTCTTCTGACTCAGTCCCGGAGTCTATCACCTGAATAGCCAACCTCTTAAAAGTGGGGAAAAACAGACTGGGTTTTTGCACTGCTAACATCCTCAACTGAGCTTTGTCCCATTTATTATGAGCCCCATCAATAAATCTGTCCATCAATACTTTGTTATCCTGATCGGGAGTGATACCATCTAGCTTTTGAACAGTCTCTAAGGCATTCTGTAGGGCTACGGCATAAGCTCTTAGAGTCTCACCTGGTTTCTGACGCCTCTCATACAACTGGAGACGTACCTCTAACGGAGAATGTGACTCAAATACCTGGTACAGCCCTTCAAATATCTACTCTACAGTTGCCTTCTCAGAGGCGGGCCAGATGTGTACTTCCTCAAGTGCTGGTCCCTGTAGTTGTCCTGTGAGCAGTTGCACCTGTTGATTAGGAGGGAGGGAGTAAAAGACAAACAAACTCTGGGTCTTCTCCTTGAAATCCCTCAGGGTGAAGGGGTCTCCGTTGTAGATAGGGAGGACAGGATTCCCAAGAACACTGGTGCTGATGCTGGAGCACCCACATTGTCGACGTGAACTGCAAGCAAAATCAGCAGAATTCTGGCCACTGGAGCAGCAGACGCTCCCACTTCTGGTGATGAAGGGGCACTGTCACCAGGTTGATCTGGAGAGCTAGGCGCTGACATCTTGTAGATCTCTTTGAGAACGCTGTCACTTTAAGATGATTTGAGTGTGCTGTCACTTGAAGATGATTTAAATGCGCTGTCATTTTAAGATTATTTGAGTGCGCTGTCTCTTTAAGACTTCCGGTAAGGTGCTGCGGCAGCTTAATCTTGGCTAACTGGGACCCTCTGAGTGGCGCTCCCCCACTATACAGCAAGTACCCGGGGACACTGTGGGGCACTAAGGGGTTAATCCGAGTCGCAACCATTGCCGGAGACACTGCAGGAGATCTTTGATTTATGCACAGTCTGCTCTGCAGCGGGTGCTTGACTGTATATCGCAGAGATGGATGCAGCCGCTGGAACCTTCAATATGGCTGCGCCCAGGGAACTTCCGGTTTCGTCTGGCTAGTGAAGTCTTCCCCCATGCTACACGGGGCGGATCTTTAGTTCCACCTCGCAGACTGAAGAGGCGTCACCACTGGGGACTGAAGGGACGGAGCTGCACCCGCTCGCGTGCGGAAAACACTAGACTATGTTTAACCCCTAGACTACGTTGCACACTCTGCAATGGCAATTAACAGTCTTTCTTTCACCTTCCCCCCCCCCCCCTCTATTTTACAAGCACCTGCCTGTAACGCTCTGCAATTAAAACAGTTCCGTACACTTTTCTGGCACAAATTTTTTCACATCAGCATGTGATTTTTCTCGGACGCAGTTCAGACTAGGGAGGAGGACTTGTGGCTTTGTGGCATATGGCACACACCCGAATCCTGTTCGTGATGTCAAAATTTAGATGTGGTGAGCCACGGGTTGTGATGTGAGGTGTAAAGGCAGATGTTGCCCAGGGGTAGATGGTATTAACCCCTTCATGTTTGTGATGCCAGGGTGTGATTTAACCTTATTCACCCGAAGGTAGCACCACTAGTCCTAGGTTGGGCAGGGGCAAATAATAGTCCAAGGCCAGGTTAAGGTTAACGGTAGCTTTTACTGAGGTAGACAGATGGTACAGTCTATACAGTTTGGCCAGGATCCCAGAGAGGTGACCAGTAACACGGGGGACCTCGCAGCTTGTTGGGACTTGCAGTGACTTGACAGACTATAGGTGCCGGCCACTCTGAATACAATTAACTTTACTTGACTGAAGATGACACATGACACATAATAAAGACGACTTGACTAACTGACTTGTGGCTGCAATTTAGGTTGAGGCCTCCAGATGTGCTGAACACTGACCCTGAGACGTCTGGACTGGACTGGACTGAACTTCAGCAGGAAAGAAGAGAGATTGTAGCTCCTCCCTATCTTATAAAGGGGCCTGTGCAAGGAGCCCATAGGCTACCTATGGGTCACCTGGTGCTCTCTGGGTAACAAACATATGACTTAAACATGTGACAAACATTATCATGTGACTAACAATCATGTGACTAACATCAAAGGTCCTTTCCACTTAATATACAACCTATTCACATTATGGGGGAACACTGCAGGAGAGCCCTGAGGACGTACAGGGACTCAACCTGACAGGACTGTAGGATCCTATCCCGTACTGGGATACCACATTTAAACATTTAGACATTAGAGTTAAGCAAATTCTAATACACTTTTCATCACTTTTCTACAATACTTGATTAAAAATAACAACAGAAAAAAAAAACAAGCAGATTCAGCTACTAGATTAGTGATGTGCACACCAAATTTACATGGCAAAAATCTATCATCTATTTAACTATCTATGTACCTATCTCTCTATGTACCTATCTATTTATGTACCTACTGTATATATTTATCTATCTATCAGTCTATTCCTCTATATTTCTGTCAGTCTATTTATTGATCTATTTATTTATTTATCAATTGATCTATCATCATTTTATCTACCCATAATTTATCTGTAATCTCTTTCTTTTTCTCTTTCTTCTTTTACTGGGTTTTCAGGAAATATTTTCATCTGTATTTTAAATAAACCAACCACACAGCAAAAAAAAAAAAAAAAAAAGATTTGCACCTTTTTTTCAATTTTGGACCCTTTCCTGATTTTGCGAAAATACTGGACACAATGTGAACCCAGCCTATCTATCTACACGAAAAAGATGCAGAAGCAGCACAACCAAAGCAGTGTAGAAAGATCCTGGGGTGCAGGCAGTAAAGCACGGTCCCAATCACAGACCATGAAGGTACATCCAAAACAAGAATTGATCCTTGCAGCACACCCGTATAGTGGAAAAAAGTTTATTCACCCATCAGGACATGTCCTGATGGGTGAATAAACTTATACTTTTTTACTCTATACGGGTGTGCTGCAAAGATCAATTCTTGTTTTGTATCTATCTATCTATGTTTCTATCTATCTATCTCATATCTCTCTATCTATCTCATATCTAGCTATCTATCTCATATCTATCTCATCTCATATCTATCTATCTATCTCATATCTAACTATCTTATATCTGTCTATCTATCTCATATCTATCTATCTATCTATCTCATATCTCTCTATCTATCTCATATCTAGCTATCTATCTCATATCTATCTCATCTCATATCTATCTATCTATCTCATATCTAACTATCTTATATCTGTCTATCTATCTCATATCTATCTATCTGTCTATCTATCTATCTATCTATCTCATATCTATCTATCTATCTATCTATCTATCTATCATTTTCACAAAATTCCAACAGAGCAGCACATCCACAGGAATTAGAGAGGTGCCAGCAGCAAGGTAGCCCGGTCCAGGCAGTCACACATCCAATGTAGTAATCCGCAGCACTCAAGGAGTAAGGTGCAAAATGAAGGTGCTTTATTCCATACTAATACAGAGCAACGTTTCAGCTGCCCTGCAGCCTTTCTCAAGCATCAAAGTAGTGACAAACAGGAAGTATATAAAGGTGTACAAGTGATTACAACATTACGAGTATGCAATCAATTCATTAAGGCATACATAAATATAAAATATAAAACATAATAAGATACAGGGTCATTCCACCACTGTAATTTAAGATGAGCAGTGAGCAGTGTTTTAAAAATGGAAAATGCAGATCAAAGGCTGCAAAACATTATAAAAATTGCCAAAATACATTAACAATCATAATTAATAAACATGTGCAAAACTCACAATAACAATCAAGTAGGCGGAATATGATGGCTGCCCTCAACCCTATAACCATATAAGGAAAGCGCCATGATTAGTGATTCACATCCCGGAACGTGTGGCATGTTGGTAGCTGGAGGCGCCAGGTCACATGACCTCCTCCGCCACCACACGTCACATCCGGTGTTAATGTAAACATTTCTGGTTGCTGTACAGAGAGTCGGGCAGACCGATGGTTCCGGAAGCGAGGCTGGTCATGTGATAATCACATGACTCGGCCTCGCTCCGTCCGCATCTTCCTGTCCTATTTTCTCCTTTCTGCGCTACCGTGCTTGTCCGGGGAATATCTCTGTCAGTAGGTGCAACATCGAGCCGCGTGGCCGTCACACATAGTTCTAAGTTTGAAAAATACAAAAGAAAGTATAAAAAATAGTTAGAAGAGCGATAGTGATAATTGATAATAGATAAAAAATAGAGTGAATAAAAGTAAATAAAGTAAAAAATAAAAAATTTACAAAAAATAAAAAATATTAAATCATATTAATGTGCTACACAGTACCTGTTCTGTTGTTACACTTGGCACATCTTTCCCTCTCACCTCTAGGTCTTTCCCTTACCCCCGAACTGTGTAATTACACGTGTGCTGACAGGGAATCCTCTGATACCCGCAGGCATCGTTGATGTCTGCCGGAAATTCAGAGTGAGATTTACCATAAACAAGGTGGGCATTTCGTCTGAGGGGGGCCTGCATGTGCATCCAAACAAGCAAATTTAGGTTTTTGTGTCTTGCGAGTACCTCACAATAAATAAAATGAAATAAAATATAGTTTACTCACACGATCCCCACCTCTTTTCAGAGGAGGAGAGTGGTCTAAGAGAACAAATCTAAGGTCCCACTCGGGGTGACACATTTCAGTGAAGTGTTGTGAATCACTAATCATGGCGCTTTCCTTATATGGTTATAGGGGTGAGGGCAGCCATCATATTCCGCCTACTTGATTGTTATTGTGAGTTTTGCACATGTTTATTAATTATGATTGTTAATGTATTTTGGCAATTTTTATAATGTTTTGCAGCCTTTGATCTGCATTTTCCATTTTTAAAACACTGCTCACTGCTCATCTTAAATTACAGTGGTGGAATGACCCTGTATCTTATTATGTTTTATATTTTATATTTATGTATGCCTTAATGAATTGATTGCATACTCGTAATGTTGTAATCACTTGTACACCTTTATATACTTCCTGTTTGTCACTACTTTGATGCTTGAGAAAGGCTGCAGGGCAGCTGAAACGTTGCTCTGTATTAGTATGGAATAAAGCACCTTCATTTTGCACCTTACTCCTTGAGTGCTGCGGATTACTACATTGGATATCTATCTATCTATCTCATATCTATCTATCTATCTATCTCATATCTATCTATCTATCTCATATCTATCTATCTATCCATCTCATATCTATCTATCTCATATCTATCTATCTCATATTTATCTATCTATATCATATCTATCTATCTATTCATCTCATATCTATCTATCTATCTATCTATCTATCTCATATCTATCTATCTCATATCTATCTATCTCATATCTATCCATCTCATATCTACCTATCTCATATCTGTCATCAATCTATCATCTATTTATCTATTTGTCTATTATCTATCTATCTATCTACCTACCCCTGTAGTATGGCCTAATGTGGCCACCCATCTGTCACCTCATCTACAAGCTTTTAGATGATTTGCCTATTTCAGCATGTGTTACAATATAGTCTTTCTATTGTTTTTTGTTTATGTGTGCCCCCCTCAGTGAGTTACACATTAAACAGGGAATTTGCTATTTTGTATAGTTTAGAATTGTTTGTAAATGGGTTTGAATCACCAATTTTTTTTCAGAGTGGGTGTGGGTGGGAAGAAGAAGGACATTTAAAACGCTGACACAGACCTATCCTCTCCTGTCTTTAAAATAGGCAAAGTGCTGACTGTGCATTTCCCCACCCACCCACTTCCCTGGATTTACACACACACAATACAAGTCTTTGTGCATTAGTGCCCATATGTATAGAATATTGATTATGGGATCTTTTTGTAACCATTAAAGTACCACACCTAAACCCTTAGTCCACAGAAATAAAGAAATTCAAACTAAGTGAGATATTTTTTTTAGCATCTCCATTCTGTATAAATTAAGAAGCCGTGAAATCTGATTCAGAACATAAGTGATCATATAGTGGGAAGTTTAAAAGTACAGTTCTAATTCCTGACAAGTGCATACAAGATGAACTGTCTAATGTTATTTATCCGGATGAATATTGTTCCACACATGAACTGTTTATCCTCAGTTGTGTAATATTGTTAAACTATAATAATAAACACAAAAACATCCTTTACAGATTCATCACAATCATGTTTTTATGGTACACTTTTTGGATATGTTAAGGAGCGGGGCCGTGACATCACGAGCCTCCGCCCTGCATCGCCAGTCATCCGGCATGGAGCAAAGTTTGCTTCGTGCATCGGATGTCTGGGGTGCCGCAGCCGAGATCACGGGGGTCCCCAGTGGCGGGACCCCAGCGATCAGACATCTTATCCCTTATTCTTTTGATAGGGGATAAGATGTCTAGTGGCGGAGTACCCCTTTAAAGGGGTACTCCACTGGAAAATATCAACTGGTGCCAGAAAGTTAAACAGATTTTTAAATTACTTCTATTAAAAAATCTTACTCCTTCCAGTATTTATCAGCTGCTGTAAGATTCACAGGAAGTTCTTTTCTTTTTGAATTTCCTTTCTGTCTGACCACAGTGCTCTCTGCTGACACCCTCTGTCCATGTCAGGAACTGTCCAGAGTAGGATAGGTTTTCTATGTGGATTTGCACTACTTTGGACAGTTCCTAAAATGGACAGAGGTGTCAGCAGAGAGCACTGTGGTCAGGCAGAAAGGAAATTCAAAAAGAAAACTGCTCATCAGTCATTGTTGCATCTACCACAGTAGTGAACCTATATTGTGGTCCATAAATGCACTTGGGGTTGAGGATCATCTGTTATTTTAGACCACATCAGTGAATTTGTCTAATGTTTAAATTTCATGCATCCACACGTTTATCATAGTTACATAGTTACATAGTTACATAGTTAGTATGGTTGAAAAAAGACATACGTCCATCAAGTCCAACCAGGGGATTGAAGGGAAGGATGTAAGGGAATAAGGGAAAGGGATGTAGTTTTATAATTCTGCATAAGCATTAATGTTATTTTGTTCCAGGAATGTATCTAACCCTGCTTTAAAGCTGTTAATTGTTCCTGCCGTGACCAGTTCCTGAGGTAGACCGTTCCATAAATTCACAGTCCTCACGGTAAAGAAGGCGGGCCGCCCCTTTAGACTAAACCTTTTCTTCTCCAGACGGAGGGAGTGCCCCCTCGTCCTTTGGGGGGGTTTAACCTGGAACAGTTTTTCTCCATATTTTTTGTATGGGCCATTTATATACTTATATACGTTTATCATATCCCCCCTTAAACGTCTCTTCTCAAGACTAAACAATTGTAACTCCTTTAATCGCTCCTCATAGCTAAGATGTTCCATGCCCCATATTAGTTTAGTCGCGCGTCTCTGCACCCTTTCCAACTCCGCAGTGTCCCTTTTATGGACTGGTGACCAAAACTGAACAGCATATTCCAGGTGAGGCCGTACCAATGCTTTATAAAGGGGGAGTATTATGTCCCTGCCCCTCGAGTCCATGCCTCTTTTGATACATGACAATATCCTGCCGGCTTTGGAAGCAGCAGCCTGACATTGCATGCTATTCTGTAGTCTGTGATCTACAAGTACACCCAGATCCTTCTCTACCAGTGTCTCTGCCAGTTTAATCCCCCCTAAGACATACGATGCATGCAGGTTATTAGTACCCAGATGCATAACTTTACATTTATCCACATTGAACCTCATTTGCCAAGTGGATGCCCAGACACTTAGTCTATCCAAGTCATCTTGTAACTTATGCACATCCTCTATAGACTGTACCGTGCTACAAAGCTTGGTGTCATCTGCAAAGATAGAAACAGAGCTGTTAATACCATCCTCTATATCATTGATAAATAAATTAAACAGCAGCGGGCCCAGTACTGAACCTTGGGGTACACCACTAATAACCGGGGACCAATCAGAGTACGAATCATTGACCACCACTCTCTGGGTACGATCCATGAGCCAGTGTTCAATCCAGTTACAAACTAAAGTTTCCAAGCCCAAGGACCTTAACTTACCTGTCAGACGTCTGTGAGGGACAGTATCAAACGCTTTGGCAAAATCCAGAAACACTATATCCACAGCCATTCCTCTGTCAAGGCTTCTACTCACCTCTTCATAAAAGCAAATTAGATTGGTTTGACAACTTCTATCCTTAGTAAACCCATGCTGGCTATCACTTATAATACTATTATCCCCTATGTATTCCTGTATGTAATCCCTTATAAGTCCTTCAAACAATTTACCCACAATGCACGTTAGACTTACCGGTCTATAATTGCCTGGCGAAGACCTAGAGCCCTTCTTGAAGATTGGTACCACATTAGCCTTGCGCCAGTCCCTTGGCACAATACCAGACACCAGAGAATCTCTAAATATCATGAACAAGGGTACAGATATTACTGAACTTACCTCTCTAAGAACTCTTGGGTGTAGTCCATCCGGCCCTGGAGATTTGCTTACATTTACTTTACTTAACTTACCTTGTACCATCTCTACATTAAGCCAGTTCAGTACATTACATGATGTGTTACCAGCACTGACCTGGCCAATGTCAGCTCCTTCTTCCATAGTATATACAGAACTAAAGAACCCATTCAGTAGCTCCGCCTTCTCTTGATCGCCCGTGACAACCTCCCCATTATCATTATTAAGGGGTCCTACATGCTCGGTCCTTGTTTTTTTTTGTATTTATATATCTAAAAAAATATTTAGGATTAGTTTTGCTTTCTTCGGCCACCAGTCTCTCATTTTGAATTTTTGCTGTTTTTATTACATTTTTACAGATTTTATTAAGCTCCTTGTACTGTTTAAATGTTATAGCTGACCCATCAGATTTATATTTTTTGAAGGCTATTTTTTTGTTGTTTATTGCTCTTTTAACATCATTTGTCAGCCATGTAGGATTTAGTTTTAATCGTTTATATTTGTTCCCCTTTGGTATATAATTAGCTGTATAGTTATTTAGAGTTGATTTAAAGATGTCCCATTTACCTTCTGTTTCAGTATTTGAGAACACCTCACCCCAGTCTATGTCCTGTAGTGCAGCCCTCAGCCCAGGGAAGTTTGCCTTTTTAAAGTTATATGTTTTTGCTTTCCCCGTCTGTCTTTGTTTTCTACATTTTAAGTCAAAAGTAACTATATTGTGGTCGCTATTACCAAGGTTTTCCCTCACAGTTACATTACCAACCAGCTCTGTGTTGTTGGAAATGATCAGATCCAACAAGGCATCACTTCTTGTTGGGTCCTCCACAAACTGGCCCATAAAATTATCCTGCAATAAATTTAGGAATTTTCTCCCCTTTGTAGTTTTAGCCAACACAATCATGTGTAGGATGCCTTGGTGGTACTTGTGACCGTTTGCAGGCATCCTCCATTGTATGCAAATTTTCATGCTGGGGATCGCCCATAGCAACAGACCACAAGTGCAGGAGCTCCGCCCCAGTATAGGTGCACAACTGCACTTGGGGTTGAGTATCTCTTGCCATTGCAGACCACGCAATTGTAAGTTGTTTCATACTAATAGAAGGACATTTACTAAAGATGTCCATACACCTTCAATAGCTGTAGGCAAGTAGTCTCCAAACTGTGGACGGCCAAATGTTACAAAACTACATCCGAAGGTCCATAGTTTGAAGACTACTGCTGTATGCCAAATGAATGTTCGGCTGAGATCTCTACCTTTTACTCCATACACATGAACGTTCGACTTGATTGAGCATTCATTTGTTTTGAATTCGAAAGTGGAGGGATGCCCCTTCCAGACAGCTCTGGGACCAGCTTATCTTTGTAACCCAAAAATTTGATGGATTTTTCCTGTCTGGTTTCCTTAAAGGGGTACTCCCACCCTAGACATCTTATCCCCTATCCAAAGGATAGGGGATAAGATGTTTGACCGCGGGGGTCCCGCAGCTGGGGAACCCCGCAATGTTGCATGCGGCACACACCTGTTTCTTGTCCGGAAGCGCTGGCGGGTCTCGGTCGCTACCACGGGAACGGAAGTCCGTGACATCAGGATTCCGCCCCCGTGTGACGTCACGCCCCGACCCCTCAATGCAAGTCTATGGGAGGGGGAGTGACTGACGGAAACAGTGTGTGTGTAGGAACCCATACAGTTAGGGTCTATTCACAATGCAGAATTTCCACACAGCAGAATTCTGCACAGATTTCGCATGGGGATTCCATCTCAAAATAGACGTCTATGGGATTCTGCACTCCCATTCACACTTCTGAATTTCGACATGCGGATTCCGCACCAATTCCGCACAAGTCAGAAACCTCCCAAATGAATGCGGAAGTGGAATTGCTGCGGATGGAAATTCTGCCGTGTGTATAGGAATCCATTTTAGCCATAGTAAGCAACATGTCCTTAGAATATTGGTCTCTTCACTGTCAAAAACCACATGCTTTGCAAAGAAATAAGAGGAACACTTTTTGGGGTCAAATATAACTAATAGGTGTTTAACCATAGCCATGATATTTTGTCTATGATCTATCACTATTATTTTGAGAGTTGTAATGGCAGCCATACAAGTTGTACAATATACAACTGAATAGAATGTTTTAACTATTCTACTAGAGCTAACTCATTGACCCTCATTTACTGGGAATATTTTACTTAACTTATTAAAGGATGTCTTACTTCTAGGAGGATTGCCTTTAAGACTCCATACTAGCTGGATTTCCATAAGGTGAATCAAGGTGACTTGGCATAAAGAAAATTTGACCATTGAAGAATACTCAAAATCATATAATTACTAGTTTTTTAGTATTTTGGAAGGTTACAATGGTCTTTAAACATTTTTCAGTTACATAAATAACCAATCACCCTACCTATATCTGTGGGCAGAAGGAGAACATACAATATTAACTCACTGCAGATGGCACCCTGGACACCATGGGAAACCAAGAGCTGGAAGGCAGTATTATATCCTTTTTCTGATTACTCGGCTTAGGTTGTAAATTGTTTTGTTACAAAGCTTTTCTTCATCTCCCTGCTAACAGCTTTTATGACAGTGGCCACCAAGCTGCTGTTCTCCAGCTGTGGCAAAACCACAACCCCCAGCATACTCTGACAGCCTGTAGTTAGTGTCCAGTGCTAGTGAACACACACCAATTTTCATCTACATGTATTCTCTAGAAAGCTCTTATGCTAAATAATTGAGAAACTATGTTATTTCTACTCTCTTATTCGCAATTCAGCAATGTCATGTTACCTGTCAGTAATAAAGGTGCACCACCAGCAATCTGCTTTGTCTATTTAATAACGCTCTTAGTCTACAAATAACCAATTGCGGTCAGCTCACCGAGGTCCAGTGGATGGCCTGTACTCCAAATCCAATTGACGAAAAAACAAGATGATGGCCAGCACTTCATAAAAGTCTTCTTCTTTATTTAAAGGGGTAATCCAACATAAGGTGACTTTATTAATTACCTGACAGCCAGTAATGGACATGCTTACCAAGGATCTGTGCTTTTGTTGGTATTAAATAGCCGTGTCCTGTGCACCCCCCCCCCCTTCTCACTGCTGACTTGTTTGTGTGAACCGGCTTTTCCTGTTTCTGTGACCTCCCTCCAACTACAATCCCCAGGATCCCTTGTTTCTAGGTGGAAGAGGACTTATCTCTCTTCCACAGATCAATCATCCCACCCAATGCAGCACAGCTAGGCTCCCTTCCATGCATTCTGTGCACAGAAAATACAATTTCCCTCCCACCCAGCCATCAGTCCACCCATTGAAGCACAGAAAAGCTCCCTTTCAACACCGGACTTGTGATGTATTGTCTGAGGCCACACTGCAACCTGGGAAAAGCCTGAGCCAATATTCATTTTTCATTACATATGCTGCTAAAAATGAACATCCAAGGCAAAAATCATATCATCAAGAATTGCGAGACCAGCCATCAAACACAGGTACAGACACTATATTATGAAGTACACTGTAATACCCATTCTATAACCACATAAAACATCACATCATGGTAAAATGTTGACAGTAAAATCAGAGAAATGCACGTATAGACGCACTTTGAGTCACATAACTCTTAAATCCACATAAATCCACTATTTCTAAGAATCATGTGACTTCAAAAGTATCTATACGTTGGGTGTTAAATAAGGAGGAAGTTCTTTATGAAGTGTTGTCCATCATCTATTTTGTTTTCAATCCTTCTAGTCTATTCATCCTAGTGTGCGATTAAACATTTTAATCTAAAATAAAAAAAATAAAATAGTGTTTAAAAGCTTTAGTCCCTAAGTATGGAGCAGTAGGGGGACACTTAAAGGGGAACTTTGGTACAGACCAGCTTATCCCCTATCCACAGGATCCTGTGATAGGGGATAAGATGTTCTGTCCTAGAGTTCCCTTTTAAATACTTTAGGGTATGTTCACACTGAGGAATTGGGGCGGAAATCAAGCAGAAATTTTCTGCCTCAAAATATTGTTACTTTTCCACAAGAACTCACAAAGATTTTGCGTGGAATTTCACGCAGAATTGGAGCGGAATTGGTGCGGACTTGGCGCGGAATTCGAGCGGAATTCCACACGCGGAAATGAAAATTTCAAGCGGAGGAGGAGAAGAGTTTAATATATATATATATTATCCTCCTTTTTTGTCATGTGGAAATTCCGCGCGAATTCCGCACCATTTCCACGCCAATTCTGAGCCAATTCCGCGTGGAAATGATTCTGACTGAAAAAAAAATTTAACATTAATCTCTATGGGAGTAAGGCTAGGTTCAGACTACGGAATTTCCGCCAGCAATTTGGCTTTGAAATTGCAGGCGGAAATTCCGCTTTCTAAAATGTATAGTGTAGTGAATGATTTTCCGTTCACAAATTCACACTTCGGAATTTGTGAAGCGGAATTTGTGAACGGAAAATCCGCTTGGAAATTTCCGCCTGAAGAAAGGCGGTGCTCTTTCTTCAGGCGGAAATCCGCATGGAACACATTGCAGTCTATTGGAGACTGCAGTGTCCGCGCGGTCCTAGCGCCGACTGATTCAGCCGGCGCTGGCCACACTCGGAATCTCCGGCCGGAAACTTTCTGCCTGGAGATTCCGTAGTCTGAACCTAGCCTAAGACTCTGATTCCGCTTGAAAGAAAGAACATGTTCTTTCTTCAAGTGGAACAGACTTCCTCGTCAGAATTCTGCTTGAGGAAATTCCTCAGTGTGAACTGAGGGGCAGAAATTCTGCACAGCTCTATGGGGATTTTCACTGCTCAATGATTTGGAGAGGAAAAAGCGAGCAGAGTTACTCGTGGAAATTCCTCTCCAATTCCTCAGTGTGAAAATCCCCATAGAGCTGTGCAGAATTTCTGCCCCTCAGTTCACACTGAGGAATTTCCTCAAGCAGAATTCTGACGAGGAAGTCTGTTCCGCTTGAAGAAAGAACATGTTCTTTCTTTCAGGCGGAATCAGCGTCTTAGGCTAGGTTCAGACTACGGAATCTCCAGGCAGAAAATTTCCTCACGGAGATTCCGAGTGCGGCCAGCGCCGGCTGAATCAGTCGGCGCTAGGACCACGTGGACACTGCAGTCTCCAATAGACTGCAATGTGTTCCGCGTGGATTTCCGCCTGAAGAATGAGCAATGCCTTTCTTCAGGCGGAAATTTCCAAGCGGATTGTCCGTTCACAAATTCTGCTTCACAAATTCCGAAGTGAGAATTTGTGAACGGAAAATCATTCACTAAACTATACATTTTAGAAAGCGAAATTTCTGCCTGCAATTTCAAAGCAAAATTGCAGGCGGAAATTCCGTAATCTGAACCTAGCCTAACAATATTTTGAGGCAGAACATTTCTGCTTGATTTCCGCCCCAATTCCTCAGTGTGAACATACCCTAAGGCCGTGTTCACATGCTGGAATTTCTGTGCCGAATTCCGCTTTAATATTTGGCACGGAGATTCCGCTGCAGCAGAGTCCCCTTGAATTCAATGGTATTTTGCTGCGCTGTGCACGCTGTGTTATTTCCAGATGTTTACAGCACTAAAATTGTGATTTTCGGATTGTCTGCACTGAGTTTTTCTTGCGGACATTCCGTAGTGTAAACATAGCCTAACGCTTTCCTTCCTCCCTGCTGAGGCAATGCAGAGGTGCCCAGGGCCATAGATGTTTTCCTGTAAGGCCCCGAACATTAAGACATTGGCAAACTTGGGCTATATACCCAGAATACACTAAGAAATGTCAGATAGATGCAGTGAAATGATGGACAGATGGCTATGCATACCTTAAAGTGGTACTCCGGGGGAAAACAATTATTTATTTTTTTATCAACTGGTGCTAGCAAGTTAAACAGATTTGCAAAATACTTCTATTTACACATCTTAATCCTTCCAGTACTTATCAGCTGAGAGGAAGTTGTGTAGTTCTTTTCAGTTGACCACAGTGCTCTCTACTGACACCTCTGTCCATGTCAGGAACTGTCCAGAGCAGGATAGGTTTGCTATGGGGATTTGTTTCTACTCTGGACAGTTCCTGACAAGGACAGAGGTGTCAGCAGAGAGCACTGTGGTCAGACAGAAAAGAACTACACAACTTCCTCTAGAGCATACAGCAGCTGATAAGTACTTGAAGGATTAAGATTTTTAAATAGAAGTCATTTACACATCTGTTTAACTTTCTGGCACCAGTTGATTTAAAAAAAAATTAATAAAATTCCACCGGAGTACCCCTTTAAGTTGGTAGGCTTCAACATGGTAGACAATGACAGGAACTTTCTGTTGGTCTGCAAAACAAATGGTTAAAGGGCACCTGTCATCAAAAAAACTTTTGATATATTATAGATTAATGTATGCAGAATAACTGCACAATTGCATGTTATTAAAAAAATATGCTTCTTTCAATTTAATTTTCCACTTTGAAGAAATGACCACTAGGGGTCTCCCTACCAGTCCTGGCAGCAAACATTTCAGACTCATGCTGGAGTCCTAAACACTACGAGCTGCCAGTCTGCTTTGTTCACAAAGGAGAACACTCAGAGCTGCCAGCCTGCTTTGTTCACAGCCTGTTTGGCTGTGAACAAAGCAGTCTGGCAGGTCTGAGTGTTTAGGACTCCAGCATGAGTCAGAAATGCTTGCTGACAGGACTGATCGGGAAAAATACAATAGAAAGAAGCATATTTTTCATTAACATGCTATTGGAAAGTTATTCAACATTCATTAATCTAAAATATATCAAAAGTTTATTTGATGAGAGGTACCCTTTAAGCTTTGAAAGGAAAAGTTCCACACAGGTAGGATCCAGGCCAGTGTTTTCCAATCAGTGTGTCTCCGGCTGTTGCAAAACTACAACTCCCAGCATGCCCGGACAGCCAAAGGCTGTCTGGGCATGCTGAGAGTTGTAGTTTTGCAACAGCTGGAGGCACACTGTTTGGAAACACTAATCTAAGCTATATGCAGTCTTTATTCTTCTCTAGAAGAAGCTTGAACACTCTTGTTGGCCTCCTGGGATACATTCTGTACATACAGAGCAAAGTTTAGTTTTTCACAGCAGATATCCTATGCTATGGCGTTCACTTAAGTAGGCAATTCTAAATGCATGAGATGGATACAATGACATTACAGTAAACTAAATCAAATAAAGCAGGAAATGGTTCATTTATCCCTTCTAGGATGCAGTTGTTTTCTTTGCACAATGCTGTGAACATGACCATTTCATGTAACCATATTATGTCATGGTTGGATCCTAGTATTTTTACTGTCATTTATTTTCGGTGAATACACAAGGACGTCCGAACCTTGGGTGATGTATGCTTCCAGGATGTTTTCTGTTTTCTCTTCGGAAATGTTTTTTAATGAGAATTAAATGTTTTATTTATTAAAAACTAATACTAATGTCACTTTACGTTACATTACCCCATCATGCGGTAGAACTACATGGAGACAATGGGGTGGAAATCGTCTAATGATAACTAAATCCGTTATTTCTCTATATCTGCAATGTGTGAGCTCTTTGTAAGATAAGTTTCCTTGTTTTGGGAATTATGGTAGATTATTGGTTCTAATCTAGTGATGTCCCCAGGTCCCATAGCAACCAATCCGATTGCTTCTTTTATTTTTCAGAGGCCTTTTAAAAAATTAAAGAAGGGATCTGATTGGTTGCTATGGGCAACTGCTCCACTTTTTCTCCGCAACGGTTTTGATGAATCTCCCCCGGAGTGCTTTATATTGGTTTATGTATTTGTGTCAATGTATGGCCTATATTAAATGCATGTGGTTTGTGTTCCTGAGGATTTTGGAAAGTTTCAAGGTTGTTTTAAGGCAATAAAATACATATAGACACGTTTGGTCACAGATGGAGGTATGTAAAAAGGCATGTCTGTGTCTACGTCATGATCCTGAGTATCATGTGGAACACTAAAGACCCCTTTAAAGAGTGCCCGCCACCATCTCCATGGCACAAAGTGATTGTTTTCACGAGCCAGATCACAAGGGAGTCTTTCCAGATAAACCCTTATATGACTTGGTTTTCTTCTTTTGTCATCTATTTGTTATACTGTACTTGGGCATTGCAGTTTTCGGCTGTATGCAGTTTCACAACCGTAGGCATAAACGCGGTTGACCACGTTTTTGCCTGCGGTCGGGAAACCGCATACGGCTGAAAACGCAGCCGACTGGAGGCTGTGCTTCACTCCGGTCGGCTCATAGACATGCATTAAATACGGTTCCCGAATACGGCTGAGTGCGGGCACCGCGATTAAGCCCCGCCCCCCCTCCTCCCAGCCGTATTCGGGAACCGTAAGTACAAAACGTGGTGTGAAAGCACCCTAACTAGGATTTTTCCTCATTTATTGTGATCCCTTACATATTTCTTTCTTTAATATACATGTTATTTCTTCCTTGTTCATCATCATTTTAATTGCAGTGCATTTCGGTAGGCTGTTATTAGACCCTCAACTACAACTACTTGTCCGTCATTGTCCTGATTCAGATTGTGCTATGCATTTGTAAGGCTACTTTCACACTGCCGTGTTCAGTCATCTAGTTTACATGGAAATCTGCACCAGATCCTGTAAGTATGAATAGACCCTTAAGGGTCATGTATGTTATTCCTTTATAATGGAATTCATATTCTAATATGCTTTCTGTATCATCTCCTCAAGGTTGCCAAGACATCTGCTTGCTGTCATTTAATAAAAACCTTCAGTGTTTGCCTTCAATCTCTCCTGGTCCTGTAATGCTGTTGTGCTTTGTATGGTGCCATATGCAGACCATGTGCAATGTATAATACCGGAATCTTCTTAGCTGGCAATGGGGCATCCTCTGGTGCCAGAGCCCATGTGGCCCTGCTATGTCTGTACCGCAAAATATATATCTCTGACTACACATAGGGTTTGTTGTCTGTAGTCATGGAGACACATAGTAGTCACATAGAAGCTATAGTCACAAAATGACTTTAATTCTAAAAGCATTGCCATTCTTATGTCATATATTATGCCATGATGTCATGTCACCTGTTTTCAATGACTAATAATGGCTTCCTCTGAATTAGAAGGACCCCTGAAAAGAACATAAACTACTGTCTAGACCAGTGGTCTTCAACCTGCGAACCTCCAGATGTTGCAAAACTACAACTCCCAGCATGCCCGGACAGCCAACGGCTGTCCGGGCATGCTGGGAGTTGTGGTTTTGAAACATCTGGAGGTCCGCAGGTTGGAGACCACTGGTCTAGACCCTTGGATACATCTCAGTTCATGTACATTCTGAAAATGCTTTACTCCAGCCTCAGCAATGCTTAGCAGCTTTTGCTGTTACATATAGACATAATATAAACAGAAATGAGCATGTCATTACAGTATAGAAAAAATATGGCTAAATGTTCCCACACTCTGAAAGAATCTAATAAATTTGTCTGCAGTGTAGGAACAATCTGCAGATACTTCAGTGGCAGGGCACATGCAATTTGTACAGTTACTGATATCTTCCTGTCGAGTCTCTCTGTAGCTATACAGTGTTATTTCCTGTTCACTGGAAGAGGACAGCATGGCATTCAAAGGCTTATTTCCTAGTAAAGTAATACTAAATGTCCAAATAAGCAATATAACTGGCAAATAATTGTACTTGTAACCAAAGCAAAAAAAAAAAAAAAAGTTGGAAGCCGTGAGAACGTACATTGCACTTTGTAGACAAGTATAAAGTCTTTGTGGATTGTCTGGTCTGAAAAGCCTTTTACAAACACAATTATAGAAAATTAAGAGTTAATATAGGGAAGTCCTCTATTCAGGACCCTAATATATCAACCTGAGGGGAGAGAGGATGCAAAGAGCATCCCTCAAATTGGTCATTCCACCTATCACAGCCCATATATATTAAGCAAAATTGTGTGATGCCTAATTTATCCCGTGGGGTGCTGCATGGGAATGTTACTCTTTCTGCAGGGTTCTCCCACAGATTACAGCTGGTCAGTAGAAGGACCCATTAGCTCAATGGACCAATTAGCTCAACATCAGATGACCTAACGCAAACACCCTGTTTAACCAAATGGAATACTCTATTTAAAGATTACCTGTCATATCCCACAAAAAAATGGTATGTGTTACTCAGTACCTAATCCTGATCATGTACATATAATTTTTTATGTGTCTGTCACCTATATTTCTCTCACAAATACCTTAATTCTGTTGTTTACTGAGTTTGTCATTTTGCATTTTGGAGGGGGGCCTGCCCTCACTCTGCATGACTCATCTGCCTCCCTGAGTCTGCTGTACTGTGCTGGGTCTCTTCACCCAATCACTGCAGGCTGCTTTTCTAACCCCCTCCTCTCTGTCTCATGCTACAGTCTGATAGAACAGGAGTGAGCACAGATGAGTGCCAGTTCAACCCTCACTTACTGGACTTTGTCCCAGCCTGTGCTTCATCTGGGACAAAGATGATGCTGCAGCCGAACAGGACTATGTTCTGGATGGTATGGGGACCCCTAGTTGTCTTTATTTTTTATAAGCTATGATTTTTATATAAAAAATAAAATAACATTTTCATATAAAGTATATGAGAAAATGTTATGTTTTTCCAAGATGTACAACATATAAAAAGTAGAGATGAGCGAATTTTTTGAAAAATTCAATTTGACCGATTTGCCGAGTTTTGAGAAAAAAATTGGTTCAGTCCTAATTTATTTGCGGTGAATCTGTATTAAAAATGGCTATTTAAGGCCTACAGAGAGCCTCAATAGGGGTGTAGAACACTTTGCCTTGCTGTAACACGCATAGGGTGTGTGCTGGGTTAGTGAAATAATACTGTTATTCAGTATGACATGCAGATTACAGGCGTTGCTATTAGAATCACTGTCAAAGAGCAGCACAATGACAGAGCCTGGAGGTGGCATCAGTATGAGGAGACCATATAGTGGCTGAATGACAAAGCCTGGAGGTGGCGGAATCATGAGGAGACCAGATAGTGGCTGAACGGCACAGCCTGGAGTTGGCGGCAGCAAGAGGAGACCATATAGTGGCTGAATGACACAGCCTGTAGTTGGCGGCTGCATGAGCAGACCATATAATGGCTGAATGACACAGCCTGGAGTTGGCACCAGCATGAGGAGACCATATAGTTGCTGAATGACACAGCCTGGAGTTGGCGGCAGCACAAGAAGACCATATAGTTGCTGAATGACACAGCCTGAAGTTGGCAGCAGCATGAGGAGACCATTTAGTTGCTGAATGACACAGCCTGGAGTTGCCGGCAGCATGAGGAGACCATATAGTGGCTGAATGACACAGCCTGAAGTTGGCAGCAGCAAGAGGAGACCATACAGTGGCTGAATGGCACAACCTGGAGGTGGTGGAAGCATGAGGAGACCATATAGTTACAGAATGAGACAGCCTGGAGGTGGCAGCAGCATGAGGAGAACATATGGTGGCAGTATGAGACCGCCTGGAGCTGGCAGCTGCACAAGGAGAACATACGGTGGCAGAATGAGACAGCCTGGAGTTGGCATCAGCATGAGGAGAACATATGGTGGCAGTATGAGACAGCCTGGAGCTGGCAGCAGCATGAGGAGAACATATGTGGCAGAATGAGACAGCCTGGAGCTGGCATCAACATGAGGAGAACATATGGTGGCAGAATGAGACAACCTGGAGGTCCCGTCAGCAGCCTCAGGAGTCCTGAAAGTGACCCGGTGACAGAGTGGGGCGGTGGGTGGCAATACCAGTGCCCGGTGATGAAGGTGGGGGGAAAAGGAGAACTTGGTATCAGATGTGTGGCATCAGGCGGGTGGCAGGATTAGAATAGTAGCTGAGGCAGGTAGGCAGAAGAAAACAGTCTCTTTTGTAAAAGTGTTAGTGTGCACAAGTAAGTTTTGAGGATATGCATTCCGTAAAATGTAACTTTTAATAATATTGTTAGGATAAAATATATGTACCCAAATTGTTTTTTTTTTTTTAAATAAAAAAAAAAGAAAGATGTGCAAAAAACACCATGTGCCACCTACACCACCAAGTATTGATGTGATGCAAAGACCTCTAAAAGATGGAAGGGAACAGCGTATGGTTCATTGTAACCGGTGGGGGTAAAAAATTCCCCTGTAAGGACCTACTCTAGCCCTATTAATTCCCTTCTTGGCAAGTGTTACTCGCCCTAAAAAGGGCGGCCCCACACAGGAAACTCTCCCTATTTCCACCTAAAAACCCTGGGAAACGGCAGTGTTTGTAGGGGGAAATAGGGAGAGGTTCCTGTGTGGGACCGCCCTTTTTAGGGCGAGTAACATTTGCCAAGAAGGGAATTAATAATGCGAGAGTAGGGCCTTACAGGGGAAGTTTTTACCGCCACCGGTTACAATGGACCACCTTTTAGAGGTCTTTGCATCACATCAATACTTGGTGGTGTAGGGGGCACATGGTGTTTTTTGCACACTTTTCATTTTGGGTACATATATTTTATCCTAAGAAAAGTTAAGTTTTAGCTAATGCATATCTTCAATACCTACTTGTGGTCTCATGCAGAGGAATATCTGTAACTGGGGAGCAGCACCTTAAATATGTTTTGCACTATCCATATTTGTGAAGGGTTGGTGTGGCACCATGGTCAATCTATTCTGATGCATCAGGCATTGGTGGGTGGAAATCCTGGCTGATCCATGCCTGATTCATGTTCACAAAGGTCAGTCTCTCCACATTTTTCATGGACAGACGAGTTCTCCTTGGGGTTACTATGGCCCCTACCGCACTTAACACCTACTCTGATTGCATACTATAGGCCGGGCAGGACAGCTTTTCCAGGGCAAACTCTGCTAGTTGTGGCCCCAAATCAAGTTTGGCTGCCCAGAAGTCCAGCGGATCTTCAAGGTATGTTGGCATGAGCATGTCAAGATATGCCACCACCTGCTGGTTCAGGTCCTGCTCCAGGTCTACCTGCTGCTGACAAGTTGCTTCACTATGTGGGTAAAAAAAAGCTACTCATCAAGGAACCACATTCACCCAGTGAGCCGTAAAGGACATGTATTGTCCCTGACCGTAGTTACAGCTCCACACATCGGCGCTGCCGTGCACTTTTGTACACATACCGACGGGCTCAAGGACTGGCCCACCTTTTGTTCCACAAAATTGTGCAGGGCTAGTACTGCCTTCTTCGCAAAGAAATGACGGCTTGGCACTCTCCACCTCGGCTCGGAACAAGCCATCAGTTCTCTGAAAGGTGCAGAGTCCACCACTTGAAAAGTGAGGGACTGCAGCACCAGCAACTTGGACAGGAGCACATTCAGCTTTTGCGCCTTTGGATGAGTGGGCGCATACTGTTGTTTCTTGGACATGGCTTCGCCAATGGATTGCTGGCGGAATGACTGACTCGAAGTAAGAGGAGCAGGAGCATCTGGAACGACAGAAGATGGATATGACACATAGCTCCCTTCGGTTGAGGTGGTGGTGACTTTGCTGGCTAAAACAGGGAGCGGCGTGACACTGGGTGATGCAGCAGGATGGACCACTACATTGAAGCCACGGTTCTCCCAGGCAGCTTTATGGTGATGCTGCATATGTTGACGCAGGGCCGTGGTGCCAACATTGGGACCCTGGCCACGCTTCACCTTCTGCAGACATATTTTGCATGTGGCCATGTTAACCTCCTCCGGATGCTTGATGAAAAACTGCCACACCGCCGAGTAGCTGATTTTTCCACCAACAGTCCGCACTGATTGACTGCTACTGCCGCAGACTCCAGGAACCCCGGTTCCACTACCTCCTGGGAAGGTAGGCTGCCACGAAGCTGGTGGTCTACCATGGGCACGTTTGGCTCCAGACATTCCACTTCTGCCACCATGCTGACTGTCAACCATGCTACCACCTTGCTGGCTCAGCTGCTGCCTCACGGACAACCTGCAACCCTCTTCTCCTGATGATGATGAAGCCCCTTCTGCACCCAGCTCCCAAGTGCGATCGGCTTCATCATCATTGAGTTGTGTCTGCACATCACTGATGTCCTCCTCTGGTTCCACAACAGTGTCTGCTTCAGGAGCCTGAACACTCGCAACACCACCTCCCACGCCACTCTCCTCATCACTACTTGCCCGCCTAGTGGAGGAAGCGACGGATGTCTCCTCCACTTTTTGGCTGGACAGTAGCTGCTGACTGTCCTCTAGTAGATTGTCCTCACTAAATAGTGGAGCTGAACCCACAGCATAAGATACTTCTGTGGGGGAGGGAACAGCATAGCACAGAGGCAATGGGAGGACAGGGACTGCTCACAGGCCATGACAACTGAGAGTTGTGTCTGGTGAACCCACCAACTGTTGACTGGGGGTGTCAGATGTCATTTGTGATGAAGTGGATGACCGTGTTAACCAATCGATGACGGCAGATGCTGGTCGAGACAAGACTGCTAGCTGATACCGGGAGCTCAGGCCTCTCGCTGCAACTTAGGCCTCTGCCACTCCTCTGTGCACATCCTGGCACTTCTCTGCCTGACATAATTAGTACGTATATGAGGGGAGTACAATACGCTCCACTACGCTTAAAACAGCATTTGTCTACAACACCAGCAGGTGTTTACTTTTGGCCGGCCTTTCACAGTAACTAGGCCCCTGAGACTTTAACAGGAACAAAAAGGTACACCACTTAGATGTACGCACAGGTTACACTTAATAGAGGACAATATGCTTCAAGTGCTCTGCTCACCCTAACTGGCTACTATTAGCTTTTCAGTTGTTGTACACACCAGTGCTGCAGCACACAGTCGCTGTGTACTACACCCAAAATTGCACTTTCTATCTCAATCTCACTCCCTTCCTTATCAGTGCTTCTAGGCTGGATTTGGGCTTGAGGTGAATCCCTGCTGTAAAAAAGCTTTTCTGTGCAACACACTGCTCTCTGTCCCTCTCTCTCTCTGCAATAGAACACTGATGTGAGTGGCCGCACGATGGCTGCCGATTATATAGGGCTGTGACATCACAGGGGTGGCTGGCTGCTGATAAGCTTCATGCTGCATGGGATTCAGAGTCATCCCGCCTTCCCAGGATTCCTTGCCCCATGTCCTCATATTTTAGATGCCCTGGAGCCTGGACCTCACTAAATGGAGTTTAATGAAGAGATCCGCGCTATCGAATCGCGTCGATATTCGCATTCCTTCAAATCAAATTTTCCTGAAATTCCTATCATGTTCAATACAGGTATAATGTTTTTTCCATGAAGTCAATAAAGTCTGAAAAATACTTGACCTCTTAGTTTCAATAGTTATATCTATTTGATTTTGATTACTGCAAAGCAAGTGAAAATCCAAGTAAAAATACTAATAAAACAATGAGGTTGAAAAATATTACAAAAAAACTGTACGGAACCATATTAAATCCTACATTGTACATCTGTATTTGATGCCAGTAAGGACTAATCCATATATAATAATGCA